>NW_008339516.1:990369-1002314 GCF_000622305.1 Nannospalax galili | reverse complement strand
ACACACACACACACACACACACACACACACACACGACATCGTTTATTATTATCTCATCACTTCCGTATTGTTCATTAAAATTTCACTTATCGCAGGGTGTGGTGGCACACGCCCTTAATTCCAGCACTCTGGAGGCAGAGGCAGGCAGATCTCTGTGAGTTCAAGGCCAGCTTGGTCTACATAGTGAGTTCCAAGACAGCTGGGGCTACAGGGAGACCCTGTCTCAAAAAAGTTAAAAAAAAAAATCTTCACTTCTCATAGTCACTACCATCTCATCACCATGTGATAAGGTTAAGCAATATATCCTTAAATGGTTCTCACTGTGGAGTTTCCATTTTCTATGAAGTTTTTTCATCCATGGTTTTATTGATTACATTTAAAAAGATATTTTATTTATTTATTCAGTGTATTTCTTGCATATATGTAAGTGTACCTGTATCCTGTAATACCCTCAGAGGTCAGAAGAAGATGTTGTATCCATTGGAGCTGGAGTTATAAATGATTGTTAGTGGCCACATGGGTGCTGAGAACCAATCCCAGGTTGTCTGCAAGAGCAGCCCATGCTCTTAACTGCTGGACCCTCTCTCTAGCTCCCAGATGTACTTTTTGTATATAACCTTTAAATATGTATGTTTCCCAATACATTGTTTTTATCCTTTTATACATCCTTGATTTGTATTCATTTACATGATTCTGCTGTACATTTATAGCTTTGTGACTCTCATTTATATGCATCCAGTACTCTCCCAATGCTTTTTCACCTATATTCTTACCATAATTTGTTTTTATCTTAGACAAAGGGCAGAATTCACTACACCAACACAGAGACAAAGATCAGTGTCTCTGTCATTTTTTAACATTTTCTTCTTTTTCATTTCTTCTGAGTAATATCAGAGGGCTGCACATGCAGATTTGAGCAGAAGTGTAACTCCTGCTTTAACAGTTTTTACTTTAGTAACCAAATAAGAAATTATTTGAGACAGTTACTTATCAACTACAATGAAGCCTAAAATTATGCTATGTATAAGTACATAAAAGTACAATAAAAGACGTTTGTCTTGAATGAACTGTAATCAACTAGGAAAGACAGACAAATTTTAAAATACAACATTGAAAATTAAAACATATCCTAATGTTCTTGAAATCGAATACAGTACTTGATAAAAATTAAGAAGTGAGATGTGTATATTCAAATCAACCCATGATTTTACATAATAATATGTATATCTCTAATTTTTGAGGACTTCCATAAAGAAAATAATAGCATCAGATCAGTCAGTTTAAACAGTGAAAACCTGTTTTCACAGTTCTTGATGCATGAAGTTCAAAATCAAATTGCCATCAGGCTTGGTTCTTGTGCATCATTCATTTAGACTGTCTTCATGCTGCATCCTCAAAGGGTCTTCATCTGTAAGTGTGTGCCCTATGTTTAAATAGCCTTCTTTTAAAGGACATTAGTCAGATATATCAAGTCTACCCTAGAATGCTCATTGTAACTTACATCTTTAAAGGCTTTGCCTCTAATGTCACAGATTTTGGATGGTCACATGTTATCCCATAAACATTTTCTTCCAGCCTACTCCAAATTGTGTTTTGAAAAATTTTTAATGCTCCCAATACAGCTTGCAGAGGAGATCACTCACACTTGTCAAAAGTGATTATTGACTGAAATAATTAGTACTTATATGCCAAACATTAAATAATTATCTTATATAACTATGTATATGACTAGTTTAGCATAAGTTTCAGTTTATTCAATTATCTTTAAAGAGAAATTTCATTTGCTTTATGAAAAATACAATTTTATACTTGCAAACTGGTTCAACCAGGATGTGTATGTCTATATATATCTACATTAATGATGCTCTGATTTTAGTTTATTTTCTTGGTTATAGACATATTCTGAATGAATTTCTTAGTAAACTTCTATAAACCATTGATATTCATATCATGGGCTTTTTATTTCCAAATCATTTATTTTTGATTTTAATATAAAAGAGATTTAATGAAGTTTTATTATTATTTCTGCTATATTTTATGCTAGTAAATAACTAATGTATGAAAACACAGATATTTTATAATTTCATAGGAAAGACTCATTAGAAGTATTGAAGCTCATGATTATGCATGATTTTTTAACCAGATTTGTTTTCTTGTTATTTTCCTTATGGTTACCAAAATATAAAAATTTCTTATGGGGAAATTGTAATTATAAAGGATGCCAAGTGATAAAGTACATTGAAATTTTCTCTGTTATTAGGCATGGAATATGTGTCAAGTAGTTCAAAGCACACATCAATGGAGTTATTATTTACTGAATATTTAATATGAATATATAATTCTATAAGTACTTTATGAATATTAAACATTTATACCTCTATCAGGAGCATAAAATGCTTGCTTTTGTTACTATTATCATTATTCACCACTGCTTTTAACATGAGATTGGTGAGGTCCTACAGGTGAGTATTTTTGCCTAAACTTAAAATGCCAACAGGGTCAAAAACTAAGAATTAGTTCCACATATCAGTCTTAAGAATTAAACATATGTTGTTGTGTTATTACCATGAACACCATTCAATCAGCTGGTTCAGAGAAAAGCAGGTAGAAAACGAGTTAGCTAAAAAGAACTTTTAGAACATTATGTGATGGTATTTTGAACATCTTGCATCTTAGTAAAGATGCTCATGATAAAGGCCTACAATCTCCAACAAAACTCATATACGTACATGTGTTCTAAACAGGAATTCAGATAAGACAGTTCATGTGTATACTGAGTAATTTTCCTATTTAACTTAATCTCTTGTTCAAAGCACTAGGCAAACTTTTTTTTTCTGGCCTAGGCAATGAAAACTTCTGTGTTATGGTCTTCCAAATTCTTTCTGTGCACTTGCCTCCAAAGTCCCAATTCTAGGAAGGAAGAGAAAGCTATCTGTGAACATAAACATAGTATTTGTCTGGATTTACCATCTTCTGCTAATGGACTAATTCCATGCCCTTACCTTTTGAAATTTTCTCCAAAATAGTTTCTGAGATTCCTAGAAAGTGTATACATACAGTATTTGCCTAGAGAAAATGAACTTTTCCAAGTTATCTGCAACTATAAACATCATTTATTTTATTTGCTTCGATCAGTTTCTTATTTAGCTCCCCACACTGTCTATTGCTGTGTCTTTCAGTTTACACAAATAATGAATAGGCATGCACCTCTCCGCAATTTTTTGGTTCCACAGTGGGTTTTCTTGACCCACAGTTTCAGTATCATCTCCTGCTCTTTGTTGCCTGTGTTGTACTGTGCACAAACTCCTTCCTCTGGGCTGGGAACAATGCAACCCAGGTGTGCGTTTACTTCATGCTTTTATGATGCTCCCTAATGGAGCCAGAGAGGATCACCTCTTCCCTCTGTGGCAATTCAGTCCTTTAGACTTCACCCCAAATAATGCTACTCTACTTCTCTGATGTATCACAGGGATATGTCTGATGGCTAACACATATCTGCTCCTTATAAAGAATCTCTAATCAAAATCGTCTAGGTTTGAGGCCGAGCACATTCAAGCATCTTTCTCCTCCCTAAAAAGCCTTACAAATTGTAGATAAGACAGGCGTAGTTGGTTTTCATCTTCCCTTTTGTGGAATGGATTCCTTCCTAGATAATTTATCATAGCTCAGGCAAAATATGTCCTTAGTGATGTCTGTCTTTCCTTTGTATAAAGATTTCCTCCAAGGTGAAACAACAGGATATTTGAAAGAAAAGGAGGTAAACAGTAGGATGTTAAAATGGAGGTAGACAACAGGGAGTCTAAAGGGAAGTAAATAATAGGATGTTTTAAGGGCGATGAAACATTCCACCCTGCAGGGAAGCTCTACAATCTCAGGAAGTAAACAGTAGCTTCAGGAGGTCCCTGAAATTGACCAGATTCACAAGGGCCCTCCCTCCTGAAGCATCTATAAGCTTTAAGGACATCTAAGAGACTCTCTTAAATAATTTCAGCCACCTACAAGAAATAAGAGACCAATCAAGCTGCCTGAAAGAGGCACAGATCAACTGAGCCACTCAGGCAGAGACAGTCTCCAACACGTTAAGTTGCGCACAGATTGTGCACAAGCTTCAGGCTTCCTGCTTTTGTAGCCATCACCCACGCTGGGTGGGTTTTTAATGATAGCTGTCTTTGAGTCATTTCTGCTCTTATAAGTAGGCCCTTACCCACATTCTTGTAAATAACCCCAAATAAAACTCATTAGTTCACCACGTTGGATTTTGGTGGCATCCTTACTTTTGTGTGTCTTCTTGTGTACTTTTGTTTTGTGAAGAGAGTAGACATTTGTTAACCACTCCAAAAAATAGTGTCACACAATGCCTGTAGACGTGGTGTGAGATCCACCCATTTTGAAAAAGCTTAGGATGTAGATTTAAATTGTTATAATTAACCTTTTTGACCCCAGAATAAGTCACGTGTTATTTATCTATAACAACATACTTAATATTATAGTTATTTCTGATCATAATTAAACCTCATAAAGATATTGGTTTACATGGTATGCTGTTTTCTTCACCAACTACAAAGTTCCTCCAAATTTTAAATTATAAAAATTCAAACTTAGAGACTGGTGAGATAGCTTAGCACTGGCTGCTGTCCAGAAATCCTAGGTTCTAATCCCAGCATCCACATCGCAGCTAACAGCCATCCATAACTCCAGTATCAGTGGATTGGACAGCTTCTTCTGGTCTCCACAGGCATTGCATGACATGGGTGAATTTAACTGCATGCAGGCAATGCACTCATTCACACAAAATAAATAATAAAATGAAAATTAAACAATCAAAATTCCAGCCAGGCTGGTGGTGCACACCTTTAATCTCAGCACTTGGGAGGCAGAGGCAGGCAGATCTTTGTGAGTTCCAGGCCAGCCTCGTCTACGTAGGATCGTCCTCTTTTTTTTTTTTTTTTTTTTTTTTAAAAAAAAAAAAAAAAAAAAAAAAAAAAAATCAAAATTCCAGTGGGATGAAAGCACCTATGGCTCTTTATTATTTTTTGTAATAGTCACTAATATAGAAATTATATTGAATATACTTGTGTGAATTCTTTGTCTACAATACTAATTTGGAAAATTCATTCTGAGTTTGTCAATAATTTACATTTTTCTAAATGATCATAGAATATGGTTCCAAATTATTATTTAACTGAATAGTAGCACTAGAATTTCCAGTGTTGTTTTAATCCTACCTCATATTTTATTAGAAGTATTGTGTACATTATCTCATGAAAATTTCAATAAGTACAAAGAAAGAGTATAAATAGGAGGCCAGAAGTAGCAGTTGGATCCACTGGAACTGGAGTGATGGATGTCTGTTAGCAGCCATGTGCATACTGGGATTCGAAACTGGGGCCTCTAGAAAAGCAACCAGTTCTCTTAAGGTAAGCCATACTAGAGAATATGTTAAAGAGATAGTGATTTATTTTCAAACTGTGAATCAAACAAAGTTAGTGTGACAGTCCATAAATACCTCTTGAAATTAAAATTGTGTACTTTTACTTCACAGTGTAAACTGGTTTATGGTTGGAGGGAATGGCTTTAAATCTGTCACTTTCTGTCTATCCCCTCCTAATTCACATCTTCCTTCTTTCTTGCTTGCTATGCATCCATTCATCACAGACACCACTGCTATAACAGCTGTGCTATCCTTCACTGTTAAATCATTGGCTGTCTCTGCTACTGTCAGGGCCAGTGTTTGAAGCAGAAAAAAGAAAACCCAAAACAACAGTTGCAATAGCACAAGCATCATAAATGTTCCCAGGAACTCCTGTCACACAATCCATTTGTACCAAATCTCTGTACAGATCTGCTAATGTCGACGACTAGCAAATCTTACAGAATCTGTAATTGTGGAGTAGGTGACAATCAACTAGTACATCCTACAACTCAAAAGGGAGAAAGACTTAGGGTACATTGCTCCTTGAATATAATAAGTTGATAATAGCTTCTTTGAAATAGGCCATCCCAAAGAGATTACTTTAGAAAAATTGGTTAGGGACACACTTCATTTATGTCAAAGTTTAGGAGTTTGAATATGACACATAACAAATTTTTTGCACAAACAAGCATGTTTCTTCCAGATGAACTTCCCATCGCTTACTGAATGTATAAGTGGTCTCTGGAAGAATTAACCAGAAGAACACACATGAAACCAATAGCTGACTGATAATCTAAGCATTCATTTGCCAGTATTGCTTTTGATTACTTATCAAATATAGAAAGACCTAAAGTTGGAAGAATTTCATGAGTATTTGAACAATGAATGAAAAAATTATATGCATATAGATGGAAGATACCCAAAATGCCATAAAATTTTATTGTGTTTGTAGAATTAAAGAATAAACCTATGGCTTCATGCATGGTATGTCTGTGCTGTAGTACGACTATATCACAAGCAGATTTTCCTAAGTCTTAGAAACATAAATTTTATTAAAGAAAATAAATTATAGACATAGCATATTAATAGTTTTAGAATAAGATAGAAGGCAACACTATGTAAAATATCATACTAAAGCAAGTAGAAATGTCTTTATAATGTATCTACATGCATTAAGCACTCAAACATTTAAATTTGTATGAACGAGGACATGGCAAGGACCACTGACCAGTCAACTCCATGTGGAGGGGCAGCAGTTTTTTGAGAGCAAACAGGCTGCTAGGCTGCCTCTGGGGGAGCAGGAAAACAGCAGCAAGAAACAACAAGGAGCAGGGAATGTCAGACATCTTTTATAGGCAGTCAGATGGTTGGGTAACTTTCCATGATGTAGGCTGGGCAGTTTAGCTCAGGATTAGTTGGTCTCTCAACAAGAAGAGGGGCTTTCCTGTGGCTAAGTCCAAACCCACTGGTTCAGATATTGGGAGGCATGCCACCATTTTAGGAGCCTGCCAGGAACCTAACACTGCAGCCATTTGTTGATGATAAGGGGCAACAGTGGTCTTTCTTTAGCCACTGCCTTTTGGACAAGGATGTCAACAAAGAGGAGGATGGTCTCAGAAGGCTGGAACATTGGTCTGGAGTGCAGGGTTAGGTGGACAAGTGGTGGTAGGAGACCTGAGGGAATTCAGTTACTAGCATCTGGTTCATGACCATCGGGACATTTCATTGACTCTGTCCTGACCTGAAAAAAAATTTAGAAGACATGGAATAATCATTATTATGAGGAGAATGGATGTCAGTGGGTTGAGGAGGGGAAAGAGTAGTAAAGCAAGAGTACCTAGACACAAATTCCAGGGAGGGAACCGGAAGAAATCAGAACATGGTGAATTTTCAACTCAGAGTTTCTTGATGAGGGCTTCCAAAAGCATCCATCTACTTGGTTTCTCCTCATTTTTTTCTTTTTATCTGCCAAGGCTGGATTGGAGAGTAACTCAGGATTTGTTTTCAGGCACTTTTAGCTGTTAGAATTAGTTTTCTTTTAAATGGCTTCTAGTTAGGGACAGAAAACAAATTTATCCATATTTTTAGAACACTACTGGGTTGTCTCCCTTAGCTGCAGGTGGGCATTGCAGTCCAAGATTTAAAGTCTTACATCTGAGTAGCATTGTCGTATTAGGAACAAAGTCATCAATGAGAGAAATTATCTAAATAACATCTTATAAGAACTTAAGTCTAACGTCTGGGACATGCAATCCTTTGGACTCTTAAAGAAATATACTGATCACTTTAATTTTTGTTATACTTTCTGTATTAATCAGGGATCTCCAAAAAAACAGAACTGGTAGGATGAATATACATCCTACATCACAGGATAGAGTCTGAGTAGTTCTACAATGGCTGCACCACACTGGAAAGGCTGAGAATCCATAGTCACTCAGTCCACAAGGCTTGAGTTCTCAGTAGTCCCAATCTGGCGCTGAAGGTCTGACGAATTCCAAAAGATCAGCTACTCTTCAGTCTATAGTATCCATAGTCACTCAGTCCACAAGGCTTGAGTTCTCAGTAGTCCCAATCTGACGCTGAAGGTCTGACGAATTCCAAAAGATCAGCTACTCTTCAGTCTATAGCGGCAAGATGAACTCACCAGTGAGAGAGAAGGCAAGCAGCAAGAAGCCCTGGCTTTTTATATGGACTGTCATCAGAAGGTAACACCCACATTTTGCGTGTGTCCTCCAGCTTCAGATGATCCAATAAAGATCTCTCTCATTTCAGTTAATCCCAGATCCAGTGAAGTTGACACCCAGGATTAGCCATCACACTTTCCTTTTGGGTGTTTAAGACCATGCATTTGGCCCAAATAAACCAATTTACTTTTACTGGTAAGGTAGGTTGAGGGTCTGGTCCTCAGGGGTCACTTGGGCTTGGGAGGAGCCTCTGGCTCCTTAGGCCTTTCTTTTACCAGTTCCATGTATGTGAGGATAAATCAAAGGACCTGCTTAAGCATGGCTGGCTCTACTTGGAAGCACAGAGGAAGAGTTTCCTACATGTTGACCCTTCTTTTTGTACACTGGATACTGGTTCAAGTCCATTAATGGGGTTTCCACAGCCTCCCTGAGCAGGAGGACACGTAATTCATCACAGTTACAGTTTCCTACATGTTGACCCTTCTTTTTGTACACTGGATACTGGTTCAAGTCCATTAATGGGGTTTCCACAGCCTCCCTGAGCAGGAAGACATGTAATTCATCACAGTCACAAGATATTTTGAGAGATTCTCCATAGTCTTCTGGCACTTAGTTGACCTAGGAGGGCAAGGAACAAAAACTATCCCTCTAAGTCCCTCTCACCAGATTAGTATAGGACTCAACATATGGCTATTAAACATGCAAGAAGGTTAGTTACACCAATCTGGTACTTCTAATTACCAAATGCTATGAAGATAAAGCTTGGGTAAAAAACAAAACCCTCTCAGATAAACCTTGACCAAACATATATTTTGTTCCTTAAACTAGTTGACTAAGCTATGATCTTAGAAAATTTATGATTATCTATCTCTCTCTCTCTTTCTCTCTCTCTCTCTATATATACGTTCTGTCTTATCCTTTATATATCATAACAAACCTATACAGACCTTTATCACTTGCATTGCATACCTAAACCCTTCTTAATAAAATATCTCCATTTGCATACCCTTTTAACATCATTTTCACCTTCCTATTTCTTTCTTAATAGCATGAGATATAAAATTAACAAATAAACTTTCCATCTGTTGTGAGAATTCTCTTCCTGTTGATACTTAGCAATGTTAAGCCCCTTTCTTAGGTTCTGGTGTCCATCCAATGTTGGATTACATTCAAATTCACACTGGGAACCAATGAATTTACTGATTTTACTTACAGAGGTGAGTGATGGGTTACTGAGCTCTATGGGTGACCTGAGAGTACTTGCACTGGAAAGCCTTTACCTACCATGGATATTGACTTTTTATAACTTCATGGGTCAAACCCACTGTTCTCAGCCTTTCCGATATTATATACTGCTGGCTGAGAAAAATGGCTGAATACTCAGGTGAGGGTCCAATGACCCTGATTGCCCTTTCATTAATGAAGGAACACATCTGTCAACAAGCCCAATTGTGATGATCTTTAGCAGGTAGACACAGCTGAAATTATGAAGATGAAAGTTATTTGGCTCACAGGAGTGCTGTACAGCATCATCTTATTAAAAGAAACTGGAATCCAAATTAAACACATAATATAATACAGAGTTAATATTACCCATGCACACACTGTGCTTTATCAGTTCCCAGATAAACCTTATAAAAACAAAACCATTAATAATCTTTCTTATTTTATGTAGTTCAGAGAATGGTCTACCAAAACCTTGCTTTAAGTTTTGAAAAAATGTAAACAGTGGGCAGAGAAAAGCAATTGATACATAGTAAAACATTATCAAATTGACATTCACAACCCTCTCAATAATTACTTAAGGAAAACTATGCTATAACTATGCTCAGACCTTCAATAAACCTTCTTAATAACATTCACAAACAAATTTGTTGTGAGAATTTACTAATTAATATTTTATCATATATATAGTATAGGTAGATAGATGATAGAGAGAAAGATTTACTGATGTATTTAAAATTAATTTATATATTTAAGTAATAGGAACCATGTTGTAGATGAGGATAAAAGAGATAACATTTTGAACTAAAAAAAAAAATTGTGTTAATTTAACAGTTTTAATTTCTGTGAGACTTTACTTATATGTCAATGTGATACCAAGTAAGTTAATTTTAAGAAACAAACCCTTATTAACTGTTTATCCATATCTAAGTACATATAAGATGGATTTTAGTAACAGATTTCATAATTATTTTTTATTGAGAATACAGTTCTTATTATTTTTAAACCAAAACACCTTTGAAGCAAACAACCAAAATCAACACCTTAAAACACCTTGAAAGCAAACTAAAACCAAGAAAAGTTATTTAACAAATGGGATTTACACAACCAGCTTAGATGCTGTTTTGTATAGGCAATTAGCATTTGAAAGTCTTGCAAAACACTTACTAAATCTATAGACACTGTTTAATAGATTTAAAAATAATTAGCGTACCCGTTTATAAGGCCTTTGAATGTATCATCAAAATATTTATAAATTTTCACGTTTATTTTGATTAGGCATGCCAAAAATGAAAAAATAATAATTCTTGTGCATTATAAAACAATAAGAAAGGAGAAAAAACTAAAGTGGCCACAGTTCAAAAATTGTCTTGGCTCAAACAATACATGAAAACAATTATCATGGACACACATAACACAATTACATAAAATCTAAGCGCACCAAAGAGTAGGAGAAGACAGAAAGCTTAAGGGTTTAAGTAGATTTAAGTTAGTATCTCTTTTACTTTTAAGAGCTAAATAACTGGAGGGTGTTAATAAAGCCCTATCAATTAGGAACCCTTTCTATACCACACAAGGAACATGTGGACAAAGCAATGTAACTTGGCAAGACAGATTTTACTTTTGCATGAGGATGTCTAAAGGAATCTGTTTAAAGGAAGAACTAAGCTGTTCTAGACCATCACGTTTAGGGATACAGCAAGGCCTTCCCTTATGTAAAAGTCTTACAAGGTGTGATGGGATTAAAATATTAAAATTTCTTGTTATGAATCAAGTTCTAAGTTTACAGGTTTTGAAAGAGAAGACTAATATTTAATGTTTCTTACAGAGGGAGATGCCTTTACATATGAAACCCAACAAAGTTATGTTATTAGCATAACATAAATCAAAGGAGATAGGAAAGACAAAAAGGAAACATTAGCACCTTAGGTTAAGATATGTAATATCTACATAGAACTGTAAATAATCCCATTTAGAAACAGGTTAAAACAATGTTAAAATTTAAACTTCCATTGTGGAAGTCTGATATTACTTCATTAGTCTTACATAAAATGCATTGACCTTGATACATGACAATAGAGACTGTTGATAACTGGATTTCCTCTGATCTGATCAAGAATCCAAAATGAAAATCAAAAGAAAAGTAAACTGCAAGAGGATTAGGACACATGATTGAATGTCTGCAGTCCAGGGAATTACTAAGTAATCATGAACCCCTATAGCTCAATAGTACAGGTAAATCTGTGGGTATCTCCATTTTGAATTATGCATGTGGTTCAATTAAGATGACGGCAAGGTCACATGGGTCACCACCATTTTGAAAATGTTACTGTCCAAGAGGGCAACCAAGCCTTGTGACTGTCCTCATATTGATGATGTCATCAACCAAGATGGAGTCCCGGTCACATGGTTGTATCACTCTTGGTGAGGTCAGCAGCCACGATAGCAACCAGGCTATATGACCACCTAATGAGCTCAGCTCCATGATAAAATAACCACATCCTCCACCAGGTTACAAACCCTGTGGGATTCACATGTCTCACAGATTAAATGTGTATAGAAACCCTTTTTTACTTTTAGAAAGTACCCAGTTAAGCTAGACTTGATATAAGAGGAGAAAGGAC
>NW_008339516.1:988057-990352 GCF_000622305.1 Nannospalax galili | reverse complement strand
TATGCCACTGATAGAAAATAAAACAAAGCAATACATGTCTCTTACCACCCATTGTAGCTGTAAATGCCAAGCAAAGAACTCCAGGTCTCTTCATTCCTAGATAAAAGCTATGCTGGAAAGGAAACTCGTGAAGGCAACAGAAGTAACAGGGTGCTATTTCCAGCACATAAATCACTGTGCTGTTGCTCTGAGAGGACATGTCTTGCCCCAGCATGGCCCATACACTGAAATTTAAAATGCTTAGATCTAATTAGAAAAGAATCTGCCTCAGGATCCCATGGTCTGAGATCAAAATTATGAGAACCCCTGCCTGAGAAAATGTTCAGGAAACAAATGGCTTTTAAAACCACGGCAAGTGGTTTGCAGCTTCAAATGACCTGAGGCAAGATGCAAGTTAGATAAAAAAGTCAAATTCAGCCCACCTGTAAAAAGAATTTTCACATGGCCAAAAAATAAGTTATTAGTATTTTAGGGTCCTTCGTGGTCACCAAAACGGTACAAGGAGAAAGAGCACTCCCTAAAGGGTTATAATTCTCACTTATAAAATATTTTACCCAAACAGAAGCTTTAGGATAAAGCCAGGAGGCAATGCAGCATGGAGGTCAGACACATGGTAGATTGGCAGCCACATGGTGGAGAGAACAGGTGTTAGAGAAAAGTAAAGTACAAGATGCTGGGTAACCTAAAGAGTTAACAAAAGCATGTTTAAAAAAGGGATATAAAGAAGAAATTTAGGAAAGTAGGTAGGCTTACAGAAACCTAAATGTCTTCAGCTGGGTTTAGAAGCAGAACAAAAGTTATGGGAGGGACAGAGAAGAGAGGGATCTGGACCATTTTGCCTGTGCAGGGAATCTGTAACTACTTGGAGGGAGGAGGAGAGATAGCCTAGAGTAAAGGATGGAAGCAAAAGGAGACCAGCCTAAAATTGGTTTGAACAGTATTAGAGGTCATCCCCAGCAAAGTAAGGAAGAAAGACACTGGAAGAGAACAAAGACAAAGACAAAGATGGAAGACAGAGAACCTTCCAAGACCATGGCAAGGAAGGGAAAAGAAGAGGGTTGCATGGGGCTCAGTGGAAGTTCCAGGAGCTTCTGAGCCACCTAAGTCTTAGAGTACCTTCCAAGTCCAGGACAGGGAAGAAGAGGGTGAAGTCTTCCCACAGAAGGGGCAGCAATGAGAGGCTTCCCTTTCATAATTGCCATTCTGAGTGAGAAAAGGAATAAGTTGCTTGTCAAGGCATCCCAAGGACAAGCATGGGGTGCCTCAGTAGGGCACTGGAAGATTTTTGGCATACCAGTATGGCTTCTGATTCCAACACCTCCTGAGAGAAGGGAAGACCTCCAGGTAGAAAGATAGAGGAAGAAGGGAGAGCAAGAGACTGAGAAGAGAAGGATGGAGAAGAGAAGAGGGGGGGAGAGAGAGAGGGGGAGAGAGAGAGAGAGAGAGAGAGAGAGAGAGAGAGAGAGAGGTAGATCCACAGCTCTGAGGGAGAGCACTTATCCAAACTCTGTCAGAGGGTGAGTGGGTCTGAGGAAAGCAAATGGACTCAGTCTCAGGCCTGATGTGGTGACTGGTGGGATCTGGCATAGGCAGGACAGTCAGTAACACAGGCAGGAGTACATGGTCATGGTTCATTAAGAGGGACTGGGTCATAAGTAACCCCATCATTCCTCTTCCAGGTTTTGAGTACCATATGTATGGAAGATGACACGGCAAAGTCCACTGACCAGGCAATGCCATGGGGGTGGAGACAGCAGTTTATTTGAGAGCAAACAGACTGGACTGCCTCTCAGGAAGCAGGGAAACAGCAATGAGAAAACAACCAGCAGGGGAAGTCAGACATCTTTTATAGACAGGTGGTTGGTTGACTTTCCATGATGTAGGCTGGGAAGTTTAGCTCAGGATTGGTCAGTCTCCCAACAAGAAGAGGGACTTACCTAGGGTTAAATTCAAACCCACCTTTTCCATTTCAGGAACCTGCCAGGAACCTAACAAAATTGTCATTGACATCCTCTGATTTATGGTTGAATGAACTTGTATAGTTTTTGTTTTACATGTTATAGAAAATTAGAAGCATACAGTGGGAAGCTAGAGCACCTCCCAAATAATTTCATAGGATATATTGGACTTGGGTTTGCAATTTGGGGAATTATTTAATGAGGCAGGGTTTTATCTCTAAAGTGTAGGAAATCAGAATATGAAAATAATTCTATGAATGGCCTTTTTTGTACAACTTATATAGAATATTGTGAAAATAGAGTAAGTCTAAAGCTATCACTGGTCATCGGCAGTCAC
>NW_008339516.1:972238-987947 GCF_000622305.1 Nannospalax galili | reverse complement strand
CTTATCTGTGGTGACTTTGAAATGGTTTTTAAGTTCAACAAGTAAACACCCATTCTTAGATATATGTGAATATTCAGGCCTTAGCACCATATACCAGACAGAAGTAAGCCAGTTCAGCCCTTGGAATCAGAGAGACTGTCTTTTTGTTTTAAATTGATTTCAAAATTCCATGCAATGTGTTTTGATTTTATTCAGACACCCTACCCCTGTATTACCTCCTTACTATTCCCCCTAATTTCATGTACTGCATTATTACCTGTGTTTTCTTCCTAAATTTTAGTTAATTTTTAAATTTTTGTGTTTTTTTAAGTCATTGATTCCATTCCATGCCTCTACATACATGTTCCTGTGAGTAGGTCCATCTCTGGAGTCTGATCCAGCTACCAGGCCTCAGACTGGTGAGGTAACTAACTTTCCCTTCCCAAGCATCCATCAGTTTCCAATAGATACTCAGCTGGAACTGGGTCTTCCTGCACACATACCCATCAATTCTGGACCTCTGTCTGGCCTTGGTTTGCACAAGTCTTTTGGGTGCTGTCATAAGTGCTGTAGTTTCAAATGTTCAACTATCCCTGTGGTGTTGGGACTGTACAGTTTATTTTTATTCATCTGTTACCTATGGCTTTTAGTCTTTCCATGCCTCTTCTGCAAGGATTCCTGAGCCTTCAGAGGGGAAACTGTGGTATAGGTGTTCCACTTAGAGCTAAATAATCTGTAGTCTCTTATTCACTTCATGTTGACTATTTCTGGCTACACAGAGACTGATTTTATCTTATACAAAATGTATCATTATTTAGGTAATTGCAGAGGTCTTCTAAAAAGTGAAAACTGAATAAAAATAAAAAATTTGTGAGTTACAAAAGCAGAAAACAGATGTGTACCCACAGTACATCTCTCTTTATGTGAAGTTGATGAGCAGAAAAATAAAATGTTATATACATCAAGTTAGGACAGTGATTATTCAGTTCTGGGTAATAGCTGTAGTCCAGGAAATGACAAGATCATTTCTGGGTAAACAGAAGTGTATATTTTTCTTTTAAAAAATATTTTATTCATTTATAGCCAGATATGGTGGCACACACCTTTAGTCCCAGCACTTGGGAGGAAGAGGCAGGTGGGTCTCTCTGATTTCAAGGCCAGCCTGGTCTCCAAAGTGAATCCAAGCCAGCTGCAGTCTATGGGGAGACCAGGTCTCAAAAAGACTAAATATATATATATATATATATATAATGCTTATGAGAGTATTGCTTCCATATATGTTCAAACATTCATGTTGCACAATGCAATGCCTGCTGAGGTAAGAAGAGAAAATCAGATCTCCTGGCACTGGAGTTACAGATGATTGTTAGTTGCCTTGTGGTTACTCGGAATTAAACCCAGTTCCTCTAGAAGAACTGTCAGTGCTCTTAATTGCTGAGCCATTTCCCCAGCTCTGTGAGCAGTATATTTGATTGTGTGGAAACTGGGTAAAGAATGATAGTGACTTTCTAAAAATTATTTGAATTATTCGGTTAGGATTAGTTTACTGTTCTGTACTTGTTATTTGACAGTGTAGTTTACATATTAAGATGAAAATAGCAAAGATAATCTCAAGTGAATGTGATGACTCATAGATGAACTATTTCAGCGATATTTTCCTAGAGAATTCATTTCAGTCTCTATACTCAGGAAAGATAGAATAAGAGATATTATGCTGAACCGTATGTAACACAAAGAACATTAAGAAGACTTCATACATAAATCTAAGATCCAGCAAAGCTTTTTCTGTACGGTGCCTTAGCCAGTCACTTGCCACATATGACCATGGAACACATGAAATATGGTCACTCCAATTGAAAAATACATTTGTGTACAATACTAATTTGAAACAGCACAACATTAATGCAAAATACACTAATGTTATATTGGTCACATGTTAAAATAATGTTTTAGAAATGTGTTCAATAAATAAAGTATTAATATGTTCATCTCTTTTCATGTACATACCATAGAATTTTAAATTATGCATGTGACTTACAGTTGTGGTTTATATTATAATACATTTGGACATTTTCAATTTAAGAAAGGCCTTCGATATTGAGTTAGATACTGGTTAGTCATAACTTGATACCAAGAGAAGGAAGCACCATTCAGCTAATCATGGTGCACATTTTGATGTTTCTGTATGGATCTTCCTCTTATTGTCTTTGAAGTTACAACATATGAAGCACACACTGGAGAAGAAAAGGAGATAGTATGATACTGTGTGAAGAGTATTGAAGAAAACATATTCCACAGGTCAAGTGAGGTAAAAAAAACTGACTGCAGCTTTACTCTTAGAAAAAGTTTATGATGTTGTCTGGCCCCTATTATCTTTTATCAGATTTCCAGAGACAAAGACTATGCCATCAAGGTTTCCAGAATCAATCAATCAATCAATCAATCAATCAATCAATCATTCAATCAACCAGTCAGTCACAGTCAGTCAATCAATCAATCAATTAATCAATCCATTGAGCAAACAAGCAAGCAAAGAAGCAATAAACAAATAACATTCTCATTCAGGCAAAGATAAATTCTGCAAGTTATTCTTCCTTTCTCCTTTTCTTTTTATTTTTTGACACGCAGAGGCAAATAATGTTTAACTGCAAAGTTGAATTTGTATCACCTGCTAAACCACTGAACTGACAAGGAGGATGTATAGGAGAGATGCAGGGTTTAATTACTCCTTTGCTATATCCTTGATTTATGGCAAACCTGTTAATTTATTATCAGTAGCTTTCTCTTCTTTTCGTGTAAGGCTGATCAAATCCTTCTCTTCATGTGTTTTAGAAATGAGTCTGGAGAGACTGTAGCATACATGTGAAAGAATGAGCTGAAAGCTAAGTCCCAGGCTGAATGGACTGTGAAACAGGTGCTATATGGGAAGATAATTTCTTCTAGGACAAACAACTGCTCCAAGAGGCAGAAAAGTGGACAAGAAACTTGTTTTGACAATGCATGTTGCTGTAGAGTGCAAAGATGGTGACCAATGAGAAAGAAGATTGAGGGAAAGCACAGCACTGTGCCATAGGCTTTTATGACAAAACAGAATAGCCATTGTCACTTAATAAAATATATAATTTGGTTGCTGTATTAGCACATCAATTATTTGTTTGAAAAATTTCTCTTCTCAGTGTTCCTCATTTCTGGAAGGCAAAATAATTATGTGCTTCACTTTGCTGTTTATATATAACTACTGAGTTCAAATATTTGCTCCATTTTAAATTTAATCATATGTAATTTAAATACCAGAAAATAAGGGCACGTTCTTCCTGAGAACTAAAGGCTGCATATCTTATTCCCCCTAAAATTATTAAGATTGTATATAATTTACTTTATTCCATCACCATTAAAATACTTTCTTATTATTTTAGTACCTAGGATATTGGATGCCTTTTTCCAGTCTTTTCCTCAAATGGACATCAATAGTTTTCAAAGTCTGTGTTGATCATATTATACATCTATTTGCTTATTGAAGTTTAGTTCCTGCCTCAAACCCTACTCTATTTCATTTTCCCTTATTCTCAGGACAATGCCTAATTCTATCTGTAAAGGTCTCAGAAATCCTGGGGGGCTGCTTACATAAGATGCATTCGGATTCATTTTCTTTTGCACTTTCATCACGTTTCTATTGCAGAGCTTTTGATAGCATCGTCTACATATGCTTTTGATAGTATTCTTATCACATGACACTGTGTGTTTCTTCATCTGACCTCAGCATTAATTAGATTTTTAGGAATGAGACAAATGTGTTCTGAGACCAAAATAATATGGAATAAGGGCAATGGCACCAGAGAAGCTCAAGTTTAATGCTGCTTTAAAAATAATTTGATATTCTTACATTCCAGTGTGGAAAATAATTGTATAATTACATAATAATCCTACCTATCAGGCCTTATGTCCTTATGTAATTGAAAATACTAAATATTAACTTTAGATGCCAGACGTTTTCTCTATTTTTTACATGCCCTTAACATATAATGTGATAACTCTGTGAAATACTGTTTCCATAAATGAGAATCAGACCATAACATTAACATAAAGGGACATCCTAACTTGAAATTCTGGCATCTTCTCAGGAGTTTTACAGTTTCCTTTGCTTATTTTTCAACCATCTTTTGTTTCACTAAAGTTTGGCTAAATGAAAATATATTGAGTATAATCTTCATCTAAAATCCTTTAGTTCAAAGAACTAATATTTATTTAATTGCTTCTAGTAAATTCTGCCAAGGAAAGTGAAAATATTTATCTTTCATGTTGAATGAAAATGTTCCCCATTGGCTCCAAATATTTGGATATTTTGTCATCACTTGGTGGTGCTGTTCTGGGAAATTTTAGAAGGTGTGGCCACACTGGAGGAGCAAGTCACTAGGTGTGGGCTTAGAGAGTTCTGAATCCTTGCTGGATCTCAAGTCCTTCTCTTGTATCCTGTGCCTGCTTGAAGATGTGAAAGCTTAGCTTCCTTTCCTCCTCCAGCCTGTCTGTTCCCATGTCTCCCCATCATGATAGACTCTTGCCCTTTTGGAACTGTAAGGTCAAATAAACTCATCCTTCTATAAGTTGCTTTGGTCAGTGTTTCTATCACAGCAATAGAATGTAACTAATACACATGTAACAGTAAAAAGTTGTTTCAAAATTTCTTTGAAATTTCAAATAAAGAGTAGGCAATAACATAACTGCTTTTCTAAGTCAACACTTTCTCTCATTCTTCATTTAGCAGCTCTGTTACCTTAAGGAAATGTATAACCTTTGTTTAGCATTCTCTGACCTACAGCAAAAAAGATGGTAAAAGTTCTCATATGGATTTTGAAACTCTTAAAATATTGTGGCCCTCTGACTTTCAAAATATGATGTCTTCCATCTCATAAATCATAAAGACACAAAATGACCATGCTTCTTTCTACAAAGTTAATTGTCATTTGCTAATCGTCCTAAATTTCTTTTGCACCAACAGTCAAATGGAAAAAAAAATCTCTGTGGTATATTAACATTTCAGTCATTTAGTGCTTATCTAGAAATCTCAAAATAATTGACCGTCCCTATTGGTTCTGCATGTAGTAAACATGGTTTTTAATGAAAACTATTCTCACATGCTGAATTTCCTCACTGTGAAAAAGTTTTATTCTTCTTTCTTCTTTCTTTCTTTCTTTCTTTCTTTCTTTCTTTCTTTTTAAGCACAAACTAGCCTGGGACACCTTTATTGCCCAAGGAGCTCAGGGCATTGGATTTTTTGTTTTTTTGTTTTTTTTCCTTGAAAAAGTTTTATTCTATGCATGCATCATTTAAAGAAGATTAATTTGATTTTTAATTATAGATCAATCCAGTAACATGTAGTTGTATATAAATTCTTAAAATATATGCACTACCAAAATGTAAATGGAACAATTTACAGGTATTTAAATGGTGTATTTTTTAATATTTTGAAGTTTAGTAACAATTAATGCTGCTAAACAAAATAAAAAGAATACTACATAAACATTTATAATAGCTGTAGTGACTGAATGTATGTAGATAGGGACATCAATTATAGTGCATCCAAAATCAGTTGTCTTTATAGTTTACCAAAATAAAATTGATTGGCTTAGAAGACAGCTCAGTGAATAAAGCATCTGCTGTCCAAGCCAGAGGACAGGGTTCCAGATCCCAAAGAGTTAAATAAAAGCTGGGCTGACACGGTAGTCCACCTGTAATCTCAGAGTTTGATGGGTGGATACAAGGATTCCTCAGAGTAAAGTCAACAACTAGACTACCTCAGTCCATAAACTCTGAGTTCAGAGAGATTTCTGTCTTGAAAATACAGTGGAGAGCTATTGAGGAAGACACTTAATATCAACCCCTTGCCTCCACATGCATGCATATACATGTGCACATGCACTCACATGCATAGGCAACCATATTCATATGAAATGAACATGTAACCACTCATGCACATATATGACACACACATGCATATGAAAAACTGCATTATCTTACTGTGATTTGACATTTAAACATGTGCAAGAACTGTTGTGAAAATTTTTTATGTGTGTGATATGAGAGCCACAATTTGTCATGCAATTTTACATTAGAGCAAAAATAACCAAGAAATTTTTATTTCAAAGAATGGAGTGCATATGTAATATATTTATACACATTAGATTTTTATATGGGAGGATTGCCACTTTGACCTAGTCGATGCCTGACAATTCAGTTTATATCTTCGAGTATTTCTGGTTAATATTACTATTCTCCAATTCATATTTAAGTAAATCTGATATTCACATCCTGAGTTTCTGTTTTATGGGATTTCAGACTATAAAAGCACACAAATGAACTGCAAGGTGAAGCACAAATGAGATTATAACCATGAGAAAGGTTTTATGAGTCAATTGGGAAGTCACTTTCTTGCTTAGCTCATCTCTGCCACTTTAAAGCCTTTTAAAACTGTGTTGCCTCTTGAAAGGAAAGATTCTACTTCATAAAACAAAAGCTGTTTAAAGATAAAAGGGAAACAAACTGAATTCCCTCCTGTACTCATCCTCATAGAAATCAGTCATTCTGAGTATTTACCTTAAAATTTCATCTTGAGCTTAAAGTATCAGGAATAATAAACAGATATAAATCAAGTATCCATTTTAATTATTGTGTGTCTGTCTGTGTGTGCATGTGACTGCTGGCACAAGCTTTCCATAGCATACTTGTGGAGTTCTTTTGACAGCTCTTAAGCGTTGGTTCTCTCATGCAACCTTGTAAAATTCTGGGATTGGGCTCAGACTTCATGTCAGTGCCTCTATCCACTGAGCTATTTTGAAGTCCTCAATTATATTATAAATGAATGAATGTACTTTTGCGATACTAAAATTTCTTAAGACTCATTTGCTACAATAAATATTTATTCAAGCAGTTTGTCCAGGAAGAATTTTGTATTAATCCTACCTCTCGGATATATGTGTCCTCTGTCCTCCCTGCTTCATTATCCTCATTCACAAAGTGGTTAAAAAAAAATTGTGTTAATCTCACTGATTTGTTTCAAGGGCCACATGGAATAAATCATGCAAATAACAAAATGTTGGGGCCCTAATAAAAAATGAAAATATTAGAATCTTAAAATATTAGTGTTTAGGTGGCAGGTTTAAAACAGCAGTATATGATGGATAGTTATAGTGAGTGAATTAGTTAAATTAGTAGGAGACAAAGTTGACCCCAAAGAGGTCTCATAGGTTTTATTTAAATTAGCATCTTCAGGGCTGGAGAAATGGTTCAGCATTTAAGAGCACTGATTGCTCTTGTAGAGGATCCACATGTCCGTTAGCAACCATCGATGACTCCAGTTCCAGGGGATCCAGCTCTCTCTTCTGACCTCCATAGGAATTGCACAACACAGGTGCACTTACATACATGCAGGCAATAAACTCATACGCATAAAAAATTAGCATTTCAAGGGCCAATAAGAATGGTATCAAACCATGTACCTTCAGAAACAAATAATCAAAAGTATGGATAAGTTTATCTAAAACCTAAGAGCCAGCAATGTCATATCAATTATATGAGAGCGACTCTCTCAGGCCTTCACAAAATATTCATTTAACATTTTTTTCATAAATAATTTATTTTTATTTTTTTGTGTGAATATTATCTCTGCATGTACGTTAAGTGCACCTGCATTGTGCAATGCCCGCAGAGGACAGAAGAGGCTGTCAGATCCCCTGGAACTGGAGTTATGGACAGTTATTAGCTGCAATATGGGTGCTGGGATTCGAACCTGGGTCTTCTGCAAGAAGAACAGTCAGTGTTCTTAACTGTTGAGCCATCTCTCTAGCCCTCAATTAACTTTTAGTTAAGCAACTTCTGAGTTTGGAAAGAATGCTTTGATACTGTCGTGTCTTTAAATTATGCATTACATTTTAAATGGAGACATGAATTTAAGTGTAAATGTATCATAAAATTAATCATTTTCAAAATTTTGTGTATCCAGTGTGTAACAATCAGTACATTCATATTTTATGCAACCATGAATACTACCATCCCCTGAAAATTTTCATCTTCCCCACTTAGAATTGTATGTGTTTAAATAATAATTGTAATTCTTTCCTCGTAGTCCCTGGTACCCAACATGCTACATTTTGTCTTTAAGGTTTTTTACTACTCAAGGTAATGTATTAAAAACAATGTTCAGAATTTTCCTTTTTCCCTCTATTATGTGATTTATTTAACTTAATGTAGTATCTTCAAGGTCCAGCCATGATATAACATGTGTCAAAATTTAAATCTGGTTTTAGAGTAATATTCTACTAGTGGTATATAGCAGAGTATCATAGATGATTAGAAAACATGCCCCTGTTATGAGAGCAGAATACTTCTCTCATGACAGATGATCATTTAGTCACAGTTAACAAAGCACCAAGAATACATTGGAAAATGAAGAGGCACATCCAGTTCTAGTTTACACATGGGTAAAGTTCAAAGGAGACACATAAACTACTAACAAGCATGCCAATCTCCTACATCATTATCACTGTTGTACTTCAGCTAAAATCTACGACTTTAAAGAGATTTTGAAAATCGAAAAAAAAAAGAAGACTAAAATTGTGGTCCTGAAAAACAATGATGAGAATACACTGTAAATACCACAGAAACGGAGGAAAAGGAGTCCAGTGATGCAACCAGCAATCTTCTGAGTGAAAAAAGCAATGCCTGTGGTAAAACTACGCAGAGGCTTACACAGTGGTAACTGGCTTATTGTAATGAGAAAGGCTAGGTAGTCAGTTCTAAAGGAATGAAGTAAACAGCAACGAGGCATGTGGATAGGGTATAAAGAAGACACAGAGTTGGAGATTACCCTGATTGTTATAATCAGACCATAGCAAGTAAAGAGGAGAATAAAATATGTCAGTAAGTGGGCATTTTGGGTTTTGTTGTTGGCTACCCAGTGTTGGCAAAAGTAAAAGTTCAGATAAGAGCTCTGGTTTCAGAGATGGAAGCATTCATGATCCTAGCAGCATATGTATCAGCATAGACTGATTTAGGACTGTCCTACCCTTATGTCTAACCTGGTAGTTGTAGAACACTATGTCTAGCTCTGATAGGAAATCCAAGCAGTTACTCTTGTACATTGATTGTTCATAGACATCATGCATCTTGGAAATGGGAGAATTTTATCGTTCTTGGATACAGTACATATTTCAGGATTTGGGATTTTCTTTTCATGTCTGCATGATCTAAGCCAGAACAATTTTCTAATTACACAATGTCTTAACTGTACATACAGGATAGAGTATAATAATATACTTGACCAAATAATACAACATTTATAGTAAAAGGAGACAGGAAAGATAAACATGAGGATCACTGATTGTATTATTTACTAAACTACTGACAGAATGTCCTCCTGTGATGACCAATGCTTTGACATCTCATCAAGAAATGGGTACATTTACCCAGTGAAGTTACTTAAATGATCTAGCTAGATGAAGATTGGTGAAACATTGTAGAAATAAATTAATGGAAGTCTTGACACTATCTTTGGACCCAAGTGTCCCTAACATGTGTTCTCAGTAATGAGAACACATTCTTCTGTATGTTGGGCATGGTTCCTACTCTCTGCTCAGTGAATTCTTTCTCCAGGAGGTTATTCAGTCAAAGGCAGATTTTGTTTATGTGAATCTCCCTCTCATGGGCAATTGCATTTGTTGACTTAGTTCTTTCACACCCAGTGTCCTTGTCTCATGTCTCCATATGACACTTTTTCAAAAGACCATTCCACCTTCAAAGCTTCACTTTGGGATGAGATTAGGACTTGATTATAAACATTTCCTTCTGCAAAATTCAACTTGCTTTATTCTCACGGAATTTTCTATTTGCTTGAATACTTTTGTTTTTAATTTATCTCCTATAAGCACACAGTAAAATTTTTATGTGAAATTTCAGTCTCTGATTCTCTTCCATGTTTGATTCAACAAGTTTGTAAGTGACTTAATATTTACTAGGGAAACTAGATGAGAGAAGACATTGTCAGCATACAGTATCGAAAAATACAGTGCATGGAGCATAACATTTCTTGCTGTATCCAGAGAAGCCAGAATAATATTACTTGTTGACAGTTGGAGAAATAAGACCAGTATTGTGAATTCAAATAAAATGCCTCTGCAGCAAGATTCCGTATCTAGGGGCACATATATGCCATTTAGTTCTTGAGATTTGAAACTGTTTTTGGTTTATCATTTGAGAGCTTAATTTAACCTCGTTTCTCTGTTTCATATATCATCACAAAATATGAATGTCTAATCTCTTTCACCCTCACAATCTTGGGCATTGAAAAAACTGGTAGGGGCAAACTTTGGGGCCCTTTTCTACCCTAAATGAGGATTGTAATAACTTGTGCCATTAGTTTGAAATGGGAAATTCATTTTCCTCAATTAGGCAGAAGAATATAGATAGGTGATACACTACGATATAAAAAGTACAAAATCTAAAAATGTAAGATAAGTGTGCTGGACAGCTTAAGTGTCACCTTGACTCACCTGGGTTGAGGGAGCCTCAATTGGGGAATCTCCTTCATTGGACTGGCCTGTGGCCATGTCCATGAGGCATCTTCTTGATTGCTGAATGATGTGGGAGGCCCAGCCCACTGTGTGTTGTACCACCCCTGGGAAGGTGGGCATGTGTTGCATAAGAAACAGGCTGAGCAGGGGCCAGGAGAGCAAGTCAATAAGCAGTGATCCTCCATGGCCTATGCTCCAGATCCTGCTTCCAGGTTCCTGTCCTGAGTTCCTACCTTGGGCTCCCTAATAAACTGTGACCCAAGAGATGTAAGCTGAATAAAGCCTTTCCTCTCCAAGTTGGTAGTGGTCAGAGTGTTTTGTCACAGCAATGGAGAAAAAAAAATAGAACAGAAATTGGTACCAGGAATGGGGTATTGCTGTGACAGACCTGACATTGGTATGTTGGGGAGGATTGTGGAAGTCTTCTGAACTTTGGGCTGGAAAAGCCATTGTGTGCTTAGAGTTTGTTGCTGTGGACATTGGAATAGTTATGTTGAAAGAGTTGTGGACATGGAGGCCTGGCTTATGAAGCTTTACAGGGAAGTGGAAACTATCAGGGCTGTTCGTGTGACATTTTGAATTGAGAATCTGTGGATTCTGATCGGGTGGCACTGAAGAATCAGCTGTGATTAAGAAGAGACCAGAACCTGAAGTAAAACCTTTGCTTTACTGGGACAATTGATGTTGGTTAGCTGGGGCTGAAAATTCAGCTGTAAGTAACAAGATACAAGCATCATTGTGGTAAAGTCTTCTGGGTGAGATTTCTGAAGGGTCAGCAACACAGAAGAGACCTGAGCCTCTGTCTCAAGTTGGAAGCAGAACTTGGTAATGTGTAAGAGTCTCCTGCATGGTTCTGTGTTGAAAGCATGAAGGGTTCACAGAGAGCAGCTGACGCTTGGCACTCAGAGAGGCCAGGAAAGTCCATAGGTGAAAGTGCAGCTTCTGTTGCAGTTAAGACCCCAGGATTGAAGGCGTGGTGAAGAGAATCTGAGGCTTTGTGCTCAGAGAGGCAAGAAGAAGCCATTGGTGAAGGTGTAGCCTCAGTTTCAGTGGACAACATAGCTTTTTAGAGAAGACAGGACTGTGGGACAACCACCAAGGACTGCAGTAGGTGTGGAATGGAATGGCCTGGGTCTGCAAGATGAGTGGTACCTACTGTGGATGGTAGAGTCAGAGAAGTGGAGCTGTCAACACCCTTTGGAGTCCAGAAGATCATGAGTGAATCCCAGGTGTATAGCCTTGAGCTACTTTGCTGGACTTTGGTTTTGCTTAGGTGTGCCCGATTCTTCTCTTTGAAATAAGACAGTACTTATTTGGATTTTACAGAAGCCCACCCACAGTTAAGAGACATTTATAAGAGACTATGGACTTTTAGGTGTTTGGATTTTTTAAGGACTGTGGAGTTTTTAAGGTTGTACTGTCTTATGTTGTGATATTAATATTAATATCATATCTTGGTGACAAGAATTGGAAAGGTTATGGTTTAATACTGATGTTTTTGTGTGTCAGGTTGACAAGGGGTCAATTGTGATGAACAGCTTTAGTGTCAACTTGATTCGCCTGGGTTGAGGGAGCCTCAACTGGGGAATTGCTTTCTTTGGACTGGCCTGTGGCCATGTCCATGGGGCATCTTCTTGACTGTTGAGTGATGGGGGAAGGCCCAGCCCACTGTCGGTGGTGCCACCCCTGAGCAGGTGGGCCTGTGTTGCATAAGAAACAGGCTGAGCAGGGGCCAGGGGAGCAAGTGAGTAAACAGTGATCCTCCATGGCCTGTGCTCCAGCTCCTTCTTCCAGGTTCCTTCCTTGAGTTCTTACCTTAGGCTCCCTAATGAACTGTGACCCAAGAAATGTAAGCTAAATAAAGCCTTTCCTCCCAAGTTGGTAGTGGTCAAAGTGTTTTGTCACAGCAATAGAGAAACAAACTAGGACAATAAGTTTTACATATATATATATATATATATATATATATGTAGTTTATTAGGTATTATAGCAAGTCTCTCCATGAAGAGTTAACATGACTTGTGACTTGATGGCTTATGGCATACTTCCAGAGTTAATGTTCAGTGAAAGGATAAAAGGGCTATGTGGTTACTGTAAGTAGTGATCCCCAAAGGCAAACATCTGGGGGAAAACAAGCTTTCTCAAGTTCTTGAAACTTTTTGGTTGGGCTAAATCTATCATAAGAAGCAGACATTTCTAACACATAAGTTTAGTTTTTAGTTGGCTTTGCCTGATACCTTCTGCACCTTGTTTTCCTTAACTGGTTATTGCATGTAACTTGTTTATGTATGTCATGTGTTCTTGATGCAATATTTCCTGTGAACTCAACTCATCCATCATTTTAGCACTGAATGAAAGGTCAGGACTGAGAAGGATCCTCTGCTTAAAGCTTCATCTGTGCCTCCAGTCTTTTCGAGTCTCCATCCACTCAACTACTACAAGTTGTATGTAATTATAACCTCTTAATACCACCCAGACATCCTCTTAAAACCACACAGAAAACATATGCCTTTGAAAGTTTGTGAACCACTGATATATATATATATATATATATATATACATACACAAACAAAAATGAAATGTTTATATAATTTATATAATGGCAAATAACATATTTCCTTCCTTCACTAATTAGTCTATTTAGGAACCTCTGGTGGGTATTCAGTTTAATCTATCAAAGATGATATTTTTAAGAAAATTTAGCAAATTTCTTTTTCTATTTTTGTGAAAAAAGAAAATGTTCACATTTATCTCTTATCCTAAAATTTGTGTACTTCTATTCCATGTGCATTGCCCTGGGTTCCACTGTATGTAGCAGGGTGGGTCAATTATGTGTGGCAGGTCAGTGTATGCAATATTTCAAATTATTTGAACACAAAGATATGTGATTAAAGCTTTGTTCTTTATATTTCCATGCTACTTAGAAGACTGTATCACAAAACAAGTTACCACTGGGACCAACAGAACCATGCTTAGTTGTCTGACAGTGCAAACTTACTGGCTCAATAAAGTGTTTACTTCATTGAACTGCCAAAAATTATGGACAAAAGTTTTAAGGTCCTTTTTTACAGTATTATTAGTTCAAAAGTTTTATCTGAGTGGAGTTCAAAAAGAGGAAACATGTCTAACCTCATTTCACCAATCTCTTTGACACTGAAATGAGATGCTGACAACCCAGGAAATATATATATATATATATTTTAGTGTTGAGTAAAAACAACACTTAGATTTGTACTTTGGGTGCATGTACTATCTTTAGATCCCATCGTCTCTGAGATTTCTGAATGCTATACACTCTCATGAGAGAAAAGGAATTGGAATACTAAGAAAGTTTGAGATTTGTTTCAATTTGTGGAGATGAAATATGGTAAGAAAATAGAAAAGAGACTATGTGACTAATTATTCCAGGATCTATTTGGAGTGTAGAATGTAACGCCTCTTAAAATAGTAGAAAGACATCTGGTTGAGAGGCAAGGAAATTTTGCCTTGTAAACTTTAGCTTTTGATGTCCATTGAAAAGACAATGGAGGTTAACATCTCATATTACTTTGAATGACTAATGACAATGTCAGACCTATTTTAGAAGGAGATATCACTGTTGTTAAAGAATTTGAGGCTTATGAGTTTTTTATTGAAAAGACTGGAAGAAAAACAATGGTCAAGATCACCACTCACTGTGAACAACAAACAACATAATGACGTGGACTACTGGAATCTTCAAACATTTTATCACGCAGGGGAAATTGAATTATGGAGAACAAGAATACTGTGAAGCATCAAAAGCCAAGAGGAGTCATTTAAAAATGCTGGATACATTTCAAACATCAATTTCTTTGGCCTCTGCCTAGACAGAAAAGGGGAACAGTAACCTAGTCGCAGATGTACTGCTCATTGGTTATTTTTAAAACTGCTTAGTGTTTGATTTTGCTAAGCCACAGGAACTTTTTCACATAGTTAGACTTCAAAGAGGTGCAAAACCAAATTACCTCCAGCTTATATTACACATGATCCCCAATGTACAATTGCTTTCTGTCTAATAAAATCATTGTAACCTGAAAATGACAGGAGACATCAGGGCATTTAATACACAAAATCTATAGCTTAGCCTAACATCAACACTGAATGCATTACAGCAGTTAACCTTCAGTTGTGCAAAGATATCCGATGCAATGACCGTAAAATAAACTGCTGAAGACTTCATATGATTTATTCAACACATATATAAAGAAAATGCTGACACAGTAAGGTAGCGTATTGATTGCTTGGCCATGTGCCTGTATTACTGAATGGGAGCTGTGGCTTGATAAAGCTGCCCATATCTCCAAGTGTTATTACTGCATGTAGCTAACCTGGGACGATATCATGCTTCAAATCTGAGCTGTGGCTTTTCTTGAACTTATTTGTAAATAATATTGAAAGGAAAAAAAGTTGTCTATTGAGCCATTGTAATTTGTGCATTTATGGATTCATTAGGCATTAAAATTTCAAGGATAATGAGAATTATGTTCTAATACATGGAAGATGTGAAAGTAAAATAAAAAAATTGAAGGAATGGACACAGGTTAATTTGAAAATCAGAAATCAAATGTGATGTTTAGCTTATATCTGTTAACATTCTTATGATAGTTGCCTTTAAATTAGAATGTTGGGTACAAAAATGTTAATATGTTTATGCTCAAAATTATACTGAATACATCTACCTGAAATGAAGTGTGATGTTTAGCTTATATCAGTCCTCATAGCTATTTAATTTACTTTAACCTCTACATTATATATGTATAGCTAATAAATTCAAAACGACTGTGAAACCATACCTCACACCATCCACAACCTATCTTTTCTTCTAGTAGTAAGTCATGCCCTAAAAATCCATCATCATAAATCTTTCCATAATCGTACTAGAGATGCAGTTTTGTGGTAGAGTGCTGCCTTATGCACTAGTCCTTAGGTCAATTCCCCCCAAAAACTGAAAATATGGTCCTACATATTTGTAGCTACATGGGTTTGATGCAGAAATTAGCATACTAAATAACATATATGAATGTCCCGACCTGCGAGACAGTCAACGTCGGTTTCTGGAGGGAGGAGAGGGGACGGAAGGGACAAGAGATGCGAAGAATGGAGACAAGACAGGCTTTCTGATCAAGTCTCATTTAATGAACATCTAC
>NW_008339516.1:963655-971992 GCF_000622305.1 Nannospalax galili | reverse complement strand
TAATACCAAAGTTTCTTAGCAATTACATGAGAAAATGAGGGAGTCTCTCAAGCGTTAAGTGCCCAGGTTAGAACAACATGTTTGTGAGAGGCTTTCAAGTATAGTCATCTGGTTAATCTCAAACCAGGCCAGCCTTGATGTCTGAAAAACAGCTTTTCCAGGAATCAGGTCTTGCTATTTCCTGGGGTAGGGGCCTACGGCTCCCGACATATGAATATCTCATAACTTGATCATTTTCATCTGATTTTTGTTTCTTTTGAACATGGAAGCCTTTAAATCAGTTGTAAGAAATATGTTTCAATGTTATTTTGATATCATAATTTCTAGCTCTTCTTAACAGAATTGAACACGCAGCAAAAAGTATTTCATCCCATAGTGCAAATTATTGTAATGGAGAAAATCTTGGAAAATAAATTCTATCAGTATTATTATTAATTTTTATGTAGAAATTACTATAGTTTCTCTTGGATAAAAAAATGGAGTATTATACTATTAATTTTTATTAGCATAGCAATGACTCTCCCATTTTCTCTCCTGGTGTTCTACAACATTGTTTGGCATTAGAAGAAAACCATGGTAACTGAGCTACTGAGTCCTGTACCTCCCAGTGATCTTCAGCATTTCTACCCACATCTTGTTAAATATTTGGCATTACATTATGGAAGTTCATTCAGGGTAGAAAAGTATAGGCCATTCTTTCTTTCATCTATCTATTGTTAAAATCTTCCCTTTTATTTAGTATGTTGGGTTTAATAACATTAATGTAATCTTTTACATTGCTGAATTTAAGTTTTATAAAAAATGGTTTATTATTTTTATTCTATCTTCGTGTATGTAAGTGTACCCATGTTATGCAATGCCCCTGGAGGACAGAAGATGACATCAGATACCCTGGAACTGGAGTTATATACAGTTGTTAGCTCCACCACACTCTATGCTTTGTGCTTCGTATTTGATGCAAGTTCGATGACAATAACATATTTCAAATTTTATGTCGGTGCAGGTATTATAATGAGACTTACAGTAATGTAGGTAGTTTTTAAATTTGCAGGAAACTTCCTGTCTTTATTAATTCTGTCATAATTATCAAACTTTTCATTTGTGTCATCTCATGTTAACCTTCGAGAAACTTTTGCGTTTCTAGCAGGTCTTTAGGTCATGTTTCTTTTTTACATTTGTTTATGTGAAAATGACTTAATTTTCATACTTGAAGAATTTCTTTTGAAAAAATGTGAATCTGGGAGAATCTATTGATATTGTTTTGCTAAATGGTAATGTCATCAAACTGCCTTCTAATTATTTATATTTATATCCAAAGATTTGTGCTGCTCTCATCCTTTATTAGATAAACTTTTTATTGCAGAAAGTAGTGGTTAATGCAGAGACTCACATCTATTCAAAGTGTGAAGGATAACTGAGTGTGAGTGTTCAGCCATAGAGTGAACATCTATATCAAAATCACTTCCAATGTTTAGAGACCTTTCCAGAAGACAAGGTGGAAAGAATGTAAGAGCTAGAGGATGCGAAGTGCTGTGTGATGCTGGCCTCTGGACACTGCATAGCCCTTACACACATGAACTCACCATAACTTTGGTTACATGCACAAAACCAGCTCAGGATCAAGTAGGTTAAAAATTCCACAATGGTTGAGAGAGGCCCCCAAGATCCCACCCATAGCTGAGCTGGCTTGAGTTGGCTTGAGTTACTTGTGGAGGGATCCCACCCATAGCTTGAGTTGGCTTGAGTTACTTGTGGAGGGATAATCAACTGTCATTTTTCTTTGGAGATGGTCACAGATAGGATGAAAAGATAACCAAAATAGACCCTTAGTGCAGCCAACCAATAGAAAGAAAGAATTCACATACACAATTTGAGACATGAAAGGGTAAAAATTAAAACAAATACCAGAGAAATAGAGAATATTTATAAGGGAATACTTAAAAAATCTATACCCTACTAAATTAGAAAATCTAGAAGAAATGTATGAATTTCTAAACTTAATGGACCCACCAAAGTGAAAACAAAAAGATCAATAACATAATTATACCCAAATAAGCTTATGTCCAGATGGATTTACTGTAGTATTTTACCAGACTTTCACAAAATATCTACAACTTAAACTACTCAAAAAGATAGAAACAGAGGGAACATCCCCAATCTCCTTCTATGGAGTCAGTATTACTCTAATTCCAAAACCAGGGAAAGACAAAACAGAAAAAGAAAACTACAGACCCATATCACTAATGAATATAAATGTAAAAACTCTCAGTTTAAATACTTTGAGTGACATTCAGACACATATCATGTAGATCATCTATAATGTTCATATTGGCATTATTCCAGAGATGCAGGAAGGGTTCAATATGTATAAGTCAATGGATGTAATAAATCAGACAAATGGTGTTAAAGACAAAAATCGTATGATCATCTCAATAGATGCAGGAAAGATCTTTGACAAAATACAGTATGCGTTCATGGTTAAATTTCTAGAGGAGTTGTACTAGACAGAACTTACTTCAACATTATTAAGGATATGTAAATGAACCACAGCCATTTTTTTTCTGAATGGAAAAAAACTCAAAGCACTACCATTAAAATCAGGAATGAGACAAGATTGTCTACTGTCCCCAATCCTTTTCAATATATTTCATGAAATCATAGCTAAAGCAATAAGACAAGGAAATATAGAGTACTGGTTGGAAGAAAGAGGTCTAAGTATCTCTATTTACAGATGATATCACACATAAGGAATGTGAAAAATTCCACCAGAATACTTCTAGAAATGATCAACGTCCTCAGCAAAGTGAGAGGAAAGTAAATCAGTTTACAATTTACAAATTCATTAGCTTCTTCCTATAACAATACCAAGTAGATAAAGAGATCATGGAAACAGCCATTCACAACACACACACACACACACACACACACACACACACACACAAATACACACAGACACATACAAAAAATTCTAAACAAAGACATTAAATATCAATGATCTCTATAATGAAAACTTGAAAGCTTTGAAGAAGAGGATTGAGGAAGACAGTAGAAGATGGGAAGACCTCTTGTGCTCATGGATTGATAGAATTAACATTTTGAAAGAGACAATTCTATCAAAACTATTTATAGATTTCAAGGCAATCCCAATAAAAATTCTCACAGTTTTCAAAGAAATAGAAAAAAATCCTAAAATTCATATGAAACCACAAAAAAATCACACAGAAAGCCATAGAAAACCAGTTTTCAAACTACATTACAGAGCTATAGTCATAAAACATCATAGTATTAATACAAAAACACATAGATTAATGGAACAAAATATAAGACCCAAACATACATGCATGCAATTTCAGAAACATGATATTTGCCAAGGTGCCAAGAACACACAGTGGAGGAAAGACAGCATCTTCAACAAATGGTACTATTGAAATTTTCTATCTATAAAAGAATGAAATTAGATCATTATATGACACAGTAAACAAAAAATCAACTCCAAATGGATCAAATACCTCAACGTGAAATATGAAACTATGAAACTGTTTAAAAAAACAAGCAGTATCCTATAGGATATGGGTGCAGGAAAGGACTCTCTAAATCATACTTCATTTGCTCATAAATTACAGTCAAGAATTGACAGATGTGACCTCATTAAAGCGTTTGTGCACAACAGAGGAAACAACCAATCAAGTGATGTGCAACACTCCGGAGTTGGAGAAATTCTTTACCAGCTATATATCTGACAAAGAAATATACAAATAATGAGAGAGAGAGAGAGAGAGAGAGAGAGAGAGAGAGAGAGAGAGGGAGGGAGGGAGGGAGGAAGGAAGGAAGGAAGGAAGGAAGGAAGGATAGGAAGAAAGCAAATGACTCAGTTAAAAATGGGCTATGTATATGAACAGAGAGTTCACAAAAAAGAAAAAAAAATGGCTTTAAAATGACCTTAAAATTGTTCATCTTCCTTAGTAATTAGGGAAATGCAAATTAAAACTGCATTAGGCTTTGATCTTACCCCTGGGAAAATGGCTAAATTACAGGAGCAAATGACAGCAAATGCTAGGGAGGATGCAGGGAAAGAGAGCACTCATTCACTGTTGTGCGATTACAAGCTGATTCAACCACTATGGAAATCAGTGTGGAGTATTCTTTAAAAATATATAAAAAAGATCTAACATATGATCCAGCTCTATCACTCCTTGGCATATACCCACAGGACTTATCCTACTGCAGAGATACTTGCTTTGCCATGTTTATTGCTGCTCTTTTCATAATATCTAGGAAATGGAAAAATGCAAATGCTCCTCCAACTATGAATGGATAATGAAATTTCGGTACATTTACACAATGGAGTTTGACTCTGCAGAAAAGAAAAAGAAAATCATTAATTTTGCAGGTAAGTGAATGAAACTAAAACAGTGAGGCAGCCCAGACTCAGAAGAACAAGTGACATTTGTTCTCTATCATTTGTAGATCTTAACTCCAAATTCTCATATCTGAGTTTATATCCTGATATAACCACAAGAACAAGGAAAACTAAATTGGGGACCAGTGTTATCAAGTTGGAAATATAGAAATTAGATACATCTCAGCTGGGCAGAGAATGAGGAGGGCTATAATGGGAAAAGGTGTAAGAGAGATCAATAATGCTTAGGCAGTATGAGAAATTTCCAAGTCAGATTGGAACTGCTGAGACACCCAGCACTATGGACTGAGCAACTACTGGGGTCTAGGCCTCTCCAGTGCAAGACAGTTACCATGGAACTACTGACTGCTAAGGCCCCCATCCAGCCTCAAAGAAGAGCAAACACCAGGTTGTCAGCCTCTCAGGTGAGATCCAGCTGTTGTTACTTCAAAATAAGCTGATTAATAAATAGATTAGATAGATGACAGATAGATAGATAGATAGATAGATAGATAGATAGATAGATAGATAGATGATAGATTTCTATACAAAAATCATAGAGCCAAGCAAGGGAATTCTCATTTCAATGTGTCAGTCAGGGTAGTCCAAGCAAGTCCCAAATAATAGTATCTATTGTCACAGCCCTTGATTGCCCCCCAGAAATAGAGGGAAAGATCTTATTGGTGATGACAGAGCATATTTTGGACACAGGACTTGGAACAATCGAGCTGGAAATTACCTGGAATTTTCCTCCCTGAAGACTAACTCTCATAGTATCAGAAGATACTTTGCAAGCTACCAATGGGAAAAAGCAATCAATGATTCCACACAGCTGTAAACCTATAAACCGCAATGTTCAATACAGCATATCATCTATATTAGTGCAGTAATGGCCTTTTTGTCTTGGGAATAATCAACAGCTGATTAATTGAACTTAAGACCTACTTAATTGGAAGGAACTCACATGTGGCATTCTATGCAAAGCCAAGTGCACCTGGCTGGAAATGCCACAGACACTGGAAGAAACCCTACTATTTTAGTATCCCTAGAGAAATGTTTTTTCTAACTATATTCTATATGCATACTCTTCTATTTACAGACAAGTGTACCTCTCACCACTCATCAAAGAAGCATCTTTTGCAAGAGAAGGAAACTATGATGACGTTCCATAACTGCACAAATGCAGGGCATAAGTGACTCTCATGTGCCCAGCCCTATGTGATGCATTTACAATGCCAGTCTCTACATCAAGACTCAGGAAACATCATGGAAGAGGGGGCAGAAAGCTTATCAGAACCAGAATACGAGACACCTGATGCATTTTTAAGACATTCTCAAAATGATGGGGAAGCTACACCAATGAAATCTGCACAGTATAAGATTCTAATAATATTTTCACATAATAATGAAACCACTTGACATAATAAGGTAGATTGAGAAATTCCAAGAGGTCTCACCCCAAGAGGAACAGCTGCAGGCAAACAATGGAACCTGAGGAAGCATAATCAATTTTATTCAGGGAGTACCTTCCTGAAAGTATATCTAATTCCAAGTCACCATCCCTAAACCCAAGTATACAGGGGCACCACTGAATGGCCTCAGTGTATTTTATATGTTTATGTATAAATGTATGAATACATACTTACTAACACTAAGAAAATGAACAGGAAATTGAGAGGCACTGCGGAAGAGGTAGGAGGGGAACTGAGAGGGATGGAAATGGTGGGAAGACTATACTCATTTATGATGTTCACAAAAAATTAAAAAAATATTTTGAGCATGAAGGAGGAGGGGCTTTAAAGTATGTACCCCTAGCTGAGTAGCTATGGGTAGTTGAGGGTTACTGAGGGAGGGAGAGTCACTTGTCACTTTTTCTTTGGGGGTGGCCACTGATAGACTGCCCATGCCCCAGTGGATGACCCCACATCCATATACATATGAGCAGAACTAATTGGACTCAATGGTTTGTAAATGAAAATGAAAAAGAAGGCATGAAATGGGGGAGGAAATGTAATGGGGAGAGTTAAAGGGAAAAATAAGGAGGGAGTTGGGAGTGGATATGACAAAGTTACATTGTATATATGAATGAATTTTCACAGAATTAAAAAACAAGTGACTTTACATTTCTGTTTCTTCCAGTACTTTAAAGAAAAATTTCCATTTTCCACACCGTATTGTTATGGATGAGAAATAAATACTTATTTGCATTGTAGTACCTAAGTATATAATATGATTTCCCTCTAGATTATCTTCTTTCAGTCCAAGCTAAGTCACATTAAACAATATTCAAATTTTCCATTTAATTTACGTTTCCATTTTTCTTAATAATATATCTAATAAACCTCAAAGTTTTGATGTTTAAAATTCATAATCACATGTTGAAGTCATAATTATAATTATAGAATCCCTTTGTTTGTTTTGATGGTCCATGTCTTTGCAAATGGTTCTTTTGTACGCATCTCTTTTGTTAGCAGCTTACTTTTCCATTCTCATTTGGCAGTTTTGAAAGCACTTTTAAATTCCGTGTCTGATATTTTCAAAATGCAAGAATTAATTTCGATTGACTTTACTATCTTACCATTTTGGGTTATATATTTGTGATTTTCGTATCTAAGGTAGTATTTTATTACATCCTAACTGTTCTTTTGTAGAGACTTTATTGGATTGTGTTTTTGCAGAACACAGTATCTTTTAACAATTAAATTGGGGTATACACAGACTGAAAATTCTTGGTGTTTTTCAAGAGTTCATATCTCCAGTCAGTCACTTTTGGTGTTCCTTAGCTGTGCTTTTTATAGTTTGTGCATGAATAGACAGTACCTAGACTTGCCAGGAATTGTTCAGTATTTATGTATAGAAATTTCATCCTGCCTCTACCTCAAAGGCTATTTTCAGTCATTGCTCTAATTTGTATTTTCTGCCCCTTTGTATCTAAAAGACTGTGAGTCATGAAAGGCACGGTCAAACAACAAGAGATGATTTGAAAGGCACGGTCAAAGAACAAGAGATGATTACAGCATGCCCAGAGGCATAACAAGTCATAAATAAATAAAACAGGAAGCTGTCCTATAGGCCAGATGTTCAGAGATGTTCCACTTCCTTCTACGATCCGATTCCTTTTCCTTGTTTCTTAAATCCTTTAGGTAATTTGTTATGTTTTGTCCAGATTCTAGAAATGTCTTCTACCTAAAGTAGTGTGCTGTAAGGAATTTACTAAGATAAGTCTTCATCACTGTTGATCACTGTGATCAGCATTGGTGAGCACTGGAGACACCATCCTTCAAAACCAGCTTCTCTTTCCCCAGAGCTACTGTACTAGAGGTAGTCCTGTCATTTGTATTCGAAATAAAATGTTTAGTGAAGTAATTTTTTTTCCATTCATCAAGCATTTAGTGAAGTGAAAATTCATCTGAAATAAAGCTATGCTGTATTAATACTGTAAAATGAGTGAAAGAAAGCATTAAAAAACCAAGTATTTCTTGAATTTGCTAATTGAACTGACTATACATATGTAAAATGTTATATCAATCCCACATTTAATGCTTCAATTAATGCATAAAATGTGATATACTCAATGGTTTAACATCTCATCTTGATATATTTTACTACAGAGAATGGAACAAATTCCTTCTGTAAGTGAACCAAAAACTCACTGGAAGCATGCCTTATTACTGGAATAAAATCCTAAGAATAATTTCCTTAATTGATGAAATAGATAAACACAATTGTCATTTATTAGTACTTAACAATATTAACTTCAGATTTTAAAGGATAAAATATATGGTTTATTAATATTAACAAAACTCAAATGTCTATAAATATTTAAAAAATGAAAGACTTAAGAGATATTGAAATTAATTAAGTAGAAATTAGCCATCAGACAACAGAATATATGTTGATAAGAAAATTGGGCTTTTACTTGCTACAAAAATGAATAT
>NW_008339516.1:958061-963573 GCF_000622305.1 Nannospalax galili | reverse complement strand
TCTACTCTGTAGTTCAATTGGCTAAAAACAAGCAAAGCAAAGCAAATTGGGAGATAAAATACAGTAGTATTTTATGAATATAGAATTATTGAATATAAATTTGGGTTTGATTAAGCTGATATAATTGTGGAGCAAACAATTTTTATACAAAATTAAATCTGCATTTAAAAACTTTATGTAATTTTTAAATGATTTTTACCCTAGGCTATACATTTGGATTAATAACTTTGAAGTATAATTTTCTTGGAGCTATAAATGATCAGTTCACAAGGGTACTTTTAGATTAAATAGTCAGGAATCAACGAAATGAATGTTTCCAAAATAAGACAATTTTACACTTTCAAGTTCTCATCCACTAACATTTTATTTCTATAAGTGGTTTAATCAATTCCATAGTCTTTAGGATACTTTGTTTTGATTTAAATATTTCACTTCAAAGAATATAAAAGAAATGAATCATATGCTAAAGAACTTAAAATGCCCACCACAGGTAATTAAAACACCGTATAATTAATAGGCAGATACACACACACACTCACACACACACACACACACATATGCACACAGATTGGAAGAGAGTTCTTATGGTGACCATCAAGGCTCCTCGCTTCCTTGTCACTTTTCTTTGGGGGTGGCCATTGACAGATTACCCATGCCCCAGTGGATGACCCCACATCCTTAGTGTTTTAAAGGAACAAAGGGGGCCCAGAGCATATCAGAAAATTACTTAAAATGTCTACTTCTAAAATACTCAAAGTCAGTCTCGTGTTCCTACTCTCATTTCTGTAATCTCCAGAAGCTCTGATATTATCTTACATGGCAAATGAACTTCATAGATGTAATTAATGAAGTAATGGAAGTAAGGCAATTATTTAGATTTTAGGGACATTCCCTTTGACATCACAAGGGTCTTCATCAAAGAAAAGGCAGTCAATCAGTTACTGATCAGGCCTATGTGGTAGCTTCAGAGAGTTGGAGTAACAGGAGGAAGGGACCATGAGTACAGGAATGCACACACACTTCAGAACTTGAAAAGGACACAGAAGCAATTCTCTCCTCAAAAATACAGGCTCACAAGATTTTGATTTGTCTTCTAATTTTCAGAATTCTGAAATGGCAACACTGTGTTACAGTGTGGCAATTGGTTGCAACAGATAAGTAAACTATTAAAAGAAATAATTGCTCTGAATACATACATATATATGAACTAGAAATTCTATTCACATTAGTATAACACAACCATTAAGTTACTTAGGAATGTATTTATATTTATTTATTATTATTGTAATGGGACAGTCTCCCTGTTCTGCCTCCTGAGTGCTGGGATTAAAGGCATGTGCCACCACACCTGCCATATTTCATTTCTTAAAAGCAATTTAAATAGAGAATAATTTATGTTATCTTATACTGTTCGCTGTCAGGATAATGATTACATTGGTTTTAGTGACCATAGAGACCACAATAAATAATATTTCCTGTTGAAAATATTCCATTTCATAACTGTTTTCATAATTTATATAATAAATTTATCAAGTTTTGAAGTTCTGACCCATATACTTTTCTGAATATAATATAATTCAATGAGTTACATAAAATATGATGGTTTATTATAACAACCTTCTAATCCTCAAATTACAAAGTTAAAGGAGGATTTTATTAAATCACATGGCTCTTTCCAAACACTACAGCATATAATACTTCTACTATAGACACAAGTGGATGACTTAAATGGGTTCAATCAGCTATGACCTAGAAAACTGAGTAATGATCCATGTTTGGGAGGCATTATTGGTCGGAAAACTCACCTTACAAAGGAACTGCAGGATGTCTGATTTGAAATGTAATCATGATGTTTCACTACAAGAACCTCATTATATAATCATACTATGTGAGGGCAATCTAATTTGATGATCTCAGCTTTTGACAGGAACTTTTTAAAACATTTGGAACCATGATTAAGGTGATTTGGAAGCAATAACTTTAATGTTGATCATTAAGCATGACACTGGATAGTAAACAAGAGATGCTGAAAAGCTCTGAAGCCCCTGCTGCTATTTCACAAACAGTATGTTGGAAATTAAGTCATAGCATCGGATAATTTTTTGACAGGACAAGATATGGGAGACTGGTAACATTGCTTTCCAGGATAAATTGTCTTGTTTCCCCTTGTGAAACTTAATTACTTATTGGGTCTCACGTTTAATGTCTTTTCTTTATTTTTCTAGATCTAATTATATAGAATAGAATTTTCTGGAAAAATAACAAAATGATTAATTTCAAATGTGATTGAATCCATTGTTCAAAAAAATCACTTAAATAAATGTTTTTGTTTTTTGGTCTTTTTGAGACAGGGTCTCCCTGTAGCCTCAGCTGTCCTGGAACTCACTATGTAGACCAGGCTGGCCTTGAACTCACAGAAATCTGCCTGCTTCTGCCTCCCTAGTGCTGGGATTAAAGGCGTGTGCCACCACACCAGCATAAATGTTTTTTAAAAGGGTTCAATTATAGTGAAGATGTAAGACTTAAAGTTTATTATTTAAAAGATACAAATTTATTTTAAAACGATTTTACATAAAATTGACCTCAAACAAATTTATTTGAAAGTCTAAATTGACTTTATTTTTAAATTCTTGGAAATGATAAAGCTCATTCCCCACAATAGGACAAGCACTCTACTGAGATGACAAATGAGGTTATTTTCTGTATAGAGAAATGAAAGCAAAAGACAATAACAAAGTAAATAGGTCATTTCCAAATTTTCTGGTTGTATGGCTAAGGCATGCAGGTAAAACAATAGAAAGGAACTGATTGACTAATATCAATGATTGTGTATGATATTTTTGATAATGATTAAGACAGATTTTGTAAGCATGCTAGTCAAAAAGAATAGTAAAATGTGTTTCTTCTCTGCATCCTCATCTCTTAAAAAGGACACGAGTCAGCAGTTTAGTTTTGGTTTTGTGAGCTGTTATTTAGCATATGTGATTCCATTTTCATACTTAGTCAAACCTAGCAAGGCCCGATGTAGGAACTGAGCAGAAATAATGGCTTCCTATAATTTTCACTTGACAATTGCAATTGATTACTTTCAATCTAATTTTCATGAAACACATCTTTTGCGGCACAGCTCCCATCTTAGGCTTGTACATTCTTTCTCTGCCTTCTTTCACAATGCTCCCTGAGCCTTGAAGGGGTATTATAAGTGTCTCATTTGGGGTGGAGCCCCTCATCATTGCTTCCACTCTTCATTTTGACAAATTGCTGCTTTTCATTAACCACTGCGGTTGCAGAAAGAAGCTTCTTTGTTGAATACTTGTACTTAGCTCTGTGTATGTGTATAAACCTGAGTATTTAGAAGGCAGTTTGACAAGATGACTGTTTAGCAAAACAAAACAATGGTAGAAAGTTTCCCCAGAGCAGACTGAGCTCTCCAAACAAGGGCTCTTAAGCTGCTTTACACAACCAGGTATGAATTAAGGGTCACTGGGGGAGAGGTGACACTTTCTTCAGTGGTGTATCCACAGCAAAGTGAGCCTTACTCCACTGAATAAATTTCCACCCATGCTCTAGCAAGTAATTCTGATTTTGTAATTTAACTAATGGGGCCACATGCAAAAATAAAATAAAAAAGAGAAGACATGAAAATACACAGTGTAGGGGCTGGAGAGATGGCTCAGCGGTTAAGAGCACTGACTGCTCTTGCAGAGGACCCCGGTTCGATTCCCAGCACCCACATGATGGCTTCTAACAGTCCTTAACTCCAGCTCCAGGGGAATCTGAAACCCTCTTCTGACCTCTGCAGCATTTCATGACACGGGTGCACTAACATACATGCAGGAAATGCACTCATACACATAAAATAAAAATAACAAAAATATTTAAGAAAAAAATTAAAAAAAAAATACACAGTGTAGTCTTAGAGATGAAAGGTGGCAGTGTGAGACAAAGGGTTGAGTAGACAGAATAAAGGGTGAAAAATAACTAAAATTTATCACTAAAATGTATGAAAGTCTTGAAAAATTGGAAAAAGTTAATAAAAGAGTCAAAAATAAAAATAATGAACAGAAAACAAAACAAAAATGCCCAATGAAATAAGATATTTGTACTTTGAGAAGCTGAAAACTGGTGATGTTTTTATCTGACTAATCAAAACAACATAGATATCAACTATCAAGAATGATAAAAGAGAATATCATTAAAGATATTACAGACAATAGATAATCCATTGGTATTTACAAGGTATTTATATATGCTTATAAATATTTCGTATTGTCTTCTGATTAAAAATATAAGTAGGCACAGAATCCAATTTTTGATTAATAGATCAATAATTCATGACTAAACAATAAGATTATTGAGGAAGCAACAGTTCTTACACAAAAATCAATGCAATTCTTCTTTTTATTTATCTTTTTATATCCATAAACTAAAAGGAATATGCTCAGTTTAGTTAAAAACATTTCCAGTTCCAAAGAATTAATTTATTGTGAAAATTACAATGGAAATATGTGCATTTTTCATATCAGTAGATATGTCTAGGAGAAACTGGTTCCTTTAGACAGCATCTATAGAACTAATCAGAGTGCTCAAATGGTGTGTCAGAATCAATAAACTTAAGATGCAAGAAGAGAGATTCTACTGTAATTATATTCGAAATTTTATAAAGAACATTTCTAAGTTATCGTGCTACTACTTTTGGATTTGGTAAATTTCAAGTGAAATACAAAACAAAATGATTTGGATACTACAATTATACATACAGTTGTCATATCTTACAAGAATGGCTACTCATTTTTTAGCCTTTGGAATCACATTTACTATGCTGACACTGTCATTTGGTTCATACAAACAACTTTTATGGTAAAATATAATAACACTATTTCTATTTCTAATATGGTTAATTCCATTTCTAGTTTTTCTTTCTTTTGTAAAATTTATTTATTTTTATTTTATGTCTATAAGTATTATGCTTACATGTGTGTTAAGCGCACCCATGTGGTAAATTACCAGGGAGGATAGAAGAGGGCTTCAGATCCTCTCGAACTGGAGTTACGAATGGTTGTTAGCCACCATGTGGGTGTGGAGATTTGTACCCAGGTCTTCTGCAAGAGCAGCCAGTGCTCTTGAACACTGACACATCTTTCCATCCCCCATTTCATGTTTTTCAAATAATGTGTTTTGACCTCCATTTCACCAACATACACTTCAAGGAAGGAGGTATGTGGACATTTCTCTTTGGTAGGTTACCCAGTGTGATGGCTGGATTTAATGTCAACTTGCTGCAAAGTGAGTCACCTGAATATAGAGCCTCAGTTGCCAAACTGTCTTGATTGTCTTAATTGATGGAGGAAGAACCAACTCAAATGTGGGATCTGGGGAGCACCTTCAGGAAGCAGCCCAGATTAGTGCCTCAGCAGAAGGAACAGCCTTCACCTTTTGATCATGTGGCTTTACGTCTCAAGGCAGAATTAATTTATCCTGCTACTGCTACATCCCGTTCTTTCACTAATAT
>NW_008339516.1:953061-955561 GCF_000622305.1 Nannospalax galili | reverse complement strand
AATCAAAAGTTCTTATATCGTGTTTTAAATTATTTCACTGCTGTTAAATCTTAGGAACACATTGTTGCCTAATTTCTTCCAAAACAGAATAAAGACCTTTCTCTCTTTATTATAAAATAAATCAAGGACTGATTCAAGAATTAAGGATAGGAGCATTATAGAATGTGTACTTTGATATAAGTTTCTCTTGTTCCTCAATAAAGAATGTCTTCTAGGAGTAAACTAGCTCTTCAGTTTACATTACTATTGTTCTTTCTTAGTTGTTCAGTAGTAAGATAATGGTAGCTTTTGTTTTTTACATTATGACATTATTCTCACTTGGCTTGTAGAAAATCTTTTATTAAATTTGGCTTATTTCATATATGTGAGCACATACATAGGTGGTAACGCATGTGGGCCATGACATATGCATGAAGGTCAGAAGACTTCAGGAAGTTAGTTCTCTTTCTTACCATGATGGTCCTGGAGAATGCACTCAAGTCTTCAGGTTTAATGTCACGTACATTTACCTTCTAGCCATCTGGTGGGTCTCACTTGGATTCTGTTTAGTATGTTTCATAAACATGCTACTCATAAATTAATATATTAATGTATTAATAATTATAGTAAATTTGTATATTTAATTAATTTCCATATATATTTTTTTTGTTTGTTTTTTTGTTTTGAGACAGGGTCTCCCTGTAGCACCACCTGGCATGGAACTCACTATGTAGACCAGGCTTGCCTTGAACTCACAGAGATCTGCCTGCTTCTGCCTCCCCATGCTGGGAGTAAAGGCATGTTCTACAACGCCCAGCAGCATATTTTCAATAGTAAATGTCATCATATTCACTAAATAAGCAAAAGGCATATGAGATCCTATATTAATTAGGATTTTCTAGTGACAGAGAAGTAACAGAATGAACATATATATTAACAGAGTTTATTAATCAGCTTACTTAAAAATTGTAACAACAGCCAAGACACACCTTAGAGGCTGAGGACTTGGTAGTTAGTCCTTGAAGCCAGATGGGGGCCTCGGTACCTAGAGAAGTCCCATAGTGGCTGTCTCACACTGGAGAGGCAGAGAACCAGTCCATAGGGCTGGTGAATCATAGTGTCAATCTGGCACCAAAAAGCTGGAGGGTTCATGCAGAGCTGCTGGTCCTCAGTCAGCGATAGATTCCTGAAAACACCAGCTCCTGTGTCAGCAAAGGAACAAAGAGCCACAGCAACAAAAGTCATCCTGGCAAGATGTAAGGTCCAAACATCAAAGGGAGAATAATCTTCCTTCTGCCATGCTCTTGATATTTGCCTTGATACCAGAAGGTGGTCCCCTCATGTGGGGCAAGTCTTCCTTCATTAATGAAGGCCGTGAGGACAATTCTTAGTTGAGGCTCCCTATTATAATATGTGGCAAGTTATAATTAGAAGCAATAATTGCAGATCCTTATTAGGTTTTTAAGACTGATAGAGATCTTGAATGAGAAAATTTGAGAACCACTGAACATACAGAGCTGGAGCCACGGACCTTATTTTTACCAGCATTTTGTAAGCTTGCACTCTTTTTTTAAATTAATGTTTAAGTTCAGTTGGTTCTAGTTCCAAACTTCTTTTCATAGCAATACAGATTTCTTGTTTCTAAATGAAATAAATTGAGATATTTGGTTTTTGGCATTCTCAAATTCCTTTTCTACTCTCTTCTACATTAGAAAAGTAAATTTCCTGTCGTGGTATGGTTTACTTTGTCAGTCTACCTCCATTCTCTCTATCTTCACAGACATCTAAGATGTCTTGACTTGCTGGTCATGAATTATTAGTGTTATAATATAAAAGAAAGTAGCACCACCTTTATTAGCTTAAATAACACTTGTCCTACCTTCTGACATCTTTCCTTTGCTTCATGTTAGCATAGGCAGCGACATCTTGTATGTGACTGAGTCATCGACTCCCCTCATCAGTTTACACTTTGTGTTAATCAAGGATTGTTACAGGAAAACAAAAGAAGCTTTCATCTTTATCTATGGAGATTGGGTGTTATTTTTTCAGTATTTCTGACTTTATCCTGCATCTATAAGCTTTCATGTTAAATAAACCCATTTCTAAAAATGATTTTTATAAGATATTAAAATACGAATAGGGGCCAGACATGGTATTGCAAACCTTTCAATCCAACACCCCAGAGGAGGAGGCAGGTGGTAGTCTGTGAGTTCTCGGCCAGCCAGGCCTACAGAGTGAGGCCCTATCTAAAAGCAAAAACAAGAACAGTAAAAACAGCAACATTAAAAATACAAATAGAAGTTGTAGCAGACATCTGTAAAAATGCTAAAGTAGAAAATTATCTTTTTGCTTTCCTTTTTATTTATAAACTTTTATTGATTATTTTAGGATTAAATGCAATGCGTTTAAATCATATTCAGATTCTCTCCATCTCGAACACCCTGTTAAAATCCTTCCCAGAATTTATGTCCTCAGCTATTATTTTTCTTTTTAAAATATTTATTAGCTTTGTAAATTTCAT
>NW_008339516.1:945810-953001 GCF_000622305.1 Nannospalax galili | reverse complement strand
ATTAAGGCCCATACAATTAGGTTTACATCCCCAAAAGCCCTTCAATGGAGGTTCATCCACTGGAGCATGGACAACAATTGAAGAGTCTCACTTTAAGAGGAGATTGATTAGAGGTGACCGGTATACTTTTCTGTAAGTGTAAGGATCTATATTAAGCATACACTAAGAAATGACATTTGTTTAGGGATGTGATAGATGAAGAATATTCTCTAGGGTCTATAGTGTCTCCACCCAAGTGTATTTGGCTAGGTTTATTATGCTGCCCATGGGGTCCCTCCCATTTAGTGGATTTTGAGTCCAATTAGATAGCTGTTACCCACAAGATAAAAGTGCCACTGCTTCATCAATCAGTAATTGTTGTGGTTATTAGGATTTAAAGTTGGGGTTGCACAATTCATTGATTTTTCTCCCTTACCAACTTGCAAAATATCCTCTAGAACTATGAGAGCTAGTCTTCATGGAGGAGACTTCCGGGGCAGTTCCTGCTACATTACTTCAACTCCTATGTGTGAAATATGTCCTGTTTCCCAACAATAGGGTCTTATCTACAAGTTCTGGAAGGTAATCAAGGGCTATGGCAGAAAAGAATTGTCATTATTTTGGAGTTTCTTGAACTATCCTGACCAACAACTCGAAGGGAAGTTTCTCCTGTTCCTTCTTATATAGTCTCCAGCCATAATAAGCACTCATATGCAAGTATTGTATGTATATTTCTCAGTAGCCTTTTAAACTGAAACATTTCCAAACTATCTATCTCTACCTTGTGTAAATCTGTCTCCTCCCTCACTAGTTAAACTAACTCCCCATTTTTCTCATTTTTCTTTGATACTTCCTGCCTCCTATTAGCCTCCTCTTCAGCTCCTTACTCCTTTACCTGCATGGGTCCTTACATATCCTTCCTTCCACCCTTCCCAGTTAAATACCAACATCTTCCCCACATCCACCTTGGTACCATTTGTCTACTACTGTCCTCCTCTTTCAGGTTCTTTCTTTCCCTTTATGTCCATGGTTCCTTTCCTCTTTCCTGACTCCTGATTACACCAGGATATATACTCACATATAAAGATTTTTTCATAAGATCAACAAATAAGGAAAATGTACATCATTTGCTTTTCTGAGTCTGCTTTACTTCACTTAGTATAACAATTTTATTTCCACCTATTTACCTACATTTTTCTTAGTGTTAATTTTCTTTATCACTGAGTAGACATCCATTGTGTAAATGAACCTCATTTTCATTATCCATTCATCAGTTGAAGGGAATTTAGGATGCTTCCATTTCTTAGCTATTGTGAAAAGAGTAGCAACAAACGGATATACAAGTATCTCTGCAATAGGATGCATCTTTCTGTATGTAATTAGGAATGGTATGACAGAATCACAAAGTAGATTTATTTTGAGATATTATAGAGTTCTCTACACTGCTTTCCATAGCGGTTGCACAAATTTGCGATCCTACCTGCAGTGAATTGTACTCCCGTTTCTCCACATCTTCACCAGCATTTGGTCACATTTGTTCTCTCGATCTTAGTCAGCCTGAATGGGGTAAGATGAAATCTTAAAGTGATTTTGATTTGCATTTCCCTAATTACTAAGTATGTTAAACAAATTTTGAGGTGTTTCTTAGTCATTCTTATTTCTTGGGAGAGCTCTTACAAGAATTCTTTATTCCAATCCAAAGTTCATATTTTTAATGGGTCACTTGTTTTTTGATTCTTTGTTTTTATAGTTCTTTGCATATTCTGAATGTTAATTCTTTGTGCAGATGTGTTGCTGGTGAAGATTTTCTCCCACTTCATGGGCTTCCTCTTCACTTCCTTGGTTGTTTCCTTTGCTGTTCAGTAGCTTTTTAGTTTAATGCGATCCCACTTGTTGATTATTGACCCTAATTCCTGAGCAACTGATATCAGATTTAGAAAGTCATTTCCTGCATCCATATCTTGAAGTTACTGCTTGTGGTTTCTTGTAACAGTTTCATATTTCACCTTAAGTTCTTTGATCCATTTGGAGTTGACTTTTGTTTAGGGTGATGGATAAGGGTCTAATTTCATTTTTCTACAGGTGAAGATCCAGTTTTGCCAGCACCATTAGTTTAAAATGCTTTTCCTCCAGTGTACGTTCTTGACACCACTATCATTTCTAAGGTGACTGAAATTGTGTACACTCATATCTGGGTCTTCTCTTATGTTCCATTGATCTATGAATCTGTTTTTGTGCAATAGAATGCTATGTTTGACAACATCTTTGTAATATAGTTTGAGAACTGGTATGGCAATCCCAATAGCATTGGTCTTTGTGTTCAAATCACTTTGAATATCTAGGTTCTTCTGTGATTTCACATGAATTTTAAGATTTTTTTCTAAATCTTTGAAGAAGGTCATGGGAATTTTGATTGGGCAATGGTGACAACATGCGCAAGACCAATGCAAAATCAAACAGGCTAAAACGCAGCATAGACTTGAAAAATCGGCAGTGGTCTCCAAACTTAGTCAAGGAACAACTGCAGTTTCTCACTCCTGGGTGAAGGAGAGTTCATTTTCTTTAAGAGTATGATGTTAGATAGACGTAACAGACTCCAATGGATGAACTTACACTGAGGGATATCTGGATACACAAATATAATTCAATAGGCCTTAACATATAGGACAGAATGCATGAAATCTTCTGGGTAAGCTAATGGAGGGTTGCAAATAGGGAATGGAGTATAAATATGGTTAAGATATATTAAGTGCACACAAATTCAATAAAATATATATTGAAGAAATAATAACTTATCTAGAAAAGACAGGTTTAAAATTATTTTGTTTATTTTTATGTACTAAACCTCTCTTAAGAAACAAAAATGTCTTATCAGATTTTTATAGTTGACTAATTGTGTAGTTAATAGTAATAAAAAATTATTCTAGAAGGAAGCCAAGTTTGAATTTAAACAATTCCAAATAAGCATCAGGAGCTGTTCTTCCCCCACCCTTGTTTAAGAGGATTTCCATCCCTTCCCACCCATCTAAGTTTTGTGGTGAAATTAACAATTCCTGTTTTAAAAATCTATTAGAATATTGGAGAAGGACTTAAATTACATTTATAGAAATTTACTTCTGTAATATACTGTTAGAAACATTAAATCTATTTTAACACCAAAGGAACTAAGGTACACAAAAATTAAGACTCTCAAATTTGAAAGAATAAAAACTACTTTTTAAAGTAAAAAAAATAGAAACAAAATCGTTTCATATGCAAGTCCTTATCAAGTGATCTATTTTAAAGAGTAAATCCTTTTTATTAAAAAAATTAAAAAATAAATAAATTATAATGAGTCTCCCCTTCACAGCAGTCAGAATACTATACTCAGAAAAACTCTCAGTTGTAATTGAAGGAGAAAGAAAAACTTTCCATGTAAAAAATATATTAAAGGAATTTATGTCCATGAATCCAGCTCTGCAGAGAATACACATTGGAAAACCTTAGTCTGGAGAGAATATTAAACACTCTCAATGGGACAAACAAGATAAATATATAATCATCCCAGAACAGCCAACGTAAACAATTTTAAGAAAATCGCAGTACAGCACCAGTATGACAACAATTAATAATTATTGGTCAATGATAACAGTACTAATTGCTTCAACTCCCCAGTAAAAAAATAAATACTAACTGATTGGTATAAGAAGCATGATCCATCAACCTTCTGCCTCTAAGAATCGTATATCAAAAACAATAATTGATACCATCTTAAGATGAAAGTATGGAGAAAGATATCCAAAGACAATTGAACTAAGAAACTAGCTTGTGTAGCTCTTGTAATGTCTGACAAAATAACTGTCAAACTAAAACTTGTCAGAATAGACAAGTAAGGTCACTTCATGTGCATTAAAGGAAAACACACCATGAGAATATTACAATATTAAACACATAAGCAGCACATACAGGAGCACCCAATTTCTTAAAACATTATTAGCTCTAAAATCACCCATTGACTCCAACACAATGATATGGGTGACTTCTGTACCTTACTATCAGCAGCAGAGAGGTCAACCAGACAAAAACTACATAGAGAAACCCCAGAGTTAAATGACACTATAAATCAAAGGGACTTAACAAACATTTATAGAACATTCTAAACTAAAAAATAACACCCTTTATTCTCTGTAGTCCATGGAACTTTTTCCAAAATTGACTATATATTAAGAAATAAAGCTAGTCTTCATAAGGTTAGGAAAACTAAAATATTATCCTGTATTCTATACAGTCACAAAGGAATAAAGCTAGGTGTCAACACCAATAAAACTATAAAAACTTACACAAACGTTTGATGCTAAACGACACACTACTGAATGAAATTTGGATCAAGTGAGAAATCAAGACATAATTTAGAAAAGTCTCAGAACTGAATGAAAATGTAAACACAGCATACCAAAACTTATGGGATGTAATGAAGACAGTCTGAAGAGAAACTTTAAGCATTAAGTGTCTACACTGAAAATTGGAAACATCTTACATAAATAAATAAATGATGTACCTGAAGGCCTTGGAAAACCAAGAAGAAATAGTACCTAAAAAGGTACTGTTTTTCTAAAGGCCTATAGACTCTAATTTGTTCTCCCCAATTGCTCTGTGTTTTGTGTCCATCCATTGGAGTCTGATCAACCTACCAGACTTTACACCTTTTTCCTACCACCTATCAATTTTCAGTGGATACTCACACAGGGCAGGAGCTTCTTGTATACCCCCCACATCCATGGTGGGATTTTAGCTGCCTTGTGCTTACCCAGGTTTCATGAATGATGACAAAAGCATTCTGGGTTCATATATGGAACTACACTGTATTGTCCAAAAACATGGCTTCCTTATGCTTATCTACTATCTCTGATTTTTATAAATTTTCTGTCTCTTTTCCAAAGACCACTCAGCCATTGGATGTGAGAGTATGATATAGGTGTCCCATTTAAGTTGGAGTATTTCTCAGTCTCTTATTCTCTAAATGCTGATCATCAGTGGGCTTGGTGCTCATTGCCTTCTGTGAGAAGTTTCTCCAGTGAGAGCTGAGAGATGCACTAATCTACAGGTATAACAATAAATCATAAGAAGTGAATTTAATAATATATCTATTTAGCAGAAAAATAGTATTCGGTTCTCCCCCTAGGGCCTGAGACCTATCTAGCCACAAGTTCTTTGTCCTTATAACGGTGCCAGATATGGGCTTCATCTTGTAAATTGGGTCTTTATTCCAATCAGAAGGAGTTTGGCTGCTCCCATAGCATTTGTACAACTATTGCACTAGTAGGCATGTTTTGCAAGGACTGAAGTGATTATAACTCACAGTGTTCACAGCTGGGAAAAGTTAATGATTACCTTTCTTTTCCAGTAGCATGTATCATACCTTTCAGCACTATGAAAACTAGCCAGTAGAGATGAAGCTTCATGGTCAGTACCAGCTCGATTTCTCCTTGTTTGTTTAGAACCCACATAGTGTCTTTCAGCTATAAGGTGTTACCACAAAGTTTTGTGGGGCAACCGAGGGCAATGGCAGTAGCTAATATTGTTTCAGAGACTATGGGACACATCTTGTTCAAGAAGTACAAAAGAAGGAGTCCATTTTCTGGCATTTTGGTTTGTTTTTCTAACCTGTGGAGTCTGGTAGAGCCATTGAAACCCCATTTATAGGGTAAATACATTTAGCTCTTTATATTTTGGAAGTATATTTTATGAGATGTTTCCATAGTAGTAGGTTTCCATATGGCTTTCTAAAAAGTGAGTCTATGTGTATGTGTGTAGTGCATTTTTGAGTTAATATTTGCATGCATGTGTACTTGTGCATACAGGTGAGGCCAGTGATTTATTTGGTGGTTTCTTCCTTTATCACTGTCTATTTTGTGTGAAAGGGTTTCTCACTGAGTACAGATAATACCCTTTGGTTAGGTTGGCTTTCCAGTCAGCTTTAGGAAGCTTCCTATCTCTGCTCTGCCCTGGAGAGAGTTAGAGACACACCACCATGGCAAGGAATTTTTATTTAAATGATTATATAATTGAGAATTTTATAAATGAATACTGCATTAATATCATTTCTGTCTATGCTACCCTCCTCCCACTCCCTCTTATTCATGACTTCTTTAATTATTCTTGTTACCTACGGACACATATACACTCGTGTGTGCATGTGTGTGTGTGTGTGTGTGTGTGTGTGTACATGTAAATATGACCTACTGAGTTAATTTAGTATTTCTCAGTGTGTACAAGATTTTAAGGCTGACTACTGGATTTGAATAACCTGTCAGGTGGCTCATGGAGAGCGGGGGTAGGGTGGCTGATTCTCCCCCTCTCAAGTAGTCATTGATTGCCTGTAACTCTTCATCTGGAGGTGAGATCTTCTGAAATTTCCACTATTCACATTGGCAACCATATTGTTGGAATTTCATGGGTGCAGTTTACCTATCCTGTCTAGAAAACACAATCTAGCATCAAATTTCCTTGTTCTCTGTCCCTTCAATTACGATATTCTCTACACCCTTTTTTAGGATGCTCTCTGAGTCTGAGCTATTAGTGGTCCTCTCACTACCACTATGTAGTACTGATGAATTATATATTTTGTTAAGAACTGATTCATAATGATGATCACAGTGTCAGAAATTCTCAATAAATGTTTATTATGTGAATGAATATTTGAGTTTATATCACTTCTTAGGATAGAAGTTACAAGGAGATAGTTTGCAGAGGAGAATCCAGTTATTTTTGTCATCATTGATTAACTCAGGCCCTTATTTCTCCTTAGAATATGGAGGGTTATGTGTATATTCAATATTCTTATCTATTAAAATCCAAAGTAATAATCTACCACCTATGGATATCATATTTGTGTAAAACTAATGGGAGATGAATTACGATTTGTTAAGTAGTATGACTAAAAACATTTGGTTTTTGCTGTTTTCCTAATCTTTTATAAACTGTTCATGTACCATTTAATTTATTATTTAAATGTTTTCAGTTTTGCAAAGAAAAATAGTTTGGACTTCTGTTTACTTGGCTTATAAAATTCAACTTGTTGTTTTCTTTTTGACAAAGGATCTCACTATGCAGTCCTGGCTCTCCTTGAACTAAATGATTTAACCAGGTTAATCTTAAACTTTAGGGGTACTCCAGATTGTGCCTCCTCTGTTATTTGGAGTTATAGTTGTGTATGTATGCCAAACTAATTAA
>NW_008339516.1:942472-945710 GCF_000622305.1 Nannospalax galili | reverse complement strand
CTGTTTACCTAGCTTATAAAATATTAAGCAGGTAGCTTTATAATTTATTTCTAATATCTCAATTAGCTGATGCTCTAAAATATTAATGAACACTTTTAGAGTAGATGTCAAAATACATACATTTCATAGTCAGAATTGTCTTAATAGTTGAGAAAAAGAGAAAGCATTTTTGAATGCATGAATTTCATTTAGGGAATGCTCCAAAAGGTGCTAAAGAATAGTTTCCTCCAGTATCCATACAGATATGTTTTCCTTTTTTAATACCTTATTTATTATTTTGACATTTAAAAACATTTATTCATGGGGCTGGAGAGTTGGCTCAGTAGTTAAGAACACTGACTGTTCTTGCAGAAGACCCAAGTTCGAATCCCAGCACCCACATGGCAGCTAACAACTGTCTGTAACTCCTTTCAGGTTTGAATCCCAGCACCCACATTGCAGCTAACAACTGTCTGTATCTCCAGTTCCAGGGGATCCGATGGCCTCTTCTGTCCTCTGCCGGCATTGCACGACATGAGTGCACTTACTTACATGCAGGCATAACACTCATACACATAAAATAAAAATAATAAATACAAAAAAAAATTTGTTCATTATTTTAATGTATGTGTATGAGTGTTTTGTCTGAGTGTATGTAAGAGCACCCATGTCCTGCAATGCCTACAGGGGTCAGAAGAGGGCGTTACAGACAGGTGTTAACTGCCAGGTGGGTGCTGAGAACTGAAGCTGGATTCTCTGCAAGAGCAGCCAGTGCTCTTAACAGAAGAGTTATCTCTCCAGTACTATTATTTTGATTTTATTTGTATGAATGTATTGCCTGAATGTAAGTGCACTCATGTTGTGCAATGCCTTCAGAGGTCATAAGAGGGCGCCAGACTCCCCTGGAGCTGGAGCTATGGGCAGTTGTTAGCTGCCATGTGGGTGCTGGGAATTGAACCTGGTTCCTTTTCAAGAGCAGCCAGTGCTTTTAATCACTGTGCCATCTCTCCAACCCAACATCCATTTTTCTATGAGAATCAACTTGTGTATTTCATATGAAGAATGGAAACCAATGTAAAGTACAATGAAGAAATTTGTGTACTGGATAGCGTTAGTCTTCAATTTGAGACACCTAGGTGGAGGAAACCTCAATTGAAGAATTTCTTCCATTGTATCAGCCTGTGGCCATATCTGTGTGGCATTTTCTTGATTGTTGAGTGATGTGGGAGGGCCCAGCCTACTATGGGCAGTGCTACCCTGGCGCAGGTGGTTCTGTATTGTATAAGAAAACAAGCAGAGCACTGGCCAGAAGAGCAAGCCAGTAAGCAGCATTTCTCCATGGTCTGTGCTATAGGTTCCCACCCTGAGAGTTTCTACCTTGGCTTCCTTAACGATTGACTGTACTGTAATCTAAATAGACCACTTCCTCCTCAAGTTGGTATTGGTCAGTGCTTTTATCATCACAATAGAAAGCTAACTAGAACAATGGGTAGTTTAAATAACTATTTTAAAATATATGAAAATTAAGTCTTGGCATGTTGGCCAATGCCTTTAATCCCAGCACTCAGGAGGGAGACAGAGGAAGGCAGATAACTGTGTGAGGAAAGCCAACAAGGGATGGTCTACATAGTGAGTTCCAGGCTACTGGGGACTACATATTGAGACCCAAAAGCAGAAAAGAAGAGGAGCTGGTAGATGGCTAAGCTGATAAAGTCCTTACCAGTCAAGCATGAGGACACAAATTCAGATTGCCAGTGATCACTAAACTGTGTGCATTGAATATCCAAACCTGAGTACATGCAATTTCAGCCCCCTGATATTTGACAAAGGTGCCAAGAACACACAGTGGAGGAAAGACAGCATCTTCAACAAATGGTGCTGGCAAAACTGGATCCCCACCTGTAGAAAAATGCAACTAGATCTTTATCTTTCACCTTGCACAAAAATCAACTCCAAATGGATCAAAAAACCTCAATGTGAAACTGAAACCCTGAAACTATTAGAAGAAAATATTGACAGTAACTTACAGGATACAGGTGTAGGAAAAGATTTTCTAAATCAGACAGAAGTTGCTTAGAAATTAAGGTCAGCAATCAATAAGTGGAACCTCAATAAACTAAAAACTTCTGTACAGCAAAAGAAACAATTAAAACAGTGAAGAGAAAACCCACAGAATGGGAAAAAAGGTTCACCAAAGAAACATCTGACAGAAGTTTAACATCCAGAATATGTAAAGAACTCAAAAAACAAATAACCCAATTTAAAAATGGGCTAAAGATCTAAACAAAGAGTTCTCAAAGAAAGAAATAAAGATGGCTAAGAAACATCTCAAAAAGTGTTCAACATCTTTAGTAATTAGGGAAATGAAAATTAAAACCACCCTAAGGTGCCACCTTATCCCAATCAGACTGGCTAGGATCAGGAGAACGAATGATACCAAATGCTGGTGAGGATGTGGAGAAAGGGGAGTGCTCATTCACTGTTGATGGGACTGCAAATTTGTGCAGCCTCCATGGAAAGCAGTGTGGAGAATTGGTGGTGCACGTCTTTCATCACAGCACTCTGGAAGCAGAGGCACGCTGATCTCTGTGAATTCAAGGCCAGCTTGGTCTACATAGTGAGTTCCAGGACAGCTAGAGCTACAGAGAGACCCTGTTCCAAAAAGACAAAAAAAAAAAAAAACTAAAAATGAACCTACCATATGACCCAGTTATACCACTCCTTGGCATATACACAAAGGACTCATCCTATGGTAGAGACACTTGTACAACCGTGTTTGTTGCTGCTTTTTTCACAATAGCTAAGAGATGGAAACAACCTAAGTGTCCCTCAGCTGATGAGCGGTTAACAAAAAATGTGGTATATTTACACAAAGCCATTATATTCAGCAGTAAAGAAAGATGAAATAATGAAATTTGCAGGTAAATGGATGCATCTAGAAACTGTTATACTAAGTGAAGTAACACAGACTCAGAAAAACAAATGACGTATGTTCTCATATGTGGCTCCTAGCACCAAATCCTTTTAAATTCTATGTCCTTTTAATAAGATGGTGCTACACAGCAGTCCCTTTTGCATGAAATAACTACCATCATCACGGCTTCAGCTGAGCCTGATCGTTAAACATGGTCACAATTGGGCTTGTTGACGGTTGTGCTCATTCACTGAAGGAGTGCCAAGCAGGGTCACTGGACCCTCACCTGAGTATCCAGCCACTCTTCCCAGCCAACTAGTCCAGCCTTGGAAGACAAAAGAAAAA
>NW_008339516.1:923311-942360 GCF_000622305.1 Nannospalax galili | reverse complement strand
TTTCCTACTTAGAACTTGTAAAGCTAATTACTCTTGCCTTTACTTCTCCTTCACATCTCCTATTCAAGATTCAAGGAATTTCTTTTCCCTTTAGAGATAAGAGTTATGCAATTTGGGAGTCTTTTAGATAGACCCACTGAAGGAGTACTCCAATTGCCTCACCATGTGTCCCTTTTCACCATGGAAGAAGCCAGAGTGGTCTGCGTCCCTATTCTTTATTGGCAACTTGTGTAACCCCTTCAGAGGCTGGTGTGATAAGAATAGGAGGTAGGAATTGGCTAGGCAGTTAAAGTAAAAAGACCACAAAGTAATGTAGCCAGTTTCTTGCCTGAAAGTCAAAATGTCCTTGGGCCTGTTAGCAACATACTCTATTGACAAGGCCAAAAATGTCAAAAGCATTTGGGAAGTTGTATCTAATCCTTAAAAGATTTTGGAGTTACCTCTTCACAAGGAGGAATGTTGGAGGGGAGGGAGTGGTCATGACTTTGATCAAAACACCTTATATACATGTATGAAATTCTCAGTAAAGATTTTGTAAAAGTTAAAAAAAAATCATTGTCTAGAGGTTGTGTGTTAATTCCAGTGCTAGAGAGGCAGAGACAGGAGGATTCCTGGACCAGCCAGATTAACCAGAGTTTTGAGCTCCCTGCTCAGTGATGACCCTGTCTCAATTAGGTACAGAATGATACAGATGGCAGACAACATGCACTTGTGTGTAGGTGTTCTTGCATGTGTTTTTGGAGGTGAGAGTTTGATATAGGCTGTTTTGCACAGTTGCTCTCCAAGCACTTTAGCACCTCAGCCATCTCCTCAGCCTGATAAATTGGACATGTTACATTCTCAAATTTTATCACAAAAGGAAATATGCTAATTGATAATTTATATATTAGTTTAAAATTTTAATCTTAAACCCAGATTTTAATTTAGGAGAAATATAAAATCAATGATGTCTTCCTGGTTTCTTCTTTTTATTTATCTTTCAGTGAACTCATTGCTTTATTGAATTATTCTAATTTTTCTATTGTCTCAACAAAGTATTTTAAAGTCCTATAGCATAAATGAGTTATAGTTTGAAATAATTTTAGTGTCTATTAAATTATAATAAACATTGTTTTGAAATATCTGGAACTTTTATGTCATTGTCTAGAAAAGAAGACAAAAGGAACCTGGGAAAATTAGACTTCATGTATCTGCTAAAATACTACTTTTAACATATGGTAGCTTTTCACAGTCCACAGATCTCTGAGTATGGCAGTAAACATATGCCTGAGCTCTAAGGATCTCAAGTGGAAATATTCATAATTTGAAATAAATAATTTACAGCACTGATCAAAAATTGTTTTACTAATCTTTTCACAGGCTTTCTGTTATTAATATACTTAAGCTTCATATTTATGATGATTTTTGGCACTTATGTTGATCCAATGTTGGGGAAAATTAAAAGGAATCATTTAGAAAAATAACAGAAATGTGAGAAAGGAAAATCTCAGTGAATATCACAGCATGAAAACTCTGTGGAGGGAATATTCTCAGATGTTATACCTCAATACAATTGTTCTATCATTTTTTTATTAGGTTAAAATCTTTTTTTCATTAATGTCATTAATTTCACTTTATAATTTTCTTATATGCTTCCTTAATTGAAATATAAACCCCACGAAGACTCTGCCTGGAGCTTGAGGTTTATTTCTAACAGTACACCGAATGGTTGCTCTAAATTAGGATATCAATAAGTACTTTTAGAGTGGATGAGGAAATGCATAAATGAATAAGCACCTGCCTCTAACTATGATTCTGGAACACATTCAAAGAAAAGAGATTTGAGCTAGATTTAGGAGAATAAGAAAGGAACCATTGAATTGTGTAAAAGCAGCTGCAAACTAATGTCAAAACCCTGGAATTTAACATGAGTTAAGAAGGCCTAGTACAAACTATAATAATGATTGAAAGAGTATGGCCTAGGTAACGCTGTGTCTGGGAAGATAATATTAAAATGCTAAAACAAACTGAACTGCATATCACAGTCCTTTCTTGTAGGTAAAAATGTAGGAAAAGGTAAAAAGAAGGCTATTTCAGGATAAGATTAAGCTGTCTCTAACAGAAATGAAACAATATACATTTTAGCATCAAATATCTTAAACTGTATATTATTACTTATTTGTTCATAAACAACATAGTTCTTGCTTTCTTGTAAACCCAGATGGCTAGGAACACGCTATCTTTATCCTCTGCCTTCTTACTTTCAAGGACCTTGGATTTGGCCAGGCATGGTGGCACTTGCCTTTAATCCCAGCACCCTGGAGAAAGAGGCAGGAGGATCTCTGACACTGAGGCCTGTCTAGGCTACATAGCAGCTTTCAGGTCAGCTATAGCTACAAGGAGACCTAGTTTGAAATAGACCAAAACAAAACTGACAAAACAGTACAAAACACACCATGAATTTCTTTTAAGCAAAATAGTACTTAGTACAATTCAGAGAAAGCAAACAGGATTTCCAAAGACTGGACAGGAAATTATTTATTTGATTTAAGGAAAAGAGTGAGTTCATAAAATTTCTATTTCCAGTAGTTGACATTTCCAACCATTTTTATTATTATATTACACTGACAGCTACTACTAATATTGACAACATTCAGTAATGTGTTAACAATGTCATTTAGTTTAAAATATCAAAGAACTAATTAACGGTTTACGTAACTGTTCATTAAGAACATCTCATTTAATAAATTTATCACCTATATATTTTTAAGACAATGTATAAAATGCTCAGGGTTATGCAGATTCCAAATTTATGTTACTAATTCCTTTACAAGAAGGTTTAGGCTAACGCTAAAGGATAGCATGCAGAATTCTGTGCTTCTATCAACATTTCTAAGTGATAAAATAGGCACCTCATATTGTATGTATCCAAAACAATTCCCAGTTCTCAAATTTTATAACTATAACCCTTTGGCATTATAACAAAGACCCAATATTTTGAATCTCAGTAAATAGAACCAACACTTATTTAGTTACAGCAAAGTGCTGGTTTGGTTCCTTATTTGGTCTTCCCTCACACTTTTCAGCTCTCTCTGCCTTCCCAGGTACTCAGTTAAAAATCACATCACAATCCTAATTTCACAGTGGCTGTGATTATGTGCATTAAGTCCTCCATAAGATCAAGTCAGCCAGATTTAAGCATAGATGGGCCAGAGGATCTCCAGACCCCAGCCCAATCTGACGAGCTATGGACAGTAGATAGTTGCTGGGGGGAGAGAGTCGTCTATTTTGAGGATATGGTCAGAGTTAGGCTCCCCATTCTCTAGCCGGTGGCCACATGTCTTTCCACAGATGGGCTGCAGTAAATAAATTTAGTGGAACATCAAAAACATAATAATAAAGAGACAATGTTGGGAGGGGATATGCTGGGAGAAGCATGAGAAAAGTGGGAGCAGATGGGGAGAATGTGATTACATTTCATTGTAAATATATATGAAGTCTCAAAAATAAAGACTAAAAATAAATATCAATTATCACTATTTCTGAAACATGGAGGAGACTCATTTATGTGATCAATAATTTAATAAGTATCTGTGAAAATATTAAGAGCCCACACTGAAACACTAGTGGAAGAAGTTCTACAGTTCTGTATTGTCACATCCCAGAAAAGAATACATTTAGTAGACTAGGCAAAACCAAGGTTGTATCATAAATTTTAACTCAACAATAGTTTTCATGTGAATTTATATTCTTGTTTATGACATAAAACCTTTAAAAATCCTATACTAATTTTCACATTTTAATATATTCATGCTTTTTTACATGACACACATTATAAACTAAGACATATAATTAGAAAAATAAAAATAATCAGAAAAAATACATTCCCATAGAAAGCTTTCTATTGTTTTGAGATTCTGTTATTATATGTGTTAATAGAGATCCAAGGAAATACAAACTCATGTTTCATAAATAAGTTTCCTGTTGACTAAAAAGAGGAGTGATGACTCTCTGAAGTGCTCTTTTCTATTATATTAGATACTCTCATGATACTGAAAGTCTTAAAAAGAAAACAAAAACAAAACAAAACAACAACAACAAAAAAAAACCCCAAAAACTACAGGCATTCTGCAAGAGCAGCCAGTGCTCTTAACTACTGAACCATCACTCCAGTCACAGGTTGTCACTATCATTAGAAGGGTTATCTCATTAACTACTAAGTAGGGTTACTACTATCAGCAAGAGTAGTGAAAGCCAGTGATGGATCTTGACATTATCTTTAGCAAACATTGCAGATCACTTCCATAAATGAAAGGAGGAAACACAGGCACAAATTACTCCCTGCCTCACTCACTCTTATCTGGAGAAATAAAAACTTAAGATTTGAAATTGGATACAACCAAATGAAAGAAATCTTTTATAATCTCTTTGAAGGCTATGACAGTGAAATTAGGGAGTTTTTAATATAGGAAGTCATTTCTGATATTAATAATATAATTCAAACTATTTTATTTGCTTAATTAACATTGTTTGTTTGCAGCACTGGTGGCTTAACCCACAGCCTGGGGCATGCTGGCTAAGTGCTGTAAAAAATACTTGGATGTTTAAAAGGAAGGTCACTCCAATCCTTGAAATATGAAGCCAACAGAATCAATTAAGTATTTGTTTGAGTCTATTCAGATTACTATAATAGAACTTCATAAATACAGTTTATGAACATGAATCTGTTTCTCGAAGCTCTGGAGGGTGTGAAGTCCCAGATCAAAGTGTTGGCACTTTTGGCATTTGAATAGGGCATATAATTTGATTCATACATTGAATGAAGATACAATGAAGGGGAAAAGAAACAATCTTGGATAACCTCTTCTAATTAATGAAGGCACTGCTGTTTTGGACCAATTATCTTCCAAAAGCCCCATGTCCAAGTATCATTATACTGAGGATTTGGGTTCAATAGTTAAATATGGTATGAAGTATGTGGACGCAAAAATTCTGTGCACGATGCCCTTCATCCAGGTATATCTTGTAAATCAAGGAATTTTTGTAATTAAATGTGGCTAGTTTTGCTTAAATTCCAGATAAACACTCAAAGTCAAATGTATTAAAAGATCAGGTAGCAATGATTTCAGGCTCTTATTTTTGTCATCCTAATTATTAATTTCTCCATAAGTCAAAGCAAGCAGAACAGATGCACTGGTTAAATGTGCATCTTTTACTGTGGCTTAGAAGTTATTTTTAATATATCTTGGACTGAAATAGAAGAATTTCTCCCTTCTTTTGTCTCCCTTAAAGTTACATTAAAAAAAACAACAACACTTCCTCACTGAGGTTAGCCATGTGTTTTATGAATAACTTCCACGCATTAATTTGATTCATTCATTACAAACACTCATGTGCAGGCCATGTTTATGACTATTCTCAGTAGACATCTATTTCTGTTTGGTATGATTTACTTCTCAGGTCATATATTTTATAAAATTCTGCCTTGAGTTATCAAAAGATAAAAATTTATCTACTCAAAATATTCCATTCCACTGGGGACAGTGATTGATCTAAGTCTAGCAATAGGATTCAAGCCATGATGGGTTCTTTTAGCATCAGCAACCAGAAGGCCCTTCTTTCTCACATTGCTAATCTCTGAGTATGTGCACTGACACACCACAGCAGGAGAATGGACAGCTCCAGAAGGTGTTCTCCACACTTCCCTGTGGAGTCAAACTAGATAGCTTGAAAACATTTCTTTTGGAAACTTTGCATATGTGTCCAATATTTTCTTTATTTAAATATTTTCTTTCTTTCTTTCTTTCTTTCTTTCTTTCTTTCTTTCTTTCTTTCTAATTTATTTTTGTTTTATGCATATTAGTGTATTGCCTACATGTAAGTAAGTCACCCATGATGTCATGCAATGCCTTCCGAGGTCAGAAGAGAGTATCAAATTCCCCTGGAACTGGAGTTACAGATGGTTGTTAGCCACCATTTGGGTGCTGAGAATGGAACACGGGTCCTCTGAAAGAGCAGCCAATGCTTTTAACACTGACCCATCCCTCAAGCCCTGTGTTCTTTTTATTTAAATATGTGTGTGTGTGTGTGTGTGTGTGTGTGTGTGTGTGTATGTGTGTAGCCTGCATGTATGTAAGTATACCTGAGCTGTGCATGGCCCACGGAGGTCAGTACAGGGCATCTGATCCCCTGGAATAGGATTTACAGATGGTTGTAGGGGCTGGGAATTGAAGCAATGTCCTCTGCAAGAGCAATCAGTGCTCTTCACCACTGAGCCATCTCCCCAGCCTCCTTACTTTTGTTCTTTCTTTGATGTGATTAAATAGTGTCTGAGAAAAAAATCAATATTTTGTCTTTTATTATTCTATATACTAGTTCACAGAGACACAAGATGATTTAAAAATCATAATTTGGGAGGCTGGAGATATGACTCAGTGGTTTTGAGTACTAGCTGCTCTTTCAGAGGACCCAGATTCGGTTCCCAGCACCCACATGGTGGCTAACAACCATTTGTAACTCCAGTTCTGGGGAATCTGACGCTCTCTTCGGACCTCCATGGGCATTGCACAACTCGGGGGCACTTACTCACATGCAGGCAATACACTCACGTACATAAAATAAAACTAAATAAAATCTTTTATAAAAGATCAGAAGTCAGTCTTGCACACATATTGAGTACTGGTAATTAGATGAAATTTCACAAAGAAAGCTGAAATTTGTTTTATAATGAATAATCTTTGTTTCTAAAGCTTATACTGTGTGATTGAGAACTAGTCACACATTATTTTTTTCAGGCCAAAATCTTACAGATATTTAACTCTAAACAATAAAATTATACACATATATGCATATGCATATATGTATATATACTATATGATGAAAATTGAATTCTCATTACTGAAAATAACTGAAACACTAAGTTCATTAAGATAAACTGTAATAGATTCAATATGTTAATATTTTTATTATTTTAGCATCTTTTTTTATATTGCTTACATATATTATATATTTTCTACCTCCAAAAGAATTTTATTTACAGAAAATTCTAAAAAATTAAACCTTATTTTGGGAAGGTTATTGTTTATTTTCAGGAAAATTTTACAATCTAGTATAAATGCTAAAAATCATCTCAAACATTTTCTCATGTATGGAATTCTATCTTTTTAAAAAATAAAATATTACATTAATTTATTTGTTTTTTTAGTGTGTCTGTGTGTGTGTCTGTGTGTGTGCACGTGTGTCTGTGTGTCTGTGTGTGTATCTGTGTACATGAATGCCACAGGATGTGTGTGGAGATTAGAAGGTCAAAAGACAACTTTCAGAAATCATTTCTCTCTTTCCATCATTGTAGGTCCCAGGGATGGAATTAAGGTTATCAGATTTGGCACCAAGAATCTTTACACACTGTGTCACAAATGTATTTTATTTAATCAGATACTAATTATACTTTCACTTCCTAATGCAATATAGCCCTCAGATCCTTTTTTCATCACAATTTTGAATTATTGTTGTCATCTATATTCTATTCAATGTTGGTAATACAGAAATTATAACAAATATGTGGATATATATTATATTTAAATTTTCCTTAATTTAGATTAGTTTGATCCTTCTCCTACTTGAAAACACGTTAATTTTTTCTGTTCCTAAATGTTTAAAAGGAAATGTCTGGGAATATATTTTGTTTCTGAATCATAATCATCTCCGTATCATATGTATTCATATTATACTATTCTGTTTCTTTTAAAGGTGGGTTTGTATTGATGTTGATTAGTTGTTTTCATGCTATTTTTTTCACTCTCTTTCTTTTTCTTATATTCTTCTTTCCTTCCCTCCTTCCTTCCTTTCCCCATCTCTCTCTCTCTCTCTCTCTCTCTCTCTCTCTCTCTTTCTCTCTCTCAGGTTTTTTATATGTAACTCAGAGTGATCTGGAACTCATGATCCTGACTCAGTCTTCCAGAGTGTTGGGACTAACAGGCATGGTATATCCAATAGCTTTGGCATCAGTTTATCTGTTAGGCAAGTTCTGTGACTCCTAAGTGTTCTTTCTGAGTCATACGTTGCTTTTCATATACGTCAACTCTCGGTGCCTTTGGAATAAGCTTTCGTGGTTTTCCTCAGCTTTATTTTCTGCTTCAGTCTTACTGTTCTCAATTATGTCAATTATATATTCACCCTGTGTGTTGAATGGTGACTTCATATTTTGTGATATTTTCATACATCAAAGATACTTTTGAATTTCTCAGTTGACCTTGGTCGTAGTCTCTGCCTCACCATGCTCATCACATCTATCAGCTCTACTTCCTGTAACTTCTTTATTTTATACAATTTATGATGTTCTCTAAAAAGTTTTATCACACACTTTATTTGTAACTGAGTTTCCTTAGCTATCTTTTCTATCAAATCTGTGCAGCCAGTGTAAGTTCCATGAGGAATATATGTAAAGTGGTGGATGCTGGCCATGTAGCTGAAAAAAGTCATAGCATATAACACAGTGGGGCATTGCAATTTATGTGTGGCTATTACTAGAAGTTGAGCAATTTTTTCACTCATCTAAGAGCTCATCTATTCAGTCCCAGCTGAGAGCAACTCCTTGTCCTATCCCATTCCTGTTTTCTATTCAGAGAGTGAAGAAGATTATGCATAAATCATTGCATTTACACTCATGCAGGTTATACACACTCATACACAATAAATAAATACAAGTAAAATTGATATACCTAAACACTAAATATTTTAACACAAAAGTAATGAACTCCTAATGCATAGCACATTTAAGAAGAGTGCTTTAGCATTTTTTTTAAATCAATGGTTGAGTTTTAATAAATGTTGTCTGGAATGGCAGTGGTAACTTCTCTCTCCATGTTGACATCCATTAGTTCTTTTCAATACTTACATATCATTTTAATCAGTCAATGCAGATCATTTGACAAAATAAATCTCTAAAGCAAATGTTGAATTTGTAGTTTTAATAAAGGCATTTGTGGTTGATACATTGTGATTTAGAGTGACTAAACTTACTGTTATGCAAAATAAAATGGAAGGAATCAGTATGAAGGAGGTAGAAAGATAGTTTTCTTGACAAAATGTTGAATTTTCATTTTGTAACATGGGGTAGATCTTTGTGATGACAAAGGCCAAGGTGTGACCATGAGAGATTACAATAAAGTTAAATGAAAGTATGTCACCAGAATTGAGGTCAACAAAGTGTAAGGCCTAGTTTCACTGTGCAAATGGATTTTAATGATAAAACGTAGAGAAGAGTTCATGTTATTTATAAATATTTAATACAGCATAAAGGATTGAGCAAGTCAAAGTAAAAGTTTTGCTTGAGATTTTTAAGCTTTTCAGTTCTGGGATTCCAATGACATATAGTGAAGAACCACATACTTTCTTTTCCTCTTTCATCAGTACTTGATCTACAAAACTTCATGGTGACATGTACTAGCAATATCAATGGAAGTTACTCATTCCTGCTCAGTGGTCTGTGTTGATAAACTTTTTTTTATTCCTGTTATTACTTGGAAAGTCCATTCAAATGGAGAAATAGCAGATAATTTAACCTCTTCCACAGAGATAAATTGAATCATGTACTGGAATTTTAGTATAAATAGTTAGGATATAAAGAAGTTGAATAACTAGCAGTCCTTTGAAGCAAGTAGAGAATGGAGAGTTATTGTGCTGGTTACTTACTGTCAACTTAACACAACATAGAGATATCTGGATAGAGGGATACTCAATTGCAAAATTTTCTGTGTTAGACTGGCCTGTGGGCATGTCTTTGAATCATTTTTCTTAATTGTTAAATGATGTAGGAGGGCACAGCCCCCTCTGGGCAGTGTCATCCAGGCAAGTTGACCTGGGCTGTAAAAGAAAAGCAGGTGAGCAGGCTAGTGGAAGGAAGCCAGTAAGCACAGTACTTCCACTGTCTCTGCTCCACTTCCTGCTGATAGTTTCCTGTTTGAGGAACTATCTCTGGCTTCCCTCAGTGACGGATTGTGACCTGAAAATTACAAGATGAAAGAAATGATTTATTCCCCAAGTTGGCTATTGTCAGAGAGGTTTATCACAGCAATAGAGAAGCAAATGAAATCAGAAGTGGAACAATAAATAATGCTAGAAGATATAACCTATTTTGTAGGAAAATAGAAACTTGGAATAGGTTTAGCAGGTTGATCTTAGTCAACAATCACTGCAGTAACAAAACATCAAGGATGGATTGACTTTAACAACAGACTTTTATTTCTTAAGATTTTGGAAGGTGGGAAGTCCCAGATGACAGAGTTATTGTGGTGGCATGTCACAAGGTATTCTTACTAGCTTACAGACAGTTACCTTTCCAATGTATGTTCATTTGACATTTCCTGGCTGAAGATTCATAGAAAATTAGAGATGACAACATATTGTGCCCAATATATCACATGGTACACTGCTATATTTCAATCATCCCCAAACTCTTGTTTCTGTGGTACATAGATTGATGGTTTCCAAAACATATCTATTTACTAATTCCAGCAATCTGGGCAACATATTATAGGTTCTATTAACTTCCTGTACTCAGGGTATCAAGTAGCACAAAGTTAGTAACTTAATAAGGAGGTATTTACTTATTCTTTCTCAGTTTATTGTGTCAGAAACACCAAGCAGACAATATCAGGGCAGTCCTCTCATGAGAAAGGGCAGAGCGCAGACTATATAGTCTCCATAATTTTTGGTTATGGCCAATAATACTTGGTATTGCTTGAGTGCATTTGCATTTACACTCTGCCTTTCTCATTATAGAATAATCTCCCTGAATGTTTGTGTGAAATTTCCCTCTTCCTACCATAATGACTTTACCTTACGTTGATTATATCTGTTAAGGATGCTACTTGCAAACAATTCCAATTTCACAGATTCCACATAAGTCAACAGGGAAATATGCAGAAAATGAAATTAAGTTGTTATGATTCCTGTATTAGGCCACATACCATTCACAGGGAAATTACAATTAAATAATGAAAAACCAGTATTTAGCAAAGTGCTTGACACATAGAAAATATCCCAATTTTATTTATGTACCTACAAATTCTGAAATTCTACTATTCAGTAACCAAGGTTGCCTGCATTTCCTTCTGAGTTTAATGGGAATAAATTACATTTCTACAAATTATTCATTTGTGTTCATTCCCTTCCCGGTTCAGGTCACTGAAGGCACAACAGTACTTTATTCAGTTGTTAACCATTCTAACCTAAGGCACTATTGAAAATAAATCCTCTTTAGAAGGCTTTGTAAAGTCCATGAATGATTTCAAAATAGCTTGAAAGTCAATCAGATTAACAAACATTTCTTATTCAGAAGTCTGTTAGAAAACGGATGTCTAGATAATGCTACTTTGCTGTGCAAACAGACAATAAACGGCTATCATTTCAACTATACAAAATGAATACTGAAGTTAATACTTAAAGCAGATTTTATTTTACTCTTCTGAGTATTATAGAGTTAAAATTAAGATAATATGCCAAGGAATTTCTTTAAAAATTATTGATTTGTGTTTAGTATCTCTTTTCATGCACATATATATGTGTGCATGAAATTTTGTGTATATAAGAACACTTTTAGCATTTGAAAATTAAAAAGTGAAACTGAAAAAATCTTATTTTATCAGTGCTTTTTTTCAACAATTGTAGAAGTTAGAGATTATAGAGTATATTAGTAATTAGAAAGTTAAAATCTGATCAAAATTATGTATCATTGGACAAATTAGATGACAGGTCCTAAATCAAACCATAGAAATCTTCCTAAGTTTGATAAGCCACTCAGTCTTTCTAGACAACTGTTTTTCAAACATCAAGTATTTTGATTACACTGACTCTAAAAACCTCTAAAATATATTCTTAAGATAAATATTTGCCTTAGATTAACTTTTCTAAAATAGACAGTTATATCTCATTGTATCATCTCTCAACCAACTTCTAGAAGTTTTCAAGTTTGTAGTAACTTTCTATAAAATCTTATTCCAATGATGTAATTTTAATAAATTAATGAAAGTTCAAATGAAATTTAAAAAATATAACAAAATAAATTATACAGAAAGTACATACATTACATCCATAGGCTATTTTAAGTATTAAAATTCTAAAAACATTAATAATGATAACATTCAATTAATTTATTCTCATCATGTAGGGATATTTGCTGTCATGTAACCCACATACAAAATTGGCCACTAAACAAATGGAGAACTTGAAATTTTTATGTTTATCAAGATCCACTGTGGTTAGGTTATTTTCACTTTTTGTACACTCCCAATAAAGATCCATAGCATTAAAATAAAACAACTTTGTCATTTAATAGTCAGCCACCACAAATATGCTATGTCAGTTTCTGAAGGTTTTAGATATTCCACAATTGCAAAGCGTGTCAGGTGATAACCATTCTGCTGAGTCATTCAGAGCTAATGGACCATTACTCAGTAGTGGAGTGATAAAAGGGAAACTCACAGAACATCAAAAGATCCTACATTGCTTTACAGTACTGCATACTACAGAATATCAGTGAGATGGATTCCAAAAATATGAATTTAATGGAAATTTCCATTGAGTTTATTCAAAGATAAAATAATACACTGATAACTATGAAGTGCCAACTCTCACCAAGCAACACAAATTTCTTATTGATACTAATTTATGTTTGTAATATATTTTATATACATGATAACCATAAGAATTATAGATACAGTTGTCCTTCATTGCCAACATAACGATTTTTTAAAAATTTTCATCAAGAAAATAAAATGGACCAAGGTCTAAGAGTTTAGTAGTCTAATCAAGATCAAAGTACTGTGGTTAAATTACATTGTCAACCTTGTAATAAATTCTGATTAAGAATTTACAAATTTGTGAACAGATTAACGTGCTAATTGATTTTGATCTGTTAACTCAAATTTGCATCTTTTAAAAGGTATAACCTCACCCAGATTTATAGTTTGAAGCTCTTGTGTTTCAATTAATGTATTTCAAATCTGATTATGTGTTAAGAAGCATCCTGGTGATGTACATATATGCACTGACTGGACACTGTGTACTTTAAATCCTGGACATTGTTGTCTATTTTCATAAATATCCATGTTTACGTCTTCTTGAACATATTAAAAAGTATTTTTACATCTCACACATTTGTCCACCATGTATGTAATCAAGAGGAGAGCACATCTTATGTCTCTCTTCTCTCGTCATGCTAGGATTTGCCTATAATGATAGACATACGGTTGGGATGTTCTAGTTCAGTTGTTAACATATCATGTTGCACATAACAATCACTCATTATAGAAGATGTTAGAGAATCTGGGGAAAGGCAGCTATAATAACTGAAAATTATCACTTGTACTATATATTAAGATTTTAAAAGTCATGGTATTACATGGTAAATTATTCCGAAACATAAGAAACCTGACTGTAGACTCATTTTTTTAAAAAAAATATTTTATTTGTATGAGTATATTGCTTGCATGTATGTAAGTACATTCGTCTCACACAATGTTCTTGGGGGTCAGAAGAGGTCATTGCATCCCCGAAACTGGAATAATGGACAGTTGTTAGCTGCCATGCAAGAGCGGGCAGTGCTGTTCACCGCTGAGCCATATTTTCCGCCATCTTTTCAGCTCCTAGGCTCATTTTTAAGAGTTCTTATTTCATCTCCTCCATTAGTTTTTGCTATTCACACATCAAAAAATTAGGTCACTGTGCAATATGATCCCACATCATCTAGCATTTAGCAAACAAGTGTTTTCTAGAATACAAGAACTTTTGTTGTTATTGCTTGAGCAGATGATGGTGCAACTGAATTTGGTATAGTTTACTGATTTCAACATTGTTCATCAAAAGAGAAATTTTGTGTTCTAAGTAATGTCGTCAGGATTTTTTGGTCATTTTCACTGCAATTTCACCTCTCCTTAAAATCTTCAAAGAACTAAAGTCTAGCCAATACTCTGTAATCTTCCACTCATCTTCCCACCATGTCTGTTCAGATGTTTTTCATCCCATCAGGACCCGTAGCTTTAGCTCCTGCCACTTCTGCATTTTTCCTCTCATGTGTTAATGGTACTAGTATAGCCACATTGATTACATTATTTATTCTATTACGTGTATTTACATATAAACTCAAATTTTGTTTTCTTTTCCACCCTTTATTCTGTGAAAATTGTCAGATAATCAACAAATTCCTTCAGCACTGAAAACTCATAATTAAGATAAAATGTCTTAAAAAAAAAAGAACTAGAGCAAAAATAAGCCCAAATTAAAGTATCAAATTCAAGATGGAAGTTAGATCAGTAGCTCATTTTGTCTCAGTTTTTACCATGGCTCAGATAGGCACAATCTGTTTGCTATATGTATCTTCTCACTGTCTACACATCTTATTTAATTTTAATCCAAATCCTTACCATGGCATTGTCTTTTTATATGTGAAACTGGGCATAATATAGGGAAGAATAAAAGCTTTGAAATCCGAAGTTTAAATTCTGCTATTTTAAGTATTTTTTAAGTATTTATTTTAAGTATATTTTAGGTTAATTTATATAAATAATTAAGGTCTTTACTCATGTCTAAAATGTGGATACAATAAAAGTTAATAGATTTAAATTTAGTAATGAATTATAGAGTGTGGCAACCTGAATTAAAAATGCAACCTTTATTATTACATTGGCATCCTCATTACAAGTATCCATAATCCATGGACATTGAAACATTTGTTTACAATGAAATTATTCATTAACAAAATTATTTATTTAATATCTGCCTACTCTACTAAACGCAAGTTAGGAATGAACTTCTTTGATAGTGGATATCTTATTAAAAGCACACAGCAATATCTAGGAAATATAAGACATTCAGAGCAAACAAATAATACAAACGTTTTTATTTATGATCAGTATTTGAGTAAATAGGCTCAACTGTGCATTCATTGATTTTATTTCAAGGTTTAAATAAAAGATCTAGGAATAATTCAAATACAATATTTTATTATAAGTTCTTACAACATGTCAGCATGGTAAGGATTCTACATGAACTTTCAAGATATGATCACAGATTTAATTAATAAAATAGGATAATTCTCATGATCATCAATACTTTCATGATTAAAATCATACATTCTTATCCTATGTTTCAGCAATCCTTTATGTCATAAATTTTCTTTTTGGGGCTGGAAGGAAAAAGAGCAAGTGCAGGACCTTATATATTCTAAGCACGTAATAGCCCCAAATCTGAGTTACACATCCAGCCCACTCTTAACATATCTTCACACCCACAGACACAAACACACACACACACACACACACACACACACACACACACACCCCCCACACATACACACACACACACACACCCCCCACACATACACACACACACACACACCCCCCACACATACACACACACACACACACCCCCCACACATACACACACACACACACACACACACACACACACACACACACACCAAAATAACAAAAACTGGAACTGAGAAATGACTGAGTAGTTGAGTCCATATTGTTCTTGCAGAAGGCCAGATTTTTTTTCCCCCAGGACCCACATCTATCAGGCATTTCACCACTGTTTGTAACACCAGCCCCAAGGGATTTCACACTCTCTCCTGGACTTCATAGGTGCCTGCACTCATGTACACATACATATGAACAAAGACACACATGCATGCAAATATTTAAAAATAATAAAAATAGATCTTTAAAATGACAAAATTTGTTAACCATGTTTAAGAAAATGCTCAACAAAATATTAAAACTGCATGCATATTCACTTAAGAATAATAGTATATGAAATAAAAATATCAATAATAGGAAATAAGATTTAGATTATTATTGCTTAAATTGTGCCCTGAATTTACCACGTCAATGAGTGACTTTGGAAAACTTCAAATACTTCTCCTGTGTGATTATAAAAATGTATAGTTATTTGAAGGAAGAAAAACTATATAACTAATTTTTTTTCACTTTTAGAAGTACTGTTGGTAGAACCCAGCAATATACACATGTAGGATAAAGTAGTTACTATTGAGCTGTCTATAGCTACAAATTGCCTGTAAACTCCAAGACAGAGTACAAGTATTTATACTTATTTATATAGATATCAAATCCTTAGCATTTTTCTAGTTTATAGAAATCTGGTAAAGTTATGGTATATGGTTTATATTGTATTAAATCTGTGTAAAATTGCAATTACTCTACTTTTGTTAAGAATGAGTCCATTAATTCTAAGCAATTTATTAGAAAATATTTTTGAGGAAATTATTGTCCTATTCTTTAAGCTGTATCTGTGTGTGCATATGTATGTATATTTGAGTGTGTATGGGTACGTGTGGGAGAGTGGGTTGTTGGGTGTACATTCCTGTTTATGTGCATGTGTAGGCCAGGAATTGATGTCAGTACTTCCCTCTAAGGCTCTTGAAATTATTTTGTTTGTGACAGTATCACTCACTGAATATTAAGCTCACCAATTTGTCAAGGTTGGCTGTGCAGAGAGCACCTGGAATCTATCTGTCTCCACATGTTCACCTTCAAGTCTGGGGGTTACAGGTATGTACTGCCAAACTTGTCTTTATATGTGGGTGCCAGTTATTCAAACTGTGGGTCTTATACTTGTTGAAGGAGTATTTTACCCATCAAACCATCTCCCTAGCTTGTCTTTTATCTTTAAGCAACAAGCAACACCCTCGTATATAATGGAGTATGATTGTCTTATTTCCAGAAATGACAACATACTTCAGAAGGTCTATCGAAATTCCTCTCAGGTGTCCACAGTGCAGTATTTCTTTCCCCTTAGCCATAATGTCATGCTTCAAAGGACAGCATAATAGGACTGTCATTACTCTAAGGCAGCAAACATCCCTGCTCAGACATCCTTAGCTCTAGAAAAACATGAGACTCTCAATGAAAGATGTGATGGAGTTGAGCTCTCTTCACACCCACCTTGAAACAAGGAAGCAAAGTCTGAGATTACCGGACCATGAAGCAGCAGAGCTGTTGCAAGGTAGCAGTTGAACTTGCTTTTATTCCCCCAGGAAATTCATTTTGGCAAGACTGTCAAATTGGAAACAGATAAAGGGGCTAATAGAGGAGAAAAAATTTTCACACACTAAACTGTAACAATTTTGGATAGACATGAAAACTCTAATATTTAATTAAATCCTATAAGCCACATTTTAATTGAGACATTATAAGAACTGCTAACTAGGAACAATCTCTGAAAATATATCTTCAAATATGTGCAAAGGTATAAACAATAATGATTCTTTCCTACATTTTGTAGTGAATAGATGATATTCTACTTACTACATGAAATATTCAACCTTTTTCAAAAGTTGTACATAATTTATTCTGAATTTTACTCTTTTTATAGTGAACATTTTCTTGAAATAAACCACCAAGAAATCAAAAATTATAGCTTAACCTTATAATATGATATCCTGTCTTTCATTAACTTTGTATCCAATCTTTATTGGTGTATTTAACTTTTTTAATATTATTTTTAAATTTTTTAGAAACATATCATTACAGCTTTAATATGCCCAATAATAGTTTCCAGTGCAAAGATACACCTCTTTCAAAAGTGGCTATCAAATTTTTAGGTTCTCCGTTGAATTAATACAGTTATACGATATTGAACTCAGTATAAGGCCTGTAAGACATAAAATTGAATGAATTTTTAAACTTTAAAAAAGAAACCCATTACATTTTAAAATTTACCGTTTCTTACAGAAAGACTCATTGTTTTTGCTACTAACACTGAGATGTTGGTGCATGCATCCCTAATCTGTATGTATCTGATTATTACTAGCCATAATTTATTGCGCTCAGATCCTTGGCACCTATGTGTGTCTAGAAAGTCATCAAGGGACTCCCAGACAGTAACCCAGTATAGAACTGGGAAAATCAACAGCAGACCTCAATCTTATCAAAAGGAATATTGACAACTGATTGTTGCTAGATGAGGAACAGCTGACCTTCCTAAAACAAAGACCACTAGATAGGCTGACTAAATTCACGAGATGGACAAGTAGTGGGGAATGGCTGGGGGTGCTGACCACACAGTGGATAGTAGCAGGGATATAAGAGTATAAGGGCTTTAGTGAGAGGAGGGAGGCTATGGGAGTGTGCCATCTAGGAAGTGGGTGTATAGTTGAATAAGAGGTTTGGGATGTTCTGTGTGATATACAAAAAAAAAAAAAAAATCACAAAAATTTTAAAAATGTATTATAAAGTAGGAAACAAAAATTTACAGCATGTTAATTAGTAATGGTAATAAATATTACCATTGAAATCTACCTGGTGTATTTAAATCTTATAAAGTTTAGTTTTACTATGTGATTTAATAGCCAGATAAGTTCAAATGTTGACAGTCCTTTTTATATTAAAAATTACATTTGCTCCCGCCCTCAGGCCTCTCTTGGGGTAAGTCTACCGTGCAGCCCTCCGCGTCTTGACTCCGCCAGCTGCGCTCACCCTTCCATCTCCCCTGCTGTTCTCTACTCCTAGCTTGGGCCCTGTGCCATTCCTAGTCTTGGGGCCCCAGACACCTGGGGAGCCAGTGCTGATTTCCGACCCTGTTCACCCCAACCAGCTTGGTGCCTTCCTTGGGCCCCAGGAGCACTGACTCCGGACCGGCCCCACACTCACCTCTCTCTGCTTCCCGGGACATGCACCACCGGCTAACTCTCCTGGCCTTCTACCCTATCCTCAGGCCTCTTGGGGTGGGTCCAGCGCGGAACCCTCCGCGCATTGACTCCCCCAGCCTCATTCGCCCTTCCATCTCCACCGCTGTTCTCTGCTCCTGGTTGGGCCCTGCGCCATTCCTGGTCTTGGGTCCCCAGACACCTGGGGAACTGGTGCTGCTTCCTGATCCTTTTCACCCAGGCCAGCTTGGTGCCTTCCTTGGGCCCCAGGAGCACTGCTTCCGTGGACCTGGCCTCGCCCTCACCTCTCCCTGCTTCACGGACCTGCACCACTGGCTAACTACCCTGGCCCACTCTCCCACTCTCAGGCCTCTCTTGGGGTAAGTCCACTCTGCAGCCCTCA
>NW_008339516.1:921851-922881 GCF_000622305.1 Nannospalax galili | reverse complement strand
CAGAAGCTTAGATGAACCAGCTCTTCATACCCAAAAAGTAAACCACAAAGACACATAAAGTTCAAAAAAAGAAGCAGAACTAAACTTGAAGGCCCGAGAATCACACAAGAGTCAGAAACTACAAAAGAAATTCACATGTCAAAATCACAGAGAAAAAATAATAACACGAAAAACCAAAATAACATATCCCCACCAAATACCAGAAATCCTCCAGAGGAGCACAATGAGAACCCCCTAGACACAATTGAATATCTGACAAAATAGACTTTAAACTGAAACTAACCAGAAAAGACAAAGAGGGCTATTTCATTTTGATCAAAGGAACAATCAATCAAGAAGATATTACAATCATGAACATATATTCACCAAACTCCGGTGCACCCAAATTCATAAAAACAATACTACAGGACTTTAAGACCCAAATTAACCCCAACTCATTAATAGTAGGGGACTTCAATATGCCACTATCTCCATTAGATAGGTCAACAGGCCAGAGACTTAACAGAGATACATCTGAATTAAACGAAGGCATACATCAAATGGACTTAACAGATATCTAACGAGTGTTCCACACAAACACCAAAGGACATACTTTCTACTCAGCACCCCATGGAGCTTTCTTCAAAATCGACCATATACTGAGGCACAAAATAAAGCTCAGCAAATACAAAAAGATTGAAATAATTCCATGTGTTCTAGCAGACCACAATGCAATAAAGCTTACAATCAACACCCGAAGAAGCCAAAATCACCACACGAACGCGTGGAAATTAAACAACACACTCCTGAATGATGAATGGGTCAAAAGAGAAATTAAGAAAGAAATAAAAGTATTCCTGGAATTAAATGAAAAGGACAATACAACACAACAAAACCTCTGGGACACGCTGAAAGCCGTTCTTAGAGGGAAGTTTATAGCTCTAAGTGCCTACATCAAAAAATCGGAAAGAACACTGCAACTCGACACACTTGAAAAGCAACAGCAAACAAAACCCAAACCCTGCAGACAAGAAGAAATAACAAAAATCAG
>NW_008339516.1:918215-918617 GCF_000622305.1 Nannospalax galili | reverse complement strand
AAAAATGCCAGAATCATGGAACTAACCTTCTAGGATGTTTAACAGACATACCCTGAGATCTATACTAATTGGGTCAGAGGGATACAAAGGACACTTTTTGCTCCCTGCCTTTCTAGGTCGATTAGTTCCCAGGGATCATGAGCATCTCGAAAAACGTCCTGCAAAGGTGGTGGGTCATCTGACCTCTTGATCAAGGAGACCCCACCAGATGAACTTGAACCAGTGTCCAGTCTATAAAGAGGAGGGTCAACACAGAGGAATCATTTCCTGCATGCTTCAAGAGAAGCCAACAATGGTGTAGCAGGACCTTTGACTTATCTTCACGTAGATGGAACTGGTAAAAGAAAGGAGCTAGGGGCTCCTCCCAAGCCCATGGGACCCCTGAGGAACAGATCCTCAAAC
>NW_008339516.1:908020-917743 GCF_000622305.1 Nannospalax galili | reverse complement strand
GACTGTGACCAGTGATAGTCATGTATATAGAGATTAAAAATGCATGTGAAAACGTCTCAGTGTCAAGAGCCTTGGAATGAATTTTTCTGGATGAAACTGTGTGTTTTGACAACGAAGTGGAGATCTTTTTTAAACGTTGGAACCTCATTTAATTTTATGTCTCATAGAGTTTATAATGAGTAAAAGACTATATAAGCATAATAATTCATTTGTAAACCTAGAAATGTACAGCCAGTTTTGAAAGTGATGTGCCCTAGCTCAGAAAAATGTTATTGAATAGGTTAATGCTGTTGTAATGAAATGCTTCTTTTAATTAAAAAAATAAAAAAAAATGAATAAAACATTAAAAAAAGAAAAAAAATTACATTTGAAGAAATCAGAATTACTGCATTTTTTATTCTTAAGTACATTTAGAAGTGAAGTGGGTATTTAAAATCAAAGCAATTTACAGTCATGGTTAACCATAGAGAGCACTAAGTTAAGAACATGCTGTCCAGGTGAACGTGTCAAGGAAGTTCTGTGGCCTTTCTGTCACTGTTGTAGTTACTGATAAACAAATATCTCAAGATCTCATGGATGTTAGTATCTTTTAAAAGATGAAATTTAAATATCCTACAAAAGGTGAAATTTATTATAAAGTCAACAGGTTTAATGCAAATTGTTAGTTCAAATTCATTAGTGTAATTATTATTCATAACATATTTTATCACTACAAATTTGTGTTCCGGTATATGTAAATTTAAGATGTCAATCTCAGACTAGAGCTGTGAACAGGAGGAGCATAAATTTCTTCTTAAAATTTCATTAAAGAAATTTCTTTAGAATTTTCCTAAATAAGGCAAAAAGAAAATCCTTTAAATGTACTCTGAACATGACTATTATTTTATAACTTTATGAATCTGTCTCTGAGATACATTCATTACTACACAGACTGCAATTTCTGGCCTACATTTCACATATAATTGTCAATGACATGTTCGGTTCCACATTGCACACCATTTTAATTTAATATTCAAATATAATTGCACTATCTGAACACCAATATAAGAAAATGTCGTGAATGAGCAAAACTAAAATCTTATAACTCATAGGCCAAAATAAGCAGTTTTAACATCTTTTAAAAAACTATTTTATTATTTTAATTTTGTGTGTATGAGTGTATTGCCTGCATGTATGTAAGTACACCCATGTTGTGCAATTCCCACAGAGGTCAGAAGAGGGTGTCTGCTCTCCTGGAACTAGAAACAGACAATTGTCAGCTGCCATGTGGGTGCTCTACAAGAGTAGCCAGTGGTCTTAACCACTGAGTCAATCTGTCCAGCCCAAATTTTAACTTCTTGAATATGCTGAAGTTACCGTTAAATTTTATTTTGTCATTTTTAGCCACAAATATGGTAAAATGTGTCTTTCTTGATGATTTGATGAAATAAGAAATTTAATCTAGATGAAAAGATGTAGCCCCCTCCCCCCCCCCCCGAGTCCTAAGGTCCTGACATGGGTTACTTACAAAGGCATGATCACCTGATGCTCTATTTTTACATCTGGGCCAAGCTTTGAGAGCCCAGCAGCCAGGCTTCCTGGCTTTTTCAGCGTTTCAATGGTTGTCCTTAAGCCCTCCCCCTCATGCAATTGAAGCTGATTGATTGGGTGGGAGGAGTGACTGTCTCTGAGGACATGCCTACCCAGCAAAAGGAATCTATCCTTACCTATGCTATAACTGATCATGAGCACATAAGGTGTTATACCAGTTGATTCTAGCATATTACGATTCTGTCCTTTGTCATGGCATTAGCTGTGATTAGAAACATTGATGTGGATGTGAACAAAGGCAATATTTGCCAAATGCTTATAAGAATAAGGCAAAAAGGGAGGTAATATTGAACAGTGTTAATATTGAATTGAATATTTATTCAATAATTTAACATTTAAACCCTAAATTCAAAAGTGAAATATGAGTTCTAAAGCTCTGATCACGATTGTACTCAATTGTACCTTTGTAAGTGGATTCCTTCAGTAAGTTTATTTATTGAACTAGGGAGAAAATTTGCAGAGGTGGACAGATAAGTATGTATAGCAAATATTATTAACTTCTTCAACATTACTGGCTTAAAATATTTTTCAGTGCTTTACTTTATCTTTATCATAATGTGTCTAGAGTTTTTTAAGAATATGGATAAACTCTAAAGTATTCGAACGTGTGTGAGTCATCCCAATTTTTAAATAATTTTTATTGAAGTCTTGAGTATTTCATACAGAAAATCATCTTTATACTCCTTTCCCCTTTGGCACCCTCCCACAGCTCATGCGCTGGAGTCATACATTCTGCCTTTTGTGTTAAAGTCTATCATGTCAAGTTAGTGTCCCCAGATGTCTTTAACTGCAAATCCATCTACTGAGGTCTAGTCAGCTTATCTGGAGTCCCTCCCTTTAAGAAGATCAGCTCTTCTTCACCCAGCAGTAACCAGCTGCCAATAATTCACATCCTAAGTTTTAACATTTTGATATTACTGTTTTAAAAAAAACCTCTACAATGATTAGAAAGTTAGAATTGTTCAACTATTGATAAATGTATCTGTTTTATGTGATTTCAGAGAGCCAAATGAAGGATTTTTTTAAATAGAAAAGAATAAATAACCTTCAGACAAAGAGATTCTCTATGTATGCTTCAACTTCTTTTACTATTGCTGTCTAAGGGGAGACAGTTGGCTCCTTATCATTAGAGTCCTTTACTTGCAGGAGAACTATTGAGAATCTGAGTGACAATTTATTCAGTGATGAATAAGAACAGATTTATGAATTGGAGGTATTGTACTGATGTCATTTTATGATTACATAGAAGTTCATTGTACAGTTTTAATATTTATGTTTCATTATGTCAATTACAAGCTGTGGCAATAACAAACATCACATGATTTTATGCAGTAATTAAAAAGAGTTGATGAAAATATTATGGGAGTGGGAAATGTGGTGCATGTGTGTATGCAGATATATATGAAAGTCATGAAGTACAGTTATTAAACACCTATGAATATACAATTTCAATTTCAGAAGAATATTACCAACAAAATCATAGTATTAAAAACAAACCTGATCTTCAATTCTGATCCTTCTTCATTATTCATCCATGTTGTACTCATACCACTCCTAAAGAAAGTCCTCAGCTCTGCACACTACAGTTAGAAAGCACTTTATTATCCCATCATGAAAATTATACCATTTTGGTAATAACACATTTCTTTCGGGATCCCATCTTTAGTACTGGTAAACTAAGTACCATAACTGAAAACCATTCTGTTCATATTTATAAATTTAACCATTATGAGGACTGTTGAAGTTGAATTAAATATATTTAGCATTATGTGATGACTATGAGCCTATGAGGATAAAGGGTGAAATGTTATGACTCAAAAGTATGTTTGATGTCAAGTTGACAAGAAATGTAATGTGATGATTAATACTGACTTGAAAGGATCTAGCACTGCCAAGTATATAAATCTTTGGCCATACCTGTGAGAAAATTTCTAATTTGAGTTAATTGAGTTGTGACGTCCTAACTTAACTGTGGGTGCTATCATTGCAGGATGCAGTCAGTCCCTGACTGAAGAAAAGAGGAGACAGTGAAGTGAGCATCAGCAGTCATCTCCCTCTGTTTCCTGCCTGCACATGCAGTGTAGCCAAATGTCACAGTCTTTCTCACATGACTTTCCTGTCGTGGTGGATTCTACCCTGGAACTGTGAGTCATAATAAACTCCACTTCTTAAGTTGTTTTTATTAGACATTTTTCTCACAGCAACATGACAAATAACTGAACACTACATTTAGTGGTATTTGTGAGACACTTGGATATGGTTTTACATATAACTGGTATTCAAATATTGCTTACCTGCCTAATTGTTTCAAAACTTTGGTTAATTTACATCTACATTAAATCTCATTATTGTTGCATTTGTTATCTTTTTAGGACTATCAAATTACAACTGTTTGGCATAAAGTCTTTAAATCAATGCTTATAAATAGAAATTTTTGAAAATTATTGAATTTTTGTATATTTCATACAGAACAACTTAATCATCTTTATACCTCCTTCTCCACTGACCCGCTTCCATAGCCTCACACTGGAATTCATGCATTCTGCCATTTGTGTTAAGGACTATTATGTCATGTTAGGGTTCCCAGATGTACCTCAGTGCAAGTTCATGCACTGAAGTCTAGTCAGCCTATCTAGAGTCCCCCGTTAATGAAGATTGTCTCTTCCTCACCCAGCAGTAATCAGTTGCCAATAATCCTTCAGGTAAGATTGGAGTCTACTGTCCATTTCCACAGTTCTGTGCTGGGTTTTTGTCTGCCTGAGTTTGCATGGGTCTTGTACATGCCGACAGCATTGCTATATGTTCATATGAGAAGGGTCTCGGGACTCTATTTGCATATAGTCATGTACCTCCTCCCTGGCTCTTACAATCTTTCTGTCCTCTCTTCTGCAATAGTCCCTGAGCTCTGGTGGGTATATTTTAAAACAGGAGTCCTGTACAAGGACCCATAGTCTGTAGATTCTTATTTTCTATGTTTTGGCCATTTGTGACCTTTTGTGTTCCTGTCCTCTGTTGCATGAGAGAGCTTCATTTACAAAAATCGAAAGATGTAATAGTGTTCTCTTCATCCCTTGTTCTATGTCCTGTGAGCCTCAGGTATAGAGGCTGTAAAGTAGATGTGCCCCTTAGGCTTGGGCAGGGCACATACTTTAAATGGGGAGGGCATGGAGGGAGGATTGGACAGGGAGGGAGGGAGAGAGAGAGAGAGAGAGAGAGAGAGAGAATATAAATAATGCTTATCTAGTATTAAAAACCAGAGGGAATTATATTAGTCTAAAAACCTACTGAAAAATTACACATACAATGTCTTTACATGAATCCATGTTTATAGCTGAGGCTACATAACAAGAAACAGTGCCAGACAGGAGAAACTTTCCTCTGTTTTGTTGGTAAGGGTAGTCCAAGAATTTCCTAAAATTATACAAGCTACTACTATGGTCCTTGATTGCCTCCCAGAACTTGAAGGTCAGACCCTATTTCTGAAGATAGGACATAATTCAGACATAGGATTTGGAGCAACGAAGCTGTAAATGACCTGGAATCCACCTACCCTGAAGGCTATCTCTTGTAGCTCTGGAGAGCACTATACAAGGTGGTAAGGGGTGACCTCAATTGATTGTCCAACCCCAGCTTCAATTACTAAAAACCTCATTAATCATCAGCAAACCAGAAGACATTGATATAGTAGTGTCACTTTTATCTAGGGGGTAATCAACCTAATTCGTCTTAAAACCCACTCAATGGGAGGAAACTCATGTGTGGTACTATAAACCTAGCCAAATATGTGTAACTGGAGAGATCATAGATCTTAGAGGAAAACCCCAAGATTGTCACATCCCTAGACAAATGAAATTTTGTACTATATGCAATATGGATTCTTAAATTTACACACAAATATCCCAGCCACCACTCATCAATGAAACTTCTTTTTGAACAGACAGAGTTTATTACAGAGTTCCACAACTGGTCACACATAACATAGATATTTTTAAGATAAAATCAAAATAATGACACTGATATAAGTAGGCAATATCATTTTCTGATTACTTGAAATAAATTTTGGAGTTTAAGAAACATGTTGTTAATGTAGGTTTTATTGTGAATAGGCTTGTGATCTTATTCCTCCCAAATTTTAAACATTTCCTTTAATGTAAAAGGAAACACTAATACTATTATCTGGACAATTTGTTAAGATTCTATATTACTTAGATCATCTTGACCCAATGAGAGCTGCTCACTATAGAGCCACTATTTTTGCTGTTAGATATTCTACCTCAGAAGTGGAGTATTGCCAAGAATTCAAAGGAATGAAGTTATTCAAAGCTAAAGGACGCTTTCATTAATACTGTGAATTCAAGTCAGAGAAAAATCACTTTATACCAGTCAATGGAAAATATTAGAGCTTACAGGTTCATTGAACATACTAAGGTGTGAATGAACTGCTGTCATCTAACTATGTGTGTGGGACTGAAGACGAGTGACTGGAAAATAGAATCCTGCTGCCACAGGAATTCAATCTCCCAGAATAAAAAGAGCCTGACAACTCTTTCCCACATACTCTTAAGTTGTGTAGTGTCTTTCAGATTGGCAATATCAGTTCCACATCTGGACAGCTCACATCTAACCAGTGATGTACTCTCCCTCCTAAGGAGCTGGCATTCTCTCTGATCCTTTTTTCCAAGTCCTGTGACTCAGTCCTTATTTACTTTGTAGAAGGTGTCTTTGGATTTGCTTTTGCAACACAAACGTAAAACTCTATAGGAAGTCACGCTGAGCTCTGCTTAGTGAGAAGTTTGAAGTACATAGGGTACTTTTTGTATCACAAAGTAAACAGCATGGTCTTAAAGAAAAGGACTAAGCCATGCTACAGTAGCTTTTCACTGCAAGAGAGATATAAGGGAGACACCTATCTATGTGCTCTATGGGAAAAACTCTGCCTGAATAGGCTTTTGCTTTTAGGGTAAATGGAAGAAAAGCATCCTAGTCTTACTAATCTTCCTTCCTTCCTTCCTTCCTTCCTTCCTTCCTTCCTTCCTTCATTCCTTTCTTTTATTTTATTTTATTTTTTATGTGTGTGTGTATTGCCTTCATGTAGGTAAGTGCACCCATGTCATGCAATGCCTGTGTAGGACAGGAGAGGCTGTCGGATCCCCTGGAACTGGAGGTATATACAGTTCTTAGCTGCCAAGTTGAAGTAATTGGAGTTAATTATAAATTGGGTTCTGTGAAAAAATTCTCTTTTCACCCCTTTTATGTGCTGGGTTTATCTTCTCACTATCTGCAATTTTATGATTTAGTTTCAGAAATTTTGCTACTACTCTATTAATTAGAAAGTGAATGCATGCCTTATTCTTTGATAAACAGGAAATATATTACTAATTCTTTTAGACCATGTTTTTTAGATGATTTTACACATGGATTGGAGAAAGATGCCTTAAGACTTTTTTGGCCATGAATTATTATGATTCGCTAAGCCATACTAAACTTTAACTTTGTGTGTAGTTTCCTAAATGGTTTAAGAGATTCCCTGGGTAACCCCACAATAATTTTTAAGTGAACCACTAAGCAGTATAGAATATTTTAAGGCATTATATTTCTTTGCTGTGGGGAATATTTTACAGTGTATGATTTATGACAATATCCATGATTTACATACCCTACATCTAGTACCATCCCTTTCACTAGCTCCACTTGTATTAGGACAATCTAAAATGCCTTTTAATATTGCCAAATCATCCTTTATTATGAGCCACTGTATTGCTAGAAATTTAGCTCAATGGGTTGAGTGTTTGCTTAGCTTGAAGGAAGCCCCATTTCAAACCCCAGCACCACATAAAAGTGGGCATAGTGTTGTAATCTTCTAATGCCAGCACTAGAAGTAAAGCAGGAGGATCAAAAATTTAAGGTTATCCTTGTCTAAATAACTTAGGATATTTGATAATCTGCAAAATAAATAAAAAGATAAACAAATAAATATCACTGTGTTAATATATTCTTGATTCCTTTTCTCCCTTATTCTCTTGAGCATACAATTATATTTTTCAGACCCTATATAATGTATTGTCACAATAATATATTATTTTGCTTATTTGAAAATGTTATTTTGTGGTTTTGGATTTTTTAATGTAGTAAAATGTACCTATGTATATTCTTCAGTGTCAATAATTATTTTCTCAATATTGTAAACCATAAACTCTGTATTTTTTTTTTCCATAATTCAAAATACAAACTCAGTAAACATTATATACTTTCTAGCCCTTCCTTTCTCTGACAAACTCTCTTATGTTTCATGACACGCACATTTGCAAGATCTAGTTAGTTCATATAATGTGTTATTTGACTCAAGCTTACTTTACATCAGATTCAGGTTTTAAAGTTTATTCATGTTTTCATTTGTTTGATTTAATATAGTTATTCTTCTTTTATGTGTGTGAGTATTTTGCCAATGTGTATGTATGTACACCACATGCATGCAATGCCTGTGGAGGCCAGAATAGGTCATTACATCCCCTGGAACTGGAGTTAAGAACAGATGTTACCTGCCTGTGAGTACTTGGAATGAAAACTAGGTTCTCTGCAAGAGCCCCACTGCTTTTAACCAGTGATCCACCTCTCAGACCCAGAAGTTCTTTTATATTTAACATGGATTAGAACCACATTTTTTATGGATAAGTAATTGTTCATTTTTGTGCAATGCATATTTAGTTTAGTCATTTATCTCTTAATATGCACTTCAGTTGTTCCTAACTTTTGACTATTGTGGATGTTACTGCATTAAGTACTTACATATAAGAATCTCCTTCAGCCCATTTGTAGTTGATTTGAATACATGTTAGGATTTTACTAGTTCATGTTTAAATTCTGTGCTGAAATTCACTAAGCATCATCAAGTTGCTTTTCTCCTCCCCCAAGTTACCTCATTTTACAATACTAACATGTTCAAAAGTTCCAATTTCCCCACAATGATTCTCATGTGTAACTAATATTAAGTTAGTCAATCTTTATACATCAAATTCTTCATAAACTATAATGTGAACATCAGTTATACAAGTTTGATAAATATAACTGATAATTATAATTAATATACTTAAATGGACAGCCTGTGTTTTGAAAGGACTTAACAAATATTAGATGAAAGGGTTTCTATTTGAGATTTGTTTTTACTTACAACAAATAAATGTGTGTGTGTGTGTGTGTGTGTGTGTGTGTGTGTTTGTGTGTGTTCGTGAATCTATGTGAGGGTATGCTTTGTGCCTTTGGAGTGTAAAGAGAGGTCACATCCCTCAGATCTGGAATATAGCCATTCTTTGTGGTGTGGGGAAATAATCTTGGCTCTCCTGGAATAACAGCAAGTGCTCTTAACCACTGAGCCATGTCTCTAGCCCTTTAAACTTAATTTTGAAGTAACTATTATCATGGAAAACACAGGTAGGAAAAAAATTTGAGAAAAAAAATTGAGGCACTTTTATTAATAGTGAGTTCCAGGACAAATGGGTCTCAGGGAGACCTTGTTTAAAAAAGACACCCCCCCCAAAATCCTTTTCCCCAAATCCCAACATACGTTCTTTAAAATTCAACAAATTAATGTCGTTGATTTTCAGGAATATGGAAGGAAAACAGGGAGGTAAAGAAAAAGAAGGAAACTGAGAGAGAAGATTAGTAGCATAAAGGTGTTATTAAGGGAAAACTATGTAGAAAAGGGGGATAGTTAAAGGGGTTGAGGAGGAGGATTATACAAAGAACTATGGGAATAAAGGGAGTTTTTTTTTTTTTTTTTTTTTAAAAAAAAAAAAAAAAAAAAAAAAAAAAAGCCTCTCAAGCACAGAAGGAACCCCATAGGGATGGAAGAAAGCACTTCCAGAGGCAATAGGATTGTAAAATGAAAATATCAGTGCCGGAAGTGGGTTGCCCCCTATGTGCTGCTGGCCTGAGGGACACTGAGGTTCCCCAAAACAATAAAGCCCATAGTCAATAATGTTGTTTGTACACTGGAATTGGATGGAAAAACCCAATTGCTGAAGACACTGCATGATGTGAGTGTGGGAGAGGGAGAAATCAAGCTTGGACTAAGCTGGAAACTCCCTGCTACTGGATGGGTGTCTTTCTTGGTGCCAAATGCAACATGCAGCTGAA
>NW_008339516.1:901892-906935 GCF_000622305.1 Nannospalax galili | reverse complement strand
ACCTTTAAACAAAGAAGGAACCCTATTGGATGGAAAAAAAGCCCTTCCAGAAGCAATACAGTTGTTAAATGAAAATCCCAGTGCCAGGGGTGGGTTGCCCCCCTATGAGCCTTTGGCCTGAGGGACACTAGAGATCCCCCCCACAAATAAAAGCCATTGCCAATAATGTTGGTTGTATATTGGAAGTGGATGGAAAAAACCCTATTGCTGAAGACACTGCATGATGTGAGTGTGGGAGAGGGAGAAATCAAGCTTGGACTAAGCTGGAAACTCCCTGCTACTGGATGGGTGTCTTTCTTGGTGCCAAACGCAACATGGAGCTGAATAGTCCCCTATAATTCTCAATGACAAACCATGCGTGTTTCAATATCAATATACCATTCAAGATGTTCCTGCTGCTACAATAGTGGAGCATCTAGTGTATGTACAACAAGCAAATTTTGATTGCGTATAATGCCTGCTCCTAGGGGTGGAACACACATCTCATACTTTAGACCTGGACAACCCCCTGTGGCAGGGGAGGATATAGGCCCCATTGGGGAGTCACTGCAATTGCCTTGTTAGATGGAAATGATGCACCTGCTAAAGAACCAATCAAGAATTTGTGTTTACACCCATAGGTTATGTTTTTATAGCAGTCAGTGTTTACATGTTCTTGCTTCTTGTTATGTGTGTGTTTCTATAGTAGATGGAATCCCCCTAAAACTGGCCAACAGGCCATGGAAAACATATGATACAGAGAGCTGAAAGTTCAGTGCCTTGCCACAATGGAAGGAAGCTCTCCCACATCTACCATCCCTTCCAAGGCTCAGGGACTTTTGCTGAAGAGGTTGGTGGAAAGAATGCAAGAGCTGGAGGAAGGGTTGGAGTGTTACTGTAAATGTCCTCCAACCACCATGCCAGCAACGTATCATCACACCTCCTTCCCACACTCACCAAGGAGTTGAGGGTGTGTCAGTTACCCCTCTCACACAATCAGTCGAACTTAGCTGCATGTCAGGGGAGGGGCAAAGGATAGATAAGCTGAGGAAACTAAGAGCATCAATAAATGTCAGGTGCCCATTCTTCTATAAATAAACCCCAACTCTATGCTCTGTTAAAAATAACAATAATAGGGGCAGGAGAGATGGCTCAGCAGCTAAGAGCACTGCTTGCTCTTGAAGAGGACCTGGGTTCGATTCCCAGCACCCACATAGCAGCTACAAACCATACTTAACCCCAGTTCTAGGAAATCCGAAGCCTGCTCCTGACCTCCAAGGCACTACACAACACACAGGGGCACTCACACACATGCAGGCAATACACTCATACACATAAAATAAAAATAATAAATAAAATAACAATAATAAATAAAATATTTAAAAACCAAATATTTGGAAGAGATAGAAACCATACAAATGTAGACTAAGTGAAGTCAAAATGTTTTTATACAATAAAAAGTAAATTAATCTCAATAGAAAAAATACAATAATCAATTTGCAAATTAATCTTATAAAAAATTATAAAATAAAGTACTCTAATAACTAAACTGATATATTCTCAAATAAAGAATATGTAACTGCATTTTAGAGTGCAATAAGTCTACTATAATTTTTGAATAATATTTACTAATAAAACTTTACGAGCTAGCTTCAAAATACTGTATAATTTCTCACTGTTACTCTAATGTCAGTTTGGCATTCCCTCCTTTTTCAAATCTTCAAACTTTACAACATTTTCAATATAATCATGTTTTTTAAGTAATGTTAATTAGCTTGAAATATTGGTGTTGATTACTGAAATATGAAGACTTCAAAATTTGAATATGCAAATAAATTACATGTATGTTTAGATACTTAATAGATCAGTTCTTTTATATGCATGAGTGCTTTGCAGGCAGCTATGTAAATGCACCCGTTGTTCACTTCCCAGCACCTCACATGTCATGCAATGCTTATGGGGGCCAGAAGATTGCACTGGATGCCCTGGAACTAGAATTATGATGCTTGTTAGCTGCGTGTGGGGTGTTAGAAACTGAATCCGGGTCTTCTGTAGAATAAGGTATTATTCTTAACAGCTGAGTGTCTGTCTAACTTTTCTAATTATCACTTCTAAATAAATTTGGAATAGAGAAATAGTTATATATTTGAGTACATAGGTTTCTAATTTTCTCCAGAAGTAATTCATTGTATGAGTGTTCTATCATATTTTTCAAAGTATTGATATCATTCTCTTTCATTCTTTACTGCTCAGAAGAGCTGTTTTATTGTTTACATCTTAATAAAATTGCACACACATACACACAGAGATGAACTCAAAGATATATTAATTCACTCATCTTCTCACGTGAGTGGTTTCAAAATGTTTCCATACATTAAATATGAAAGAATTAATACACTATTTTAGTGAAAGAGAATATGACTGACAATGTTTTGTACTTATCTTATATCTAATAAATTCTATATAATCACTATAAAATTTTGCATTATTACTAAAGCTGTAGTCTGGAGAGGGGTGGCAGCCAGTGAACTGTTAGTTATGTATAAAATAATAAATACAGAAAACAAGAACAAACATGTGAAGACTTACATGCCATATAATATATATAATCTATGCCAAGCCATTCCAAATATAAGCTCATGTTTCCATATATGTATGAAAAATCCTGTCAGCAGCAATTCTTCTGCTTTTATTCGGACACAAGACTGTGTGAATAGCAGGAGAACTAAGCAGTGAAATTCGGTATATTCATTTCTTTGAATTATATTGCGCCATGAAAATATGTGTAGTAAAGTTATGTAATGCAAGTAATTAAATTAGAGGAAGACATGATTGGTGAAAAGCATACTTTTGGAAATATCAATAGTGTGACTGCACCCATATGAAGTTTAGAAATATGGAACACTAGTGAATACCTTAGTTAAGGTTTTATATATTTATATAGATGGATAAATACAATTACATGTATAATTTATATATGTTTAGTACACTTGTACAAGTAAAACATGAAATATTAAAAAAATTCAGGATCCTTTACCTTTTAGATGATACAGGATTAAAAGATTATTATAGTTCTTGTAAATTTATAAATTTTGATTATTTTCTATTATTCAATGATTTTTATAGATAATTTTAAATATTTGTATATATTTTTAAATGGTCTGAATTAATTCCAATCAGTGACTTAGCATTGGCCATCTTTGCTTCCATTGATATTTAAGTGTGTAATTATCCTGGTGATCTCATTAGCAGCAATGTTTAATTCAATAGGTCCTAGTTATGCTATAACATTATACAATCCTGACACATCCACATATTAAATCTTCTTTCAGTCTTCTGTCCACCTCCAGAATTAATACATCCTTTTTTATTTTAGCTCTTTTTCTCCTCAATTTTAGTTACATTTGTTTATGTATTATGTGTGCATGTATATGGTTCTACACTACTATGAAACACTTGTGGAAGTCAGAAAATAACTTGTTGTTGTTGGTTCTCTCCTTCCTGCATGTAGGTCCTGTGGATTTATCTCAGGTTGTCAGGCTCAGCAGTTAGCCCTTTATCCATTGAGCCTTCTCAGTTGCCCCTAAAACAGAGAGACATACAAATAGCTTAGCATATACTAGAAATCAAATAAATATGAAGACATTAATAGTGTGTAGATACAGTGACTCAAATCATATTTCACTTTGACTCAGTATTAATATTAGTTTTGGTTCATATTGTATATATTGAATCCCAAGTTTTAAGTTGTAAAATTAGCTTTGAAAAAATTATTTATCATTACTGTGTCTGTATGGTGTGTGTGGTTGCCTCTGTGCCACAGTGCACAAATGGAGACCAGAAGACAACTATGTTGAGCTGGTTCTCTCTTTCCACCTTTATGTTGGTTGCAGTGATTAAACTCTTTCCACCAGGTTTGAATGGTAAGTGCTTCTATTTGCTAAGCCATTTTGTGGCCTCCAAAATGTCTTAAACTGTATTTTCCTCATCTCTATATTGAGATATTAATGCCTACTTTTAGAGGAATTGTGAAATATAGATAAATTGTAACAGATCTTAAAATATCATATATTGTCTTTTCTAGTACATATCACCCTAGTAAAATTCATTATATCAATTATATTACATACACATTATAGTATGTTAATATGTTAAAATAATTTAAAGTTTTGTGAAATATAACCTTAGTATTGATTATTTTATATTTATTTTATGAGAAAATAACACCCAGTTTAGTTATGTTGAATAAATTTACTTTGTAATCTTGTATGGCATAATTCTTCAAAATGATCTTGGATCTAATCATTAATTTCTTTCTCTTCTGACAAAGAAATCACTATCATAAAATAAATAAAACTAACATACAGCTGTGCTTACAATTATTATACAAATGAATTTTCTAAACCCTTCCAAAGACCACAAGCAGTTTTTATAGATAATAACTTTAACATTCTCACTTTACAATATTCTGATTTCCACAAGGTTCAAATGCCAGTGCTGGGTTAAGAAGTGCTAGCTTCTCACTAATATGACTCACATTTCACTTGTCGTAGGATATTATTTGTTGGTAATTATATAACATACACATTTAGTTGTTTCTACAACAAATCATGTTGTAACATAGTCTGTTGAGGAATGCTTCCTGTGTAACTCTCTAGTGCACACAGAAAAGTGCATAATGCTATTGATTTCCTACATCATAACATATATTCATCTTTGTTGTAATACAAAATGAGTAACAGACATCCAAATTTCTAACAAATAAGAAATTACAGCAAAAAAATAAAAAAAAACTTTTTTTGGAAAAAGCAATCGCATTGGAAATGTAAAGGGAATGTATAGGGAACATCTGTTTAGAATTGGTGATACTGTTGCTTTCTAGACACTCTGGAAGAAAATAGCATCCACACTGGGGTTACAACCACCTATAACTCCAACTCCAGGGTATCAGACACTCTCTTCTGGATCCCACAAGAACTTGCATTTAACAATACACATACCTACATATAGACACCCACACATATAATTAAAAATAAAATAATTCTTTTTTAAAAAGAAAAGTAA
>NW_008339516.1:891790-901473 GCF_000622305.1 Nannospalax galili | reverse complement strand
GGACAGTTGTTAGCTGCCATGTGGGTGCTGGGATTCGAAATTGGGTCTTCTGCAAGAACAATCAGTGATCATAACCATTGAGCCGTTTCTCTAGCCCCATTTACTTATTTCTATTTCAATATGATTTATGTGTAAATATTCTTTAATGGATTATCACAAATATCTTCTGATTAGATATATAAAGACAGTTGTTAGCTGCCATGTGGGTGCTGGGATTCGAAATTGGGTCTTCTGCAAGAACAATCAGTGATCATAACCATTGAGCCGTTTCTCTAGCCCCATTTACTTATTTCTATTTCAATATGATTTATGTGTAAATATTCTTTAATGGATTATCACAAATATCTTCTGATTAGATATATAAATATACTTTAAAAGAAAATAATACTGTATTATATTTCTATATTTCTGCTTTTCATTCATTTCATTCCTGTTCATTTATTAACTCTTGATTCCACTGTAATGGAAATTCTATAAGAGTTTATGCAGTTTTTGAGTAATAATTTGCATAGCTTTAGGAATGCCCACAGATGTTTAATTAGGTTCTTCATTACTACATCCTTATAGAAATATTAGTGATTCACTTACAAATCCCTTATAGCATTCAAATAATATGTTAGAAGGAGCTCAAAATATCCTGAAAATTTATAAACCCTAACAGGGATGAAAGCTGCAAAAGTGAACATATGTTTAAAGCATATTGCACTTATCTAATTTGTTAATCTAAATAAGGGAATATGGTGTGTTTTGTAAGAAATATGTCTAGAAATTATTGGGTAGACATTTCAAGCACAGAAGTACAACATACACAACGCTTCAGACTTTTATATGAAGTTCATCAAAAAGGTGTTTCCAATGACAACTGGCAGTTCTGTGTGTTTAAAGAACAGTTAGATCAATTGTGTGTGGGTTTGTACAGGAGGTAGGTGGACAGCACTGGGACTGAAAGCTTCCCACAGCAGCACCCACACCCACCAAACATGCACTGCTCTGTTCTAATAGTAGTTTCTATACTTAGAGACACTTGGAGGATAACCCACCATTGCTCTGGCTTGAATATTTGATAATGAAGAGGAATAGTGATAGTGATAGTGAGAGTGAAGTGGAATCCACCTTATTTGTCTAAAAGTTCAATAACAGGTTTGGAGTGACTTCCCTGGTCATTACATCTCTAGGTGCATACAAAGAGCCCTATCACTTGATTATAGTTCAGTAGTGGATACCCAGTATTTAGTCCTTCTTGGTGAGCAAGAGAGGACATGGGTCAAACTCTCCCATACCATCTTTTCTGGTTTATCCTGAGTGACTGGAATCCACTAGTATATCAACTTTGAACTACAAGGTACTCTTCATCATCATCCATGGTAGTCTTGAAAACTAGAAATTCTGTATAATACTTTTTGAAACTTCCATTTAAAACACTTCATCAAGGAAGAAATGTAGTTTTCCTTTTTATAGTTTTTAAAATTATATTTTCATTCACTATGTTCTTCCTAACTTTAATTATAGCCATTCATCATACATTTAAATCTTTCCTCTATTCTTTCTCATTTTTATTCTTTTTGTTCTGACTTTACTTTCAGTAGAATATGTTGTTTTAATCTATTCTATAGTCTCTCTTCTGTATATCTAATGGTGTCAATTATGTTATTGTTTTTATTAGGTTTATGGGTGTGTCAATATCTCATTTACTGTTAAATTGTTTTTATTACTGTCATTGGTGCTACTTTAAAAGAGGTGCTAAAAACTTAGCCTAACACTTTGTATTAATAGGATAACTGCTGTATTACTGAAACACTCTCCATTTCAGTTGAGAGTAATTTTTCCTTACTACATTTCCCATCCAGGCCTCCTCAAGCTTAGGGAGAGGCCTTAATATAAAGAATAGGTCATGAGAACATCCCTAGCTGATGGGTAAATCCTCAGTACACCTAGAAGGGAGGCTTAAAGTTTGACTACTTATCTTGGGGCTGGAGAGATGGCTCAGAGGTTAAGAACACTCGTTGTTCTTGCAGAAGACCCAGATTCAAATCCCAGCACCCAAGTGGCAGCTAACAACTGTCTGTAACTCCAGTTCCAGGGGATCTGACGGCGGGTATTGCATGACATGAGTGCACTTACCTACATGCAGGCAATACACATGTGCACATAAAATAAAAATAAAAAATAAAATATTTTTAAAAAATGTTTGACTATCTTTAAACTATCTACCAATCACAAAGTATGTAACTAAAACTGGTGTGAACACATCATTAAAAGGGATCCTAAAACATGGCATAGTATACTGGCAAGTCTGGGAGATCACATAAGTACTCTGAGCTGTTCCACTTTGTCTTCATTAGGACGACCTGAAACCATAAGCCACAATAAGTCTTTTCTCTCTCATATTATTTTGGTCAGGTATTGTGGTCACAGTGATGTGAAGTAACTGATAAAGAAAACTAATGATAAATATCCTTGCTTTGACTCAACTTTAGCAGGTGACATGATCATTGCTTTGACCACATTTTATCATGTTGTTGTTAGGAATTTATAAATATTTTGGAGAGGAAGTTGCAAATGTATGAAGGTATGAAGTCACAGAACACAGAAGCCTTAGAATGCTATAGAAGAGTTAAATAGGAAATTCTAGTGTGAGTTTGAAAAATCAGGAAACATGGACAATGAAGGCCAAACTCATGAAATTCCAAGTGTGAACAAAGGCTCTCTTGTGAATTAAAAAGGAGGTCATTCATCTTATTTTCTCTCATGAAAACCAGGTCCTGAAAATCTGGGATGAATTTGAAAGCATGAAATGTAATAATTCAATGAAACAAGTTTTAAGACATCACATCATTTCTTGTTATCATCTACAGATTTTAGCTAAGTTTACAGTGTAATTTGGAGCAAAATCCAAAGTAAAGAGATGTTACAAACCATCTAGCTTGTTTTGAAAATAAATCATGTATAAAGTGATAAAGAACACCTAATTTTAAATAGCATCAATAAAACAAATCCAAGCAATTTGCATTTAAGGTATTTCAAGAATTAAAGAGAGCAAGATCCACACTAGCTACATGGTATACCAATGAAAATCACATTTGATAGACTTTCCTTTAGAAAGAAAGAGCTAAAAACGTACCCTGTTTGAGCAAGGCCACCAAGGGAAGATTTTCCCATGTTGAACCACCCAGACACTCAAAGGCTATTGTAGCCATGGTCCAAGAATGCAGGACACTGTTTTATCTGAAAGCAGAGTCGTCATCATTCATTTGGTCCTGGATTTTCCAGGTTTTCATACTATAATAATTCTGTAGTCTTTAATGCTTATACCCACATTTCCTCTGATAACTTCTTGTTTTCCTTATTGGGCTGGTAGTATTTAATCCGAAACATTACATAATGGAAACCTGTAACTTTATTTTTTACTTTACAGGAGCTCACACATAAGGTTTTGCCCTAAGAAAAGACTATGAACTTCAGAATTTTAAAATGATTGAAAGGATAAGAATTTGTGGTCTTGTGAAGTTGTATTAGATGCATTTTCATTATGAGAACACCATGAACCTTTTAATGTTAAGTCAGAAAATTTAATATTATGCTTTCACTCTGTAATGTCCTTCAACTGTCCATGTCTTTACTTTCTGGTCCCTAGCTGGTAGTGCTATTTTTGGAGGCTTTGAAACCAGTAAGAATTGTGGCCTAAAGGCCAAATTATGTCACTGGGCATAAGACTTGAAAATTTACCAGGGTCTTGAATGTTACTATGCTCTCTGATTCCTGGTGTGCCTTAGTGTTAACAGCATCTGCCATATGTATGTAGCTTCTTGCATGTGTTAAGGTGGTGCAGTGTGTCTTCCCTTCTGTGCCTTACTTATATGCTCTGAAACTATGTGGTACAATAAACCTCATCTCTCTTCTGATTTGTCTATCAAGTATTGTGGTCATATTCATGCAAAAACAAGTTTTTCACTGCTTAAGTATATCAAATATACTAATGCTACTCCTACAGAGAGAGTGGTCTCCTAATTAGAACATTAGTCAAAGGTTATCAAACAGCCTAAGAAGTCACAACTTAACTGAAACCATGAGGTCAATGGGAATTAAAGCTCAATACTGTACAACAAACCCATACCCCAAGTCACATCAGAATCCGAAGAGCTCACATGCCTGAGATCACTTTCAGTAGAGAAGATATCCATTCCTCAGTTGTACAAGTCATTTCAGAGCAAATGTGCAGAAAAAAGCAATGTAACTCCCTTGATAGCAGTACATAAATGGATCTGGAGAGCTACTTCAGCAGTTAAAATCACTGGATGCTCTTCTAGAAGACCTAAGTTCAGTTCCCACCACCAACATGGCAGCTACCAGTCTTCCCTAACTTCAGTTCCAGGATCAGATGCCCACTTCTGGCCTCCACTGGCATTGCATGACACAGGTGCACTTATATAAATGTAGGCAAAATACTCATACACTTAAAATAATAAAAAAAAACAAAAAAAAATATCTTAAAAGTATGTAAGTGCCCAATAGCAATTTCCACAGATATTGAGGTGGTTAAAATGTTGAAGGTAGAAACTGAATGAATGATTTCTTTAAACAATGAATTCTGAGAGAACAAAAAGTAATTGACTGACATAGAAAGGCAATGAATATAAATTATAAATTCAATAAAAGAACTTACAAAAGAATAATTTGAAAGAAATCTTTTAAATGGAAAGTGTAATAACTTAAACAAAAACTCAATAGAAAACATCATGAACTGAAAATACTGTAGAATAATTAGGGCTTAAAGACCACTTTGATGAATTATATTATTTTCAGACAGTTATAAAGAAAACTTAATAATAATATAATCAACACATACAAAACCTCTGGGACATGATTAATATATCAAATTTCAAACCAGTATGTCTGGTTCAAGGAGTAAATGTGGCATCTACAGTCATAAAAATTACATATAGAAGCTGGGTTTGGTGATGCTTGCCTTTAATTCCAGCACTGAGGAGGCAGAAACTCCTGGATCTCTGTGAGATGGAGATCAGCTTCATCTATATAATAAGTTCCAGGCCATCTGGGACTATGGGGTAAGACTGTCTCAAAAAAGACTAAAAAAATGTAAACATAGCTAGGAATTAATAAAGAATACTGTTCAAAGCTTAGAAATGAGATTCACATATAGGTTCAGGAGACGTTTAGAATCTCTCAAAGACAGAAAGATAAAAGAATCTCAACACATATGTTTGCCACTAGTAAGTCTATAGAAAAAAGAAAGAACATTGGAAGGTAAACAATGAACTTTCAATTTACATATAAAGGAAAACACATCTGAATAGCAGCAGATGTTTTAGTAAACCCCTAAAGGCCAGGGAAGAATTTCAACCAGACAAAAAATAACTGCTAACTTAGATTCTCGGTTCACTTTATCCAGTGAAGTTATCTTCCAGAACTGAAGGGAAAATGAAAATCTTCTAAAATAAGCATAAAGGAATTTGTAACAAAATGTGAGATCCCAGGCATAGAAGAGGAAGAAAATAAAGAGCACCGGCAAAAGAGTTTCACTGGAATATTAGATAAGAAAGTAAGTATTGTGAAACATACAATCGTGAATTCTTGAGTAAATAGCAAATCTCTAAGGTTATGAAGAAATATGAGAACAATTAAAATCAGAGAAAAATGGACAGGAATTAATTCATACCTATTTTCATAGCAACCCTGAATGTGCATACTTGTGTTTTATATTATACTGCTCTGACAAAACTCCATGACAAAGGCAAGAATTTACTGGCCTTATGGTTCCAGAAGTATAAGATTCCATCATGGCAGAGAGGCGTGGAAGGAGACAGCCCCAGTAGAAAGCTCAGAGCTCACATCTCTAAGCATGAACAGCAGATAAACCCAAGCTGGAAGTTGGCATGGCTATTCTCAAAGCCTGTCCCCAATGGCTTGCTTCCTCCAGCATTGCCATACTTCCTAAGCCTCTGCAGACAGTTGCACCAACTGGGGCCAAGTATCAAATACTTGGAACTTACAGAACTTATGGGGAACATTTCTCATTCAAACCACCTCATGATTGACTGTTGTCCTTTTGCCAACACTGCTGTCAGTTAGAAAATCATCTTTTCTTTAAAAAGTGCCAGGATATGCATGGATCTTAGTAAGTGGAGCAAGCCTAAGAGCTGAGGTGGCAGGGCACAGGGGCCAAACTTTATATCTTAAGAAGAGTCATAGGTTCAAAGCAAAAATTAAAAGATTGAAAGAAATATCCATCTCTATTCACACCCGCATTTCCTACCTGGTATTGATAATGCCCATTAAAAAATGTCTTGTAAGCTATGAGCTAGAATGACACATTATTATCACTTGCAATACACAGATTAAATGATGGTTTGCACATGGTATTGTATATTTTATGGATTTGGACAGTGTATGTGTATGCCATGTATAAATGCTATCATAACACCACAGAGTATTCTTTCTTAAACATATCCTTGCTTCCTGCTTATTAATCAGTGGCCATCATCTGTTTCTGCCTCCAGTGTTTTAGCTCTTCCAGGATGGCACCTAGATAGAATGATAGAGGTATGCAGGTTTGGTGTTTTCATCATGGATGTATGGTTTTCTTTTCTTAGTAGCATATGTATTTCGTCTTCTGTGCATGGTCATAGCTTGATAGCTTACTTAATTCAGTAGTTAATAGTATTACATTTGCTGAATATACCATACTTTATCCATTAACCTGTTGGAGGACATCCTACTCATTTATAAGTTTTGGTAATTGTGAATGAAGCACCTGTATTATTTTTCTCATTGAGTTAATCAAATACGTGTCAAAAGATATTTAAAAATATTTAATACTTATTTGTTTCACAGTTCAAGGGTTCAGTTCATCATTTTAGGGAAGAAATGAGACAGGGTCATAAGGCATTTGGATACCTTTGCACAGACAGGACACACAGAGAGATGAACACTAGTACTCAGCCTACTTTCTCCTTTGTATTCTCTCTAAGACACTGACATGTGAAATATCACTTCTCACATTTAGGTATAGATCTCCACTACAACGAATTCCTTCTACAAACTGCCCCCCTCAGATATGAACAGAGCTTTATAGCCTCAGTGATTCTAGATTATCTCAAATTGACAACCATTATTAACTATCACAGGGTCTATATACAACAACGTCAGTTGATATGTAGAGATCCATTTTTCTATTTTCAGTTTAAAGTTAGCACAATTCTGAATTGTATGTTAAGTGCTTTCAGAATTTTGTAAGAAACTGACAGACTATATTCCCAAGAAACTCTACCATTCTGTACTCACAAAAGCAATGAATGACAGTTCAACTTGCTTAACAGCCTAGCAGCATGTGGACTCAGGGATCTAGATTTTTACTATATGTATATATGACATTTGATTGTTGTTTGAATTTACACCTCACTCATGGCATACAATGGGATCAATTTATATGCTTATTTATCATTTATATATCTTTTGTACTAAGGTAAAACTCCATATTTTAAAATTCATCCTTAGCTTAATTGTCTGACATGAACATTTTGTTCATGAGACAATTCCATAAGTACAGAAATGGCTAGTGTTAGGAACTGTTAGATCAGGATTGACCAGGGCAACATGAAAATGGAAGACGAAAAAATGACCTTAAGAGCAGATTGTTCTTTATAAAGAATAATGAAGGTGGCAACAGTTTCCCAGTGGGATTTGAAACTGTGCACTCAGGCACAGTTGGTGGGCTGCTTCTAAGGGCTGGGGAATTGGGAAAGGGAGTGGGGAGTAGAAGTATTTTTATTGTTCAGTATATTTGCCAGTGATACAATTTGTAGATAAGATAGGCTCTGGGTTGGAGGTTTTGCACAGTTCCTAGGTTGGGAATTAGCTCGGATCTGAAGCTTATCTGAGGTTTACTAAACTGGTATAGGGTCCTTTGGCAGTTAGTTCAGGGCCCTTTTAAGACCAGGCATTTATCTTTCAGTTAGAAAATGTGTCTGATGTACCTCAAAAAGTTTGCAACCCAATTTTCACTATGTCTCTGATTCTGTAATATCACAAGGGAATTAATGAGGTTCACCTTCATACTCTGTCATTAATTTTCCATTCTTGTTCTTTCTTATTTCCCAGTCAACAAGATAGCTAGCAGCCTGAGATGGCTTGAATGAGAATGCCTCCCATAGGCTCCAATATTTAAACACCTTTGTTCCTAGTTGCTGGTGCTTTTTTTGGAGATTTAGGTGGTATGACCATTGTTAAGGAAGCAAATCAGAGGGAATAGGCTTTAATCTGATCCCATTTCAAGCTTTTCTCTCTGCGTCCTCTGCCTACTTGAAGATGTGAGTCCTCAGCCTTTTATTCAAGCTGCCTCTGTTGCCATGAATCTGCACACTAATGGATTTGAGCCCTCTGTAAGAGTAAGGCCAATAAACTCTTCCTTTTATAAGCTGCTTTGGTAATGATGTTTTATCACAGAAACATGTTAGAGATTAGGAGGTCTTCCCTTTGAGCAAGTGGAACCTGAAGACCTAAAAATCAGGCTACAATCTCTGCTGAAGGGAAAGGAACTGAAAACAGTGTCTCAGGACCCTGTCATGTGAAACCCTGCAAGGCTAGCAGGAGGAAGTTGGCTGGGTTAAAAGTTTACAGTGCTCCTTGATCTGAGGGAAATCACTATTGCTAACAACCCTTAGCCTACTTCCTTACTCTAAGAAAAGCATCTTGACTTCCCTGTCTGAGAGAGAAAATACCTTGTTCAATAAATCACCAGATGTACACAAGTAACCCTGAGTAAAAATTTAGACATCCTGCTTTGTAAACAGCCTTTAGCTTAAGCCAGCTAAAAGTTACATGTCCTGTTTTTCATCTGACTGTACCATGAAGCTTTGTGTGCAACTGACAACAAGTTCCTTGTTTCTTGTATAAAATGCTGCTATTTTTCTCATTAAAATGATTTTCTGTACAGACACAAATCCGAGTCTGACTCTGTAACACCAGTATCACTTCCTGGAGCGAGGCCCTCAAGAGGCAGGACCTGTGCAGGACAGAATATAACTAATACAGAAGTTGTTACAGAGGGTGGCACTTTGCTGTGAAGAACCTGACCATGTATGTTTTGGGAGTAATGTGGAAGACTCTTTGACCAAGAAAAGTAGTTGAATGCTGTAAACAGAGCTTAACTGACCTTTGTAATAGGAGCCTAAAAGGAACTTGAAAGAATACACTGCTGAGACCATGACTGGAGCGATGACTCAGTGTTTAAGAGCACTGACTTGCTCTTGCAAAGGATCTGAGTTTGGTTCCCAACACTCATATGGCAGCTAACAACTTTCTGTAACTCTAAATAGTTCCAGGGGTTCTGATGCCCTCTTCTGACCTCCAATCGGATTGCATGGTAGAAGTGTACTTATGTACATGCAGGCAATATACTCACACATATAAAATTATATATATGTGTGCATGTGTGTGTGTGTGTGTGTGTGTGTGTGTGTGCATGTGTGTATAAAAGTGGTGCTGAGAGCACTGTAGTTACAGAGAGGAGCAAGGACTTAAACAGAAACTGGGATATCTGGGAAAATAATTTGGCTGCCACCAGCCTAAGGCCTAAGAACTTGTGAGGTTAAATTAAAAAGCAGTGAACTAATTTCTTTAGTGGAGGAAATTTCAAAACAGCTTAACTTTGAATTGGTGATATT
>NW_008339516.1:886562-887473 GCF_000622305.1 Nannospalax galili | reverse complement strand
GGTTCCCGGCCCTGACCTCCCTAATCAAGGTTAAGGATCTCAGCTCTTTCTTCCTTTTGCTTTCTCTTCTTCTTGGCACAATCCTTGGCCCAGTGCCTTTTTTCTTTGCAGTAGGCACACTGGTCTTTCTCTAGTCGGGCACGCCCTCTGTCTCCCTTCTTCTCTACTCTGTCCTTGTCTTCCTTTCTCACTACTGTGGCCAGGATTCTACTTAATTTCTTATTCCACTTTTGGTCTCGCATTATCTCTCTATCTTCTGCCTCTCTTTTCTGTCTCTCTTCTTTTTCCTCTGGAGTTTCTCTTTTGTTAAAAATTCTCTCTGCCTCTCTTAAGAGGTCTCTAAGACTTTGCCCCTGTAGATTTTCCATTCTCTGGAGCTTACTCCTAATATCAGGAGCTGATTGCCATATGAAAGACATAGAAACACTCACTTCCTGATCAGGGCTATCTGGGTCGAAGGGACTGTACCTCCGATATGCCTCTTTAAGTCTTCCTAAAAACACAGTGGGCGGCTCGTCAGTTCCCTGCATTACTGATCTTACCTTAGCCAAATTGGTGGGGCGCCTTCCTGCCCCTTGGAGGCCCGCTACAAGCACCTGGCGGTAAAGACGTAGGTGTCCCCTACCTTCAGCCATGTTGAAGTCCCAAGCAGGTCTAGTAAGAGGGAAGGCAGCCTCAATCTCATTTGGCAGCTGGGTCGGCCTCCCATCTGCCCCCGGGACGTGCTTCCGGGCTTCCAGGATGACCCTCTGCTTTTCCTCCGTAGTTAGGAGGACCTGTAATAGCTGTTGGCAATCATCCCACGTGGGCTGGTGGGTGAGAAGGATGGATTCTATGAGGGCCGTTAGGGCCTGCGGGTCCTGAGAGAAAGAAGGGTTATGGGTCTTCCAGTTATATAGATCTGAGGCAGA
>NW_008339516.1:871023-884752 GCF_000622305.1 Nannospalax galili | reverse complement strand
GCCCCAGGTTGGGGTTTGGCAGTTTTTATAGAGCAGAAGCAGGGTACAGAAGCAGAAGAGCAGTTATTGGTTAATTCAAACACACACACACAATAATTTCAAAAGTATGCAGAGATATGGGGTAAGGGTCGGGGCTAAGGGGAAGTGGGATTGCTAAATGGGAGGTGACCTCAGAGGCACAGGTGTTTTTCCCTCAATTTCCTGGTATCGGGCCCTCAGGGTGGGCAGACTTGTTTATGGCTTGATCTGTGAAGCTTGACCGGCGCCTGCCCGTCTTGCAGCCTTTTGATAAGGCTGGTCCTGGTTTTTGTCAATTTTAAACATGTGGGCTCATGAGTACTCATGGCGCCTAGTCTTTTTCAATTTAATGGGGAATATTATGCAGATCTACAATGAAAAATAGCAAGTAGAAAAGAAAAAAGTACAAAATATATACTTGGGAGCAAAAAGAATACTGGGAGCTCAGTGTTGGAGCCAGTGAAGCCAAGGTGCACTTTGGAAGACAGGCTTCCATTAAGGGGATTGGAGACACTAGGAAGAGGAATCCAGTTTTTCACTTAAACAAAAAAAAGAGCACCCATATGGGATTATCCTACCCAACTGACCTTCCAACTTTTAAATGGAAAAGGTCTAAAGAGCTTTCTGCTCCTTAATAAACACAACATATGAAAGCTGCTGATAGTATGGATGAGGGGGCCTAAGGTTCATCCAAGCTCATAACCAAGTTAAGTCATATAGCTCATGTAGTACCACTTTTAGAAGTAATACAGAGGAGGTCTTTGATTATCCCACCATGATTTCAGTGACTCTCTGAAACTAGGCAGTTGTAACATGGTGTCCCTCTATAATCAAGGCCCTGAGAGGCCAGGAGGCCTTGGGTGGCCATTGTGTAAAGCTGTGAATGTCCAGTTTGGTTGGTAATGGAAGCCACAAGATGCTGGAGATTCCAGAGCTATAAAACATCTGCCCAGGAAAGCTATATATTGAAAGTGGAATCACACTGAGAGAGAAGTTTATATTACAGACATCAAAGTTCAAGGGGGTTGAACCATCTAAGTCCTTTGAAGTGAAGTTCCAGATGTTGAACAGGGAGATACAGGATTTGGTATTTGACCTACTGGGTTCAGACTTGATTTGGTTGAATATTTTCTCACTATGTCTCCTTTCTTTTCTCTTGAAATGGGAATCTGTATTCAATTGCATTGTGTGTTGGAGGTATATAATTTGTCTTTTGATTTTATAGGGACTTAGATTTAAGAAACGGCCTTGTGTCTCAGAAAAGACTTTAGATACTAGACTTCTGAATATTGTTGAGACTTAAAGACTGTGAGGACTTTTCACAGTGGACTAAATGCATTTTGCATTGTTATAGCCATGAGTCTGTGGGGACCAGGGAGTGGAGGGTGATGGTTTGAATGAGAATGTCACCTATAGACTCTATGAATGAAAAATTCCCAGAAAAATCCTGTATCTTGGACTGAACGTCCTGCAAGGCTGACCAACTGATTAGCACTTCAATCACAGAGTTTGGATGCTGTAGATCCAGACTCTATTTACAACTTATCTTGGGCCATGATTAGTCAATAAATAGCCACTCATTGCCTACCACTGTTTCTGACTTAATGTTTTTTGACGAACATAATGTGTAAACTTAACAAAGAAAGCATTCCCACGAACCAAAAGGTTAGGAATGACACCAGATAGCATCTGAGCCTATAGCTGAGATTTTTCTTTTGCTGAACTCACCTTCTTAATGTTTCCACCAATGTATTTGAAAAATGTCTTGACTTACAACATTTCTTTATTCCATTACCATTAAAATGTCACCGGATGTGGTGGAGCATGCCTTTAATCCCAGCTCTTGGTAGGCAGAGGTAGGTGGATCTCTGTGAGTTTGAGGCCAGCCTGGTCTCCATAGTGAATCCAGGACAGCTGGGGCTATAGGGAGACCCCGTCTCAAAAAGACCAAATAATAATAATAATAATAATAATAATAATAATAATAATGAAACTGTTTCAAAGCTGGGACATGGAATTTGGTGTAACTTGAATCTGTGTTCCTGGGCTAGGATCACTCATATTTAATTGCAGAATAAACTATCTCTCTTTCAGATGAGACATGCTTTTGTGTCAACAGCTCCAAATATTTGAATAATTTGTCCCTAGTTGATAGTGCTGTTTTGGGAGGTTTAGGAGTTTTGAACGTGCTGGAGGAAGCATGTCACCGAAGGTTCACTTTATCCTTGCTCCATTTCAAGTCTCTCTCTCTGCTTCCCATCCTGCTTTGAAATTCTGAGTGTCAGTTTTCTGCTCTGTCCATTTCTGGTGCCAAGCCTCCTGACATGATGGATTCTTATCCCTCTGGAGCCATAAGCCAAAAAACCTTTTACTCCTATAAATTGCTTTGATCATGATGCTTATCACAACAACAGAAATGAGCTAAGATACTACCCGTGATCCATGAATCTACAGAACTGCATCTCAGTAATGGCATCCATGTGTACCCTCAGGCTGTTTGTCTATGGAGTAAAATCTATGTTTCATGAAGCATTAGAAAAAAATGAAGAAATTTTAATAAAGCAAATGATAGCAATTCAATAAATTTTATCCATATTAAATACTTTCTTTAGGAAATAATGAAGTCTTATGTGAATCTTAGCATTCAATATAGGAAATATATATAAAAACAACGACATTTAAAAAGACAAGGAATAATAATTGGAAGAGTTAGTCTCCTTTAAGGGAGTGATGCTAGACAGATTGATTAGACTCCAGAGGATGAACTCACTCTTAGGGCCATCTAGAGACATAAACTTGACTTTATAGGCCTTAAGACATATTACAGAATGCATGAAATCTGGTGGGGGAGGTGGCTATGGGGGGGTGTCTAAAGTCAATTGCAATGTTTTGCATGAAATGAACAAAAGTTCCATCAAAATATAAAGTGTAACAAGTTTTTAATGAAAACATTAAAATACTTTTAAATAAGAACTTTGTACATTAAATGCTTGTTTTAAAATATAATGAAACTCATCATATATAATTAATATATGATAATAAAAACTTTAACAGAAATCTTCAAAAAATTAGAACCGTAAACAAAATACAATCAGTGGAAAAATTGCAAATCATATATTATCTATGATATCTATGAAATAAAAGTTAATTGAATAATTTAAAGATTGATCAAAAGACTCAGTAATAAGGTTTGATGAAAATAAATGTACGTGAATGAACAAGTGCCACAACAAAGCACTCACAAGGAAATTATAGTCTTCTACACAGGAATAATGATGTGTGATGCATGAAGTTGTGAGTTGGAAAGCCTAGATTTGTCTATGGCATTGACACACTGTTATTTTATTACAATAAAATAAAGCAATCAGTGCAAGTATCAACAGATTTGTGATTGTGCAGTATCCTTTCATATCTAGAAAACAATATCTAGCATCAGGTGTCCTGATATTTCTGGCTTTTATACTCATTCCCTCCTCTATTCTCCTATTTATTTTTTCTAAACTTTAGTTGTATGGATTGCATTGTGCATGTATCTTTTGGTGCTGGGCATCCCAAATTCATTTATTTTCTGTATATTCTTACAACAACAATATGCACGTTTATGTGTCTTGTGGTTTGAATATGAAATGTCTCCTGTAGGTTCATGTGGTTGATTAGTTGGTCCTCAGCTATTAGTGCTATTTTAGTAAGGCTTTAGAATCTTTGGGGGGTAGACACTTGTTGAATGAAGGATTTCACTATAGGAATGCCTAGTTCACTAGGTTGTATTTCTCAGCTTGTGAGTGTGGCTTCAGTATGACCAGTTGGTTTCTTATTCCTGTCACCCAGCGTTTCCAGGCATTATTAAATGTATCCTCTTAAGCTCTGAGAATAAAACCTTCATTGCTTAAGTTATTTCTGTATAAATATTTTGTCACAGCAATGAGACAAGTAATTAACACAATTTGCAAAAGTACACATTCACACATATCTACATATGTATATAAAAACATAAAAACTCATATATGTAATTTTACAGGTAAGACATAATTAAATATTTAAGATATTAATTAGTAAAGTGAATTTAACATTCAAATATCATGAGAAAACTTTAATTATGAATAACCTAGAACTATAAGATAATAAAGAACATAAAATTAAATTGTTTTAAGTTTGTAGAAAGTCATGGAAACAGGTATAATAAATGTATTTTGATATAAAATATATAATTCTTTTGTGAATTGCAATGTTTTAATCAACACTGTACCATCATATGTGATAATACTAAAGAAATCAGCCAGTTGTGTCTTTAACTCATTTAGAGCAAGGTTATTGGGTGTTTCTATTATGAAGAGGCTAATGAATTCATTAAGCTTATACCTAAGAATTTGACAAAAACAAAAGAATCAAACAATTAAAAGGCCAAATTTAACTGTAAGTAAATTTAGTGCTAGGAGGCATGTGCCAGCTTCCAGGCTCCAGGGGCCCTCCTCCCACTGTCCTTATGAGAAACTGAGATAATATTTCTCTGAACTACTGTTCAAGGAACAAAAGAATTTATTGGGCTTACTAATGGAGCATAGGTTGGTGATGGGGATCACTTACAAAGGTGTAGGCACATATGGACTTCTGTCCTACATTCTGGCTGTGGCCCCTTGATTATAAAGAAGAATGCTTCTATCCACTGCTTGCAAGTCTAGCTTGTCATTCAGAGGTCAAGGGAACAAGCTTACCCAACACTCCATCCCTTCCTCCAGCTCTTACAATCTTTCTGCCAGCCTCTTATGCAAGAGTCCCTGCACCTTGGATGAGGTGACATATATAGGATGATCTTTCTTCTATTGTGGTGAGATATTGAACTCTTGGGCCATCTCATTAATTGTTTATAAGACTTGGCTGTTGATTCATCTCAGTATTATTTCTATTATAAAGACAAATGAAAAGAATCAGGAACAGCTAAACAAACATTGACTATTGTAATAATCCAACCTATGTATGTAAACACAAATGCTTAGAAGATAACTTACCAGGTGCATCATATTCATCTAACAAAACAATTGCAGTGACTTCCCCACTGGGGCCTATAATCTCCCCTGCCACAGGAGGTTGGCCTGGTCTACAGTACAAGATGTGTGTTCTACCCCTAGGAGCAGGCATTATGTCCAATCAGAAATTTTTTGGTTGTACAACTATTAGTTGAATCTCTGTTGCACCAGCAGGTGCATCCTGCTTGGCATGTCGATAGTGTGTAGCATGTGGGGGTCCATCATTAAGGAGAACTTTTGGGACCATTGTCCCAAGAAAAAAGATTCTGCTAAGCATCTTCTTGGCACTATGACCACCAGTCATCTGTTGGCAAAGAGTTTCCAGCTGAGTCTAGGGTTCATGTCTTCCTCTCCCATGGTCACATCATGCAGTGTCTTTAGCAACAGGGCCTTACCAACTGTTCCTGGCATGCAACCAACATTTGTGGCAATAGCCTTTATCAGTTGGAGGACCTCCAGGATCTCTTTGGCCAATAGCTCAAGACCAGGCAACTTACCCCTGGTAATGGAATTTTTATTTAACTATTACAGTTTCGTGAGTATTTTTATTTTAATAAGCTATTTGTTGTTTACTCAGGCATCTACAAGATCAGGCTGTTGTAGACTTTTCCTAACCATTCTGGTAGGTATCACTTGTACTTTATCCAACCATAAAGCTCCCAAGAATTTTGCATCTAGTTATCCTTTTTTTCTTCAGGTGTACTTGGTATCCTTCAAATGGGTTGCACATCTGTAAAATACTCAGAGGTTCACATTATATACGAAATCAAACATAGACAATGTCTAACACAGCATGGAAAGATTTTATCCATTTGCATTGTTTTCTCAACAGATCTATATTGGGTACAATAGCATGGATAAGAGGCATTAACCTAGTTTGTTATTATCTTTCATTACCTTTTTGGAGTCATTCCACATCTTGGGGAGCTTGCATGGAGAATCCCTGTATTTTTTTTTAATCCCTAATGAACTCCTTGGGGCTGGCTCAAGTTGCCTGACCTTGCACAGGGCTAAAGAGGAATAGGGCTCCTCTTGTCCCTCCTATACCTGTTGGTTACTCAGGTCAGGTGGGACCTGGGTCTGCCTCCTGGCTGTAGCCATATATGTTGTATCTCCATTCACTATACCTGACTGCTAGGGGTGGCCCTGGCTGGGCAAACTGCCACCACCCTTAGAATAACATTTCCCAGGAAAGAAATGTAGCTTGTTTAATCTTCGAGGTTCCTTATCTACTCTTGTGACCGTTTTTATCCTTTGTGTGCCTTTTGTGAACTGTACCTCAAGTTTTAAAACCGTCCAGAAGTTCCTTAACACAGAATTTGGCTTTTTGTCATGTTTTTTTTTTTTTTCTTTAGGAATTGGGACTAGATATAAATCTTTACACATTGGCCTTTAAGTAACCCAAATGAACCTATTTTTTTGGGGGGGTGGATCACTTTTAGGTTGTTCTACTATTTTATAGACATGTTTTATGTACTAGTTTAAGTCACTTAGATCTGCCAAAGACTCTCTACTTCACAAAGATTCTGCCACACTAAGGGAGTTAGAAAAATCATTAAAGCTCCATACAAATATGGAGGTACCTGTTGAATCAAGTTTTTCTTTAAATCTCTGGTGAACACAGTTCTATATGGCCCAGTGAACTTAGCATCATACATTTTTTTTTTCTCATACCTAGTTTTTTCATATATGCCTCTCCCTCTTCTATGGTCCTCCAGCCCTTGATGTCCATGGGAACCTCCACTGGTGATGACTAAGTAAGTCTAATGGCTCACATAAGCCTGTCCCTCAGGTTCTGCTTCCCACTGTACGGCTTCAGGTTATGTAGCTTGTGTCTCAAGCAGGGATGGGTGGTTATATTGCTCAGCTTTAATGCTTCTGCAGCATGTAAACTATATCATTGGCTCCCATGTCCCATATCCTCACAAATCATGTGGTAAGGAGCTCCTTCATTGCTTGTTTGAAAGACTGCCCTAGTTCCAACAGCTCCAGTGTAGAATATTCTCTGTTGGCTATAGTTCCTTGCACTGGGCTATTGATAAGGACTCCATCAGGATGTTGAAACATGACTTTTTTCTTTCTTTGTATTAAACGTTGAATCTGAGGGGCATCTTTAAGTATTTCTAGGTTATTCTTTTCTTCATCACTACCTGACTACCTGACTTCTCTGATGGGTCTTGAGTTTCGGGGTTCTGGGATGAGCCTTGTATGACCTGTCTAATCTGGACTGTCTTCCCTTTCTGCCCCCTAGCCATAAAAAGCAGCAAGCTAAATTCTCCATTTATTTTTCTTATGCAACTTGCTGGCAAGATTCAAGGTGAACACCAAAGAGAGGACTGTAATCCCCCTACCCCCACCCCAGCTATGCATTCTGCCTGGGACAAATCTTTTATCATGCAAAGAAGTGGCCAATCAATGCCTGTGGCTGCTTACAAAAATTTCAGCCCTTGCTATACTTCCAAGGCCTCCAAAATTTGCTCCGAACCTTGTGCTGTCTTCAAGCCATCTCCGTATTCATGAAGCAGACCCCACTATTCAAGCAGGCATGCCACTCCATACCATGTACAAGATGGCTGCCATCCCTGGATTTCCCCCTAAGACTTCATCTCCTTAGATTGCCTCACCCTAGATACATATCTCGGCATCCACTGCATTATTCGTGCCACTGCTGCTGCCCCCAGTAAGTTTATGGGGATAGCTCACCATGTCAATATTTTCTCTTCTCATACACTCCCCTACCCAACTTTGCTTTGGTATGTCTCCTTTCGCATATCAAAAACATCATCATTGTTCTTCCTAAATGCCTCCTCGGTTTTGTCCTATCCTGCTGACTATATCAATAGTAGTTAAATTTACTGCTGGGAGGCATGCACAGCTTCCAGGATCCCAGGGCCCTTTTCCTACTATCCTTACATAAAACTGAAATAATATACCTCCAAACTAAAGTGTAGGGAACAAAACAATTTATTGGGATTACTAACAGAGCATAGGGTGGTGATGGGGGTCATTTACAAAGGTGTGGGCACATGTGGGCTTCCCACCTAGTTCTGGTTGGGAACCCCTGACCCTCAGCAGTAGCCCAAGACCACAAAGGTCACCCCAGCTCTCTGGCTTCCTCTATTCCTATCCTTAGTCCCTCACCCTAATGCAGCTAAGGCTGACAGATTTGGTGGTAAGAATGACTGACTCCCTCTGGCCCCCGCCTCTTATGGAAGGTCTTATAGTCAAATTAGTTTGGGATGATTGAAGCAAGCAGGTGAGAAGATACAGAAGGCATCTATCCACTGATTGCAAGTCTAGCTTGCCACTCAAAGGACAAGCTCAACAACAATAATAAAGGCCCAATCATCACTACAGAATGGATAGAGTATATACATAGCAACCTGGACTACTACAAAAAAGAGTTTCCTTGGCAATAGGAAAAGAAATAAGCAATATAGCACTAGTTTTCCACTGACCACTGTTTTAAACATAAGAATATCACAGAAGCTATGAGCACTGAATTTGATGAATAATTGCTAAAGCTTATACAGTGAAGTAAAGTTGAATATTTGCTCTGTAAGTACAAGCCCAGAAACATTTTAAACACATCTATAGATCTGTAAAATGAAAAAAATTCTGCAATTATCGAATAAGATCTCATGGTTTGACAAGTAATGAGAACATACCCTTAAATTTGACCTTGCAAGAGAAGATAAATGGAGAAATCAACATTCTTTGCAATCATAGACTTTCTATATGAATGGATTCTTCAAAAAAAAAAAATAATAACACCAGCTGGGAGCTAACAGTTCTTATGTACTTACTGAGGACACATACCTCTTACAAACACTGTGCAGGGATTAAATAATTCATTCTTTGCACCTACCATAAGAGCTAAGTACTATTGTTCCCTTTATTATGAACCCGAAGTCCAGATATCACAGAAAAACAATTTGCTTAAATATTCACAGTTAGTAAATGACTGTTATAAAGCTAATTTTAGGCTGTGTGACTCCAGAGCCCATGCTTCTAAAGGAATGATATCTATCTACATATAGTGAGATTCTGCAGGAACCAAAAATGGAAAAGAAATTACTATTATTGTAGCTTTGTTGATGAACAGAGGGGCAGCACACTTTTTTTGTAATCCATAATTGTGTAATTTTCATCTGATTTGAAAACTCCTCATGGAAAATTTAAAGGCACCAGATTGCTTCTATGTAAAGTCTTAGCATTAATATTTAAACCATGTTATTTCCACTTTTGCCTTTACTTTTCCAAATGGAAGTGAAGAGTGAACTTTTAGTTCTACTTGCCAATTAAACAAAACCAAATGCCAACTCTGAAACCAGAGACCTGCCAAGAATATTTTAAAATCCAATCCTCTCCTTGACACATTCCAGGGCTCTCAGTAAATTATAAATAAAGAATAATCTGTTTACAATGCTTTCATTCATAAGACACACTTTAGAGAAGGAAAGTAGTTGCAAGGACATGAGAAGGTGCCTCACAAAGTTGTTTGTGTGTGTGTGTGTGTGTGTGTGTGTGTGTGTGTGTTTGTGTGTGTGTTTGTGTTAAGTTCAGACCAAGTTCAGAAAAATGAATGCCTGTCACTGAAAGAGCTTCCTGGTGTCAAGTCTGGCTGTTTTAGGGACTATGCAGGGGATCAAGCTGTGCTACATATTGGGAACCCTGCCAAATGAATGACATTTCCTGAGAACCTAGGCAGAATTTTAAGAAGTTGCCTTGTAGTTCCTAAACAGCTGGGTTAAAAAGTATTTAAAAAGAAAAAGACACAGTCAACCTACTGGGGATACTGGAGAGAACAGCAAACAAATCTTCAAACTGCAAAGAGATGAGAATAAGCTCTGTGACTAGAAGAAATATCTCTCCTAATGTTTTGTTTTCCATTTGAAAGAAATTTGAATATTTTATCTAATAGAAACTCTTATTTTAGAAAAGCATAGGAAAACATACCTTAAATGTTAAAAACACTTTAACGAACTTGATTTTTTACTTTGAAAAATATATAGAATTTCAGTATGGACTAAAAATGTTTTAATCCCAAATACAAAGCAATCTCAATAGAAAATAATGAAAACAGAAAAAAATAGTGCGAACATAATACATTGCTGTTATCATACACAATTTGAAGGCAGAAGTTCTGCAATGGCTCATTTAGGAGTAGCTATCTGATTAACCACAAAGCCATATTCACAATTGAGTTTTCATAAAGCAGAGAACATAGAATGAATTGCTTTACTAACTTCCAGAAGGCCAAAAGAGTAAAATGTGTAATTAGAATTTATAATTCTTTATACATTTCTATACATGAAGAAAGAATGAGTCTTTATATTGAAGATGAATGCTGAGCCAAATACAAGATAATTTTTCCCGAAAACAAAATAAATTTTATATTATCCAAGTTGAAGAGTTGACCAAGTTATCAAGTTAAGATGGTAAATAATGTGTAATGCATGTTCATTTGATTGAAGTAAGTTTTATCAAATATTGGAGAAATAGCTCTGTGCTACAACTTTACCTAGATAAGTGATTATGAAATAAATAAGGGTGGTAAACATATTTTCAATTAAAAACGTGTATCACTGATGAGTTTTAATTGCTAACACATATATGTCCATGAGAATCTGTATTATTTACAAATCTAAATAATAAATACAGCATAGCAAAGGTATATTTTTTGTGAATATATAATGAAAATAGAAGAGCTCATCGGATGTGAAAAAGTTTTACAATGTGATGGTAATTAAGAAGTCCTGAGATAGAAATGAGGAGGTGAACAGGAATCTTCCCTCACACCTTGAGGTTTCCCCAGTTTAGAAGTCTTTTTTTTTTTTTTTTTTGCATTCCTATAGCTTTGTGGCACTATCATGTATACTTATCATGTGTATGCTATGTACCCTTTGCTTGCATTCCTCACATGAGTATAAAACACCCCAAAACTTGAACAAGGGGTCTGACTCATTTGTGGAAATCTCCATTGGTCAGTCCTGCTAGTGTCAAATAAAACCCCCTCTCCTCACCTGACTTTTGTTGTTGGTCTCTCATTTTTCTATAACAAATATAGATAATGCTTGAAAAAAATAAATGAAGTCTTATTTGAACTTAAAAATTTTGTGAACTTCAAATTCCAGATAGAACATCAGGAAAGAGTACACTTATTTTAATATATCCCAAATTTCTGCATTTTATCCTGGGTTAAAAATTTCTTGATTTCTGTGAAATCATGAAAAATGATAAAATTCAAAGGATTCTGATAAAATACTATGGTAGAAGCATATATATTTCCTTTATTTTAAATCTTTTTGAGACAGGGTCTCCCTGTAGCCCCAGCTAACCTGGAATTCACTACATAGACCAGGCTGGCCTTGAACTCAGACATCCTCCTGCCTCTGGCTCCTGAGTTATGGGACTAAAGGCCTACATTACCACACTGGGCTAGAAGCTTATATATTTCAAAAACTGAGTAACAAGTGTCCTATCATCATAATTCAAAGAACTAAAGAAAAAAAGAACACAAAATAAAAATTTTAAAATAGGACATTAATAACAAATGATAATAATAAATCATATAATTTGCCTTGGATACAGGACTTAAAGTAATGGAGAGGGAACTGACCCAGAGTCCTTCTACAGGAAGTTTAGCTATCATAATACTAGATGGTAAAATGCAAACTGTCAATGGAGAGAAGCAATTGATGGTCCAATCTAGCCCTAAACCCTAATAACCATAATGACCATCATGGCAAACTACCTCTATTGATACAGTAGTGGCAGTGTTATATGGGGGCAATCAAGAGCTATCTAATTGGACTTAAGTCCTCTCAATGGGAGTGAACACATGAGTGACTTTAAACTTAGACAAATACACATGGCAGAAGAGAACACAGATCTTACAGAAAACTCTATCCCCTTCATATCTCTAGACAAATGAAATTTCTTACCATATGCTAAATACAGATCCGTATCTTTACAGATAAGCATACTGTATACCACTTACCAAAAAATCTCAGTTTTGGAAACAGATGGAGGCTACTGCAGAATTCCACAAATGCTCAGTCACAAAGAATATACATCTGTGAGATGCCACTTACTAGGTAACACATCGACAGAAGAACCTCTACACCTAAGGCTCATGGAACATAGTGGAACAAGGGGTAGAGAGAAAAGTAACGCATCCCTCAACTCTCACCAGTAATGTTTCCTTGTACAACAGAGTGTGATGCACACAGAAAGCCACAACTGGCCAAGTTTTAAATAAGAGATTGCAGAATGTGTATCCTTGGATGGGCCTCCTGTATTGAACCTCACCCACCCACAGCTCAAGGACCATTGCAGAAGAGGGCATGGAAAGATGTTAAGGGCCAGGGCTGGTTCATGAACACAGGGAAGCAGACGATTCCAAGCCAATGGAAGTTTACACACACTTGAACTTGTGGCAATAGTGGCATTGAGCATGGGACCCATGTCAACTCAACTGAACAAGAACCCAAAGGAGAGGAGAGAAATAGGTGGTTGGCCAGCACTAGACTGAGAAATATTGAGGACTGATTGCTGCTGGGTGCGGGAGAGTATGCCTTATATATGATATCTGAATGGACTGACTAGACTTTGGTGCATGAAATTACACTGAAGGACATCTGGGTACAAATGCCTAAATGAATAGAACTTAACATGTATGATGGACTATATTGCCAGGTAGGGGAATGTGGGTTCTTGAATGGGGGAGGGGGCCTCAATTTGATTAAGAACTGTTGTATAAAATTATAAAAGCACAATAAAAAATTAAAACAAAAAATGGTTCAGCAGTAAAGAGCAGTGGCTGGTTTAACAGAGGACCTACGTTTGATTCCCAGCACCCACATGGTGGCTAACAATTGTCCTTAACTTTATTTCCAGGAGATCTGACCCCCTTTTCTGATGTTCATGGGTATTGTATGACACAGGTACACTTACGTACATGTAGGCAATACACTCATACACATAAAAATACGTGGGGCTGGGGAGATGGCTCAGTGGTTAAGAACATTAGTTGCTCATTGCAGAAGACCCTGGTTCGAATCCCAGAACCCACATGGCAGCTAACAACTGTCTGTATCTCCACCATCAGGGGATCCGACAGCCTCTTGTGACCTTCGCGTGCATTGCACGACATGGGTGCACTTACCTACATTCAGGCAAAACATGCACACACATAAAATAAAAATAATAAATAAAAGCTTTAAAAGAATTATGTTTTTAAAAAATCAAACACTAAGAAGGAAATTCTGCAAAATGTGGAAATAAGTAGTATCTGCACACCTTTTAGAGTAAAACACGACATTATCTTGAAAAAAATAATTGCTGACACAAAAAGAAGGAAACATGCATGTTTCAAACACTTCAGTATTGTGGTGCTGGCAATTCAGAGTAACAGGTGTGATTTCCTAAGTAAACTGAGTTTTCAAGTCAGATTAAATGGTCAAAAATAGCCAGAGCAATTTCAAGAGAACTCTGTTTTTTGGTGCTGGTGGTAGAATCTACAGCCTCTTCCACTGGTCAAGGCTTTTCCCCCAGGCCCATTCATAGCTGTTCTTTCTTTCATACATTTTTTCCTAGAATATGTATGCATGACATAAAATATTTTTCAATTTCTATAATAAGGTAATTTGTACTAGATGCTATTAACATAATTATATATTTCT
>NW_008339516.1:840330-867582 GCF_000622305.1 Nannospalax galili | reverse complement strand
GTTTGGAAAAGTCAACGTAAATTTTCAAAATCACCATATTCATATATTTTCTTAATTTTTTTTTCTTTTTGGTTGTTTGAGATTAGGGTATCACTATATAGCCTTGACTGATCTGGAAGTCACTAGGTAGATCAGGCTGGATTTAAACTTACAGAAATCAGCTTGCTTTTGCTAGGATTGAAGGCAAAGTCTTGAACCACCACACCCAGCAATATTTTCTTAGCTTTTAAAATCTCTTAAATGTTCCCAGAACAGAAATTATTAATAAATTATTTTCAAGAGTTTAAATGAAATATTCCAAATACTAACATTTAAAATATTGTATATCATATAGAAAATGTAAAAAGGAAAATTTTCCTCATTGAGAGTCTTCAGAAGGCTCCCCTTCAGTTGATTTATATTCTTGACATTCTGTTTGCTTTTACTTTCCTCATTCTGAGTTCTATCACTGTGGCCAGTGTATAATCAGCTCTTCTGAATTCAAAGTAAAAAAATATTAAAGATTCCAAGCATAAGTGAATTTATTAAATGTAACTAAAGTTGCTATTGTGCTTATGATTAGTTTTGTCTCACCTTTAAGTCTCTCCAAAATGAAACCTTCTATTCTTTTTGTGAGATTTCTTCTGTATTTTGTAGCACATTCTTCTCCTTTCCCTTTATTAAAATGAACAAAAGCCTCCACATCGCCACAATTTAAACTGATCATTTATTCTCTTCCTTTCTCGGTGACACAAATAAGTAAATTACAGAACATAGTGTGGAGAGAACAGCCTACACAGGAATGATGAAACATAATGAGGAAGGCGAATGTAAGACAGAGGTTGCGACTTATAATAAAAACCACGAAAGACCTCACGTTGTCCCCATTTGAGTCAGAATAAACACTCTGCAGCTCTCCAGGCTCTGAGATTTTTTTATGAACAAAAATGCAGCTCTTATTTTCTAATGACTGGGTATTTACTGATTCTTATTATTTTTGGTGGTTGGCATCTCACGTTTTCCCCCGTTCCTGGTTAGAGCATCTTCCAAGTGTCTCTATTGTTCAGAAACCCATTTCTGTACAGGTTCTTAAACAACCATCTAGTACAGCCTTTCATTCAAATGCCAGGGTGTGAATTTCACACATTCAAATATAGGCCAGAACTTCACTCAAAGCCAAGATGAAATGCCACTTCGAATGATGTAATCATATTCAGGACACTTGAGGATTCCCATTTGGCATCATCTCAAGAAACTGCATTGTTGTTGTTAATTCCATAAAATAACAGTTAATGCTTATCCATTAAAATTAATCTATCTATTTATTCATCTATATCTATCGATATATCTCTCTGTCATCAATCTATCAACTATCTATCTTTCTATCTTATCTATCCATCCATCATTTATCTATTTGTCTTCTATCTACTATCAATCTATTGTCTATCATCTATCAGTCTTTTATATATATATAATATATTTATGATATTGAACAATTATGATCCAGAATTATGTTCAATATTTATAAATAAACCAAAGCACATTCTAAACTTCACCTGATGAAGTGAATATGCAGTGTTTCTGAGAGTGTAGAAAACTTGTATGAAAATTTTTGTTCTTATATTAAATGGGATACACCTTAAACTGAGACTGAAATCACTATGTTGTCCTGCAACAGTATTTTGCATCACTATAATTTTTGATTGATAAAATTATCCAGATGATATAATGATTAATAGTGTGAGAAAGTTAAAATATTTTAGATATGTAAAATTACTTATTTTAAGTGCTTCATGAATGTTGAGCCCAATGTTTGTTGGGTACTTGGTTTTATATTTAATAAATGGTAAATTTATTGTTGATTTTAATTACCACATCAAGAAAATATACAATAAAATTTTTTGAATAGTTAGAAATTGCAAACTTTTTCATTAGTAAAAGTATAAAAAGACAAAAAGGTATAAAAAGTAACACAAAACACATCTCTAGGCAAATGTGCATAAATGAAATGACTTTGTCATCGTTAAGACGATTTTTCAATATCAAGCCATGAATTTACGATCAGTTGTAAAAGGATATCAAACATCAAACTCAATATAATAATTCACATTTATAGAACTAACTTGTCATTTACTTTGTCATTTCTGTCACTGCAGTGTATTTATGTCAACTTAACAATAGCAAAGAATTATGTCAACTAGCAATCACATTTCTTCATAAGTTGTTCCTTAACTATATTATTGAAGTATTGAGTATATTTAGCTCTTGCTGTTTAGGCAAAGGTCAACTTCAGTGCATGCCAATTGATTGGTAAAGGCTGAGACACTTGTTCCGTGAAGACTACAGTTAAGGGCAAGGCTTGGGCTCAAACTTCAAATATTAATACTTACTTTTATACATTCTTGGGACTCTTTCAATGTACCTGTAAGAGACAGAGCATGTAACATGGAAGGATTGAGGAGGGTAATCTCAAAATTAAGTGTGTTGCCCAGTGAAAAATTGTACATACAGTAAAAATTATATTAATTGATTGGTAATCACCATTTCACTGTTTATATGCATATCAAAATACATGCTGGATGCCCAAAATCGATAATGAAAAGGGTGTAATTAATATCCAGTCCTTACCGCTATCATTCTCCCTTCCCAAATTCTCATTATAAGATAAGGGAACTGGGTAAGTCTGTTATTTCATAGTCTTGCTTAACAACTGGAGTACAACTTTGTGCTTTTTAGAATATCTTCTGAAATCAAAATTAGTGGAAGAATAAGGAATTTATTTAGAGGAATTCCGATAGGACTGTTAGAGGCAGATTAAGTAACATGGACAGTGAATTTATCTGTGTATATAAGTGGCAACAGATTTGACCTTTAAAAATGTTATTTAAAAATTAATTTTAGGAAACTTATGCGATGTCATATATGTTATCATGACAAATATTTTGAGATATTCAGTAAATTCTATCCCAAATTGGATATCCCATCCAATTCTATCCCAAATAGCTGGTTTCCTAAATCTTTGGAATTATTCATATTATATGTTGCCTTGGATTTAAATGGAAAGGAACTGATACTCAATATTATCTCCTCAATTGTACTTTTAAACTCATACTTTACTGAGGTAGTACCAGTGATAGAGAACACATTTTATTGTCAAGGAAATTATTGCCTTAAAATTAATGTGATTCTTCCCACCAATTCCTCAAAGCATCTCTGAAAGGTTCTTGATGAAGCTAACTCTTACTTCAGCTATATAGAGTACATTTACAAATACCTTAACCTCCACTTCCCTTAATGAGGCATATTTCAAGTAATCAAAGAAAATATTTCATTTAAAGACCTCAACTTACAGCATACAATACTAATTTATGTACATAAGTCTATGAAACACATAGATTATTTATTATTATCACCATCATGTGAATTTATTTTCCCTTTAGAAACAAAGTTTTTCACTGTAGTTAGGAAAAATTTAACATAGTTAATAATTTGACGTGAAAGAATTCTTCAGTTAGAGTGTGAGTACAGATGGACATATACCTGTGTGCTTGAATTGTCCATATGTCTGAACATGTGGAAAAATTCAATACCTTCAAAATAAAAATAACACTTTAAAATTTGTTGTTGCAAAGCATTATTTTTAATGTAGGTGCATAGTAATACAAATTGTTTGAACTTCTGTGAAGTATAATTTGGTGTTTGCTTCAACTATACATCTGCCTATAAAACATTGTGCAGTAAAATGGAAACACAATAAATGGAATAAACTGCTTTTTTCACTTAGTGTTTGCTTTTAAGCTATTTTGCTTCTTCACAGTTTATGGAGAATCAAATTGACAATAAGTATTTTGCAAGTTCAAAGGGGTAGAGAATTTGTTTAAGCTTGTCTTTCTAGAAATAAATCTGGAATAGATTGGGCTTGAACAGCTGGTCCTAAAATATAAAGCTTGCTAGGGCCAGTAAGGAGGAGGAAAGGGCATTTGTAAGCAATGTCGTTAGCTGTAAAATGTTTCTCAGTCTTATCCCTCATTTATTTTAAGTAAGGGTACAATATAAAAAATATAAAAGCAAATTATTGTGTAGAAATAAAAAGTTATTGTTTTAAAGGATAAGCTGTGGTAGAATCAATGACTGAGTCTCATATGTTTTTATAACAGAAGGCTTTGTTCATATGTATATGAGAATAGTCGATTCTATTCCCCAGTCTAAGCTTACAGGTTTTTTAGTGAAAGTTATAATTATATACATCATACATATACTTCAAGTGTTATTATATATGCATCCAGTTATACACATGGATTTATCTCTGTGTATTAATATAGATATAGCATGTATTATGCATACAAATGCATATATATGGACTAGTCAAGGTTAAGAGTAAAATTATTCTCAGCGTACTTTAATGAACTAAGAAAATAATTAGATAAATAGAAATCGCATTCATGCATTTAAATAAAGAATGCTAATATAGACTCAACAATGATAAATAACTCTTATTTAGAATTAATTATCATCTTAACCTTATATATTTGACCTCTAAGGAATCATCAAATGCATTGTGTCTGAAACTATAATTAGAATGTGCTATCAAGCTTTTCTATATAATGGACAGTCAATGTTGGGCTGGATTGGGGCATGACTGATTAAAAGACTCACTCCCTTCATATCATCTTATAAGAATATATCAACACCATCTGACTGTGGGAAAAACCGTACACTTTTCAGACTGTGTTGCTTGAAATTTCTGAAGTTATCTTCATTAATTTAAAAATGCTTTTCTGAACTGGCACAGTATTTAAGTAGAGTAGGATATCAATAATTTGTCAGTTACATTTATGACACTTCCACACCAGAGAGTCAAAGGCCTAGAGATTTCTATCAATAAGAATGGGAAGATTAACACAACTCTGAGAAGTTCATGCTTTTTCAGTCTTTATTTTCTTCCGGTTGACTTGATCTCTGTTTTGCAAATGATCCTGATTTGCCTCAGCATTCCTTCTTACCCTTTCTGGGAAGTGTGCATCTGCTTTGGACATCTGTCTTCTGTCTTCTTTTGTAAATTATGAAATGATGCCAACTTCTTTTATCAACAAATTATACTTAGAAGCATTTAGAGACTATAATGAATCTTTGATTTCCTTTGATTCTTTATGAATTGAAAAATTACTCGATGCTTATATTAGCTTTGTGTGTCCTTTCTCTTTCAATATTTAATATTTATAGCTTTCAAGCCCAGATGGTATACTTTGTTATGTCTTGAAATGTGGCTATTTTTTCATCCCTTAATTACAGTAATGTCAGTCTGCAATATCCCTTGCCTCCTTCTCTAGCTAGATTTCACATTTGTTGTATTATTTATTGAGCAGAATGTATTTTGACACTGAAATATACAATAGTATTTTCCCAGTTTTGTTATTTTTTCGTAGTTGTCTGCATTGACCTTGCCTTTATATTATACTCTTAATGTGCTTTTAAAGTTTATATATTTGGATATAGATAGCTTCTCATAGACAAGGAAAGTTGTTAAAAAGAAAATGACTATATTTTATGTCAGTAGTCAGAGGCACTTGAACAATATTTATACTAATCTTCATCAATTACTTGGATACCCTTTTTAAAATTAAGAATTTTGATACACAATAGTGTGTCTTTTATGTAAAAAAATTCATTGTTTAAACAAGAATATTCTGTAAAAATATTTATTTCAGATTTTATAAAATCTGTAGCTTTTTAAAACTTCAAGAAAAATCATGTTAATAGTGCAGATTTATGAATCTGCATATATTTAAAGTATCACTGATGGGCTGGAAAGATGGCTGAGAAGTTAAGAGCACTGGCAGTTCTTGCAGATCCAGGTTCAATTCCCAGCACCCACATGTTGGCTAACAACTGTCCATAACTTCAGTTCCAGGGGATCTGATGTCCTCATCTGCCCTCCATGGGCATTGCATGACACAGGTGCACTTACACACATGTAGGCATAACACTCATACACATAAAATAAAAATAAGAAATTATCATTGAATATTTTTATATACACTTACTTCTTTACTTGATTCTGAACCACAGTACATTTGTGTTTCATTAATGAGCAATTCTTCTCATTTCTCTTTGATGCTTCCACAATGTTTAGAACTCACATGTCAAACTCTGTTCATATTTTTGAGTGATATTGTATATATATCCAAAACATTTTTCATTTTTAAATTTTATTTAAATTACAATTTTGAGAATTTATTCTAGTAATGTTGAACTTCTCATGTCAGTAACCATATTTTTAATGTCTTAATTTAGTTTATTATCATCTTGAATATTATCTCAAAAGTTCCCCAAGGGCTGGACCTAGAAAAAGAAGCTTCCTCATCACATAACATGCCTGCTCTGGGCAAACAAGCCAGTACTTTGCCCTTGGATTCAAAATCAAACATTATTACATAGTTATTTCAGCTACTATACCTGAAAATGTCTGTCACCTTTTAAAAATTTTTTGTACCACAGAGTGCATTTTCCACAGCTCTTTTCAAGTCTTGTACAATTCAGAAGAGACCATAAGACCTCTTGTTTTTAGTTTTAGTATCTACTTTACTTATTTCTTTTTTCTAATTTCAGGTTAGAACAAAGAATGAACAATACTCTAAAAGTACTATATCTAGGGAATAAGTAATATGAATAAATATTTCCAAATAATATGGTAATTGTATGAATTTTATCTTATATAAACAAAAATGTCAAATGTTTAATAACACCTTTCATAAAAACAGTACATTAAAAAAACTCATGGAGTAGAATGTTATCTCAGACACATTTACACACAAATCTTAATCCAAAATAGTTCAAAATTATTTCAAAATTAAGTCATTTTTATGAATTAAGAATAGAAAAGTGTGGGGAGTGAAAAGAGCACTGGTTGCAGCACCCACATGACAGCTCAAAACCTTCAGTTCCAGGGTATTTGGTGACCTCTTCTGACCTCCGAGGACATTGCACAACACTAGTGCACTTACCTATATGCAGGCAATACAAATAAAGAAATATTGATTAAAAAGTATAAAAGGTCTTTGTCTGGTTTGAGCCTGCATGGGTCTTGTTAATACTGTCACCAACGCTGTAAGTTCTCAGTACAAAGCCCCAGACTTGGCCGAGGAAATGCTAAGAGCCGAAGACTACTGGGAAAGTGAGAGCTGGTGTTCTTTAGAGAGTGATGCTAGATAAGTTGACCAGACTCCCGAGGCTGGATGCACACTGAAGAATATTTGGGGACACAAACTTGACTCGATGGACCTTAACATGTGACAAAATGCATGAAATCTGGGGGCGGGGGCACTGAGGGTAGTAGATATGTCAGGTGGTCTAAATAAGATCAAGACTGTTGTATGAAATTCTCAAATTCTCAATAACCGCTCCCCCAAAAAAAGAATAGAAAAGAGAGACAACAAAAATAAGTTTCTATAATCAAACTCTGTTTATGTAACTAGCTATTACACTTCTGTGCTGACTTTACACTTCCTGATTTTGTCCCTTACATTCCACATACTCTGTCATTCTCTCTAGGAAAACAGAATTTTTACTCTTGACATTGTCACTGAATTTCTTAGCACATAGAATTTTGAAAGTCACTTTAAACCTACTGATAAAATTTGCACTTCTCCCAGACAACTATTTTCAAGCATTCCTGCTCATAAGTCACACTTGCAGAGTTCAATGGGCTGCTTCTTCTTTGGTGTCACTGACTTCAGCTACAGCAAAAACACTAAGCAGTTCGGGACAGGGAAACACCAAGGGCTCAGAACAAAGCTCACTTTTTAACCAATTGTGCGTGTAAGTGTGGATTATCTAGTATCAGTAGGAATTTCCTCTTATTACCAAACACCAGCTCTCACAATTATATTGTGCAGTGTATCATATGACTTTTGAAAGTAAGCAATATACTTGCAAGGATCAATGAAGTATTCCTAATGCAGTTTTGAAACATTTGTACATGCTTTTAGTTTGTTGGTATCCCGATAATTTCAAATGTGTGCTTACAAAGTATATTCATTTTTAAAACTTTTATTAGTGTGCAGAAGTATAAACACAACCTCTTTTCCACAATTATCAGCATCAAGATCAGTGTTGTTCATCATTTGATATTAATTTGGGCCCGTATTTGCTGGAATTTTATTTCACAGTTCCTTGTTTTATGTTGGGTATCTGAGAAATTTTAAAAGTCTTGTCTATTATCAATGTAGAATAGATTTTTAAAGCTTCTAGTAAATGTTTTAGAGTCAGAAACATATAAAACTGATATTTATAAAATTTTGTGAAGTAGTGAATATATAAGCACAGAGTACATGATTCTCATATAAGACTGAAAAACTCAGGTGTATATATCTTGAAATACCCAGTGTAAGCTTTGACCTGACTAAAATTGATTGGTGTTCTCATGAAAAGCCTCATGATCCTGACCCATGGAGTCCTCAACATAATAAAATTTTTCTGTTTAAACTACCCAGTTAAAGGTCTATATATACCAATAGCATAAGAAAAGGCAAATGATTAAATTCTATAGCAAGCAGTTGAATTCTGAAGCATTAGACAATTAGAGGGAACTAAGTTATCGTTTTCTTCCCTTTTTGGTAAGGCGCGACCAACACATTAAAGCAGCATAAGACTTTTCTCCTTGTTCATGACCTGTACCTTTCTCTCTTCACTTGCTTTCTCTTTTATAATTCTCTAAATATATTTTTATGGAACATTCAATAGTCACATGTTCATGTTTCATTATTTAAGTGTTTGATATTCTCCCTGTTACCATGTTTTTCCTCTTATATTGTGCATTCCCTCATGTGCATTGTTGGTCTGGTGTCCAAGACTTTGATTTTCTCAGAACTTGTAACTGTATTTGTATACACCTCTGATCCTCAGCACTTCATGAGATTTAAGCCTGCCTACTCTGTCCTATAATGTCTTTCCTGTAACTCCTGAAATGTACTTATGGTCCAGATATGATCCATAAGTTTGACAGGTAATTGAGAAAATGATTAATGGAAAGATGAAAGACCAGAAAGTGAAATGAAATGATATAAAAAAGACCAGACAATTCTCAAGGAACTGTGCATTCTTCTGATTTTAGACTCTTTCTTCCAATTCAAAGAAAAGCGTCGACATACAGTTACACCTTCCCTTTATCTAAAATGTCTCAGACATGGTAATTAAATATGACCATTACAACTTATTTTATATTAAATTGTCTTTATAACCTTATTTTAATACTAACACATAATACACCATTTGCATGAGTACCAGAGACTCATACGAGCATGATCTTATTTAATGACAGAATCCTTCGGTATGTAAAGAATCACTGATCCTTTAAAATGCATGGCAGATAATCACAGCCACATGATTAGCTCTAGGATCCCTTCTCTCTGTAGGAATAAATCAGTGCTTGTCATCATCGCTCCTATTTTCACTGTGTTTTACACATATTTTCAGCTAATTCAGTGACAATAAATTCCAGAATGTAATAAAGTAGAGCTTTGCATAAATTGTTAATATTGATTGTTTATTGTGATACTAAATATATTCAACTGCCATGTTCAGGGAAATTATGGCTGGAGGAAAAGAAAGAGAGGATATAAAGGAAACAAGGGGCCATAGTCTTAATTGTATGTAAGAGCTGTTTAGACTTTGTGTAAATTTAAATATTTAATCTATCAGATATATACTAATATGTTGACCATATCCGGTGCAGGTAAAAAAGCATAATATTTATTATTTTTTGTTGATTTGAAAAATAGAACTTATTTTGACTTTTTGTGTATTTGTTAAAAAAAGAAGCAAATATCTATGTCATCTCATGCATAAAAAAATGGTTCACATTGAAAATGTTTGCCAGCCCTCCTCCTCATTATTATCCTAACGTTTCTGATGTTTTGAATTATGTTTCATTCTTTCAACAGTGCTTAAGTGATACATTGATTCTGAAAGGTAGAAAAAGCATAAGATTACATTATTGAATTTAAACTAGATATCCTCTTTTCACTTTTATCTTTCCAGTAGGCCTTAATCAAGTGGAAATATGAATTTGAACAGGACTAGCACAACTCAAAGTCACTTATCAGACTTTGGAAACTAGATTAACTCTGAATTTTTTCCTATAAGCCAGTAATATTTACTGCATTACCTCTGAATTAATGCTATTAAAATAAATTGTGTTTGCCCGAGGAAAGAAAAATATTAGTTGAATCTCAGTCCTTTTCTACTGTCTCTAACACTGATGTTTTATAAGATAACTGAGGTTAAATATAATATATGAAATAACATGTAGAGTTTTATCTTTAGGCTCAACATTATTTTTGAAGATATATAAGGAGCTCAATTTTAATACTGTGTTTGATTCATTTAAGATGAGGTTAAATCAAAAGTCTTCAAACATATTTCCATTTCTTTAAACTGTACTTTTGCATACTCCTATTCTGAAATCTTGACAATCACTGTAAAGCATACCAGACTGAAAAATGTTCCAAAGGAAAAAATAGCAAAGAAGTGTTATAAAACTGACTATAACTTTGACATATAAAATAATCTATCAGCATTACAGTTTCTAAAATTATTAAACTAGAGTTCTTCATGTTAAGTATATTAATATACATCATAGAAAATAAAACATTATAGTTCCCTTTTGATTATCATATAACTATGTATTTTTATTAGTTATTTTAACTTTTTTCCTATTTTAAATGTTTTTAATTGGCATAATATTTGTACATATTTATGGAATGTAGTTACAAAACATGCAAAGAACAATGATTTTGATAGATCCTCTCAGAGGATGTCATAGACAGTGTTTTTGTATTTAAGCAAATCATTTTGCAGAGTTCTCAACATTGTTTTGATGTAAGATGACAGTAATGTTAAACAGATTCTTAATCCACATGTATCTACAGAGCCCAAAGAATACATTGACTGCCAGCCTTTGTTCAACAGCCCATTCTGCTGTACATTTCCGTTACTGTCTAAATGAGTAATATTTCTTTGATTCTGATAAAGTATATGGAGAAGTTAGAGATCTTATTCTATTGGTAGAGCTGGTCACAGTCCAAGAGTAGTCCAGTAACCTAAGACAAGATTGGCAAATGACAAGTTAAAAGCACATCTATCCATGTCTGCTTTCATATTGTTAATAGATTTTTAAATATTTATTGAAGTTCTGCCATGTTCATACAATATATTTTTATTGTATTTAGATCCCCTCTCCTATCTGCACCTCCCTACTGCCCTCACCCAATTTATTATAATCTCCCTATATAGAGAATGCACTGTGTTTATATATAAAAGATCTATAGAGTCTAATTTGAGTTCCCAGATGTCTTTCTGTGTGGATACATCCACTTGAGCTTGGAAAACCTAGAGCAAAAACATAAAGGAAGGAGATGAAGGGGATAGTTTGGAAAGGAAGAAGCCAGAGTACCCTTATTTTCAGATGATATGATTCTATATATAAAAGACCTCAAAGACTTCATTGAAAAACTCTTAGAGATGATACATTCAGCAAAGTAGCAGGATATAAAACTAACACACTCAAATTAGTAACCTTCCTATATATCAACAACAAACATACCAAGAAAGAAATCAGAAAATGATCCTTTTCATGATAGCTTCAAAAAAAATTCTTGGAAAAAAGTCTTGTAAAAATGGCTATCCTACCAAGAAAAATCTACAAATTTATTGTGATATCCATTTTCCACCTTCTAAAACAGAAAAAAATTTTCTAAGCTGACATTTTAGAAAATATTTATTGAGGGGCTATAAAGATGGTTCAGTGGTTAAGAGCACTGGTTGGTCTTGAAGAGGACCCTAGTTCAAGTCTAAGAACCCACAGGAAGACTAACTACCATCTGTAACTCCAGTTGGGGGCGATCCCTCTTCTTGCCTCCACTGGCAATGAGTGACACAGGGTACTTCCACACATTCAGGCAATACAATAATATACACAAAAATTAATAAAAATAATAAAATAATTAAAAAATATTTTTAAATGTATTGTAAATTATAGTAATATATTTATGCATATTATATATTAGTGAAAATAAACTTCATACTTAAACCATCTGTTCTGGCAGTGTGAATCCTGCAAACTACAGCAACAAGTGGCCTGGAAAGATATACCTACTGGTGCAATAGTGACATAAATATTATAAGAGTAAGCAACTATTTGCTGATTAGATTTAAGATCTGCTTCACAAGATGGAGTACCTGTCTGACATTGACATGAGGCTTAGGAATATGGGCCTAGATAAGTCATGGGCCATAAGGGAAAGACTACTATATATTTTCTTAAATGGACATAGAATTACACTGATTTCTAATGACTTTTGTTATACTCATACATTAATGTGTTATTAAACTCTCACTAGAGATGCTTCCTTATGTACAGGATGATGATTAACATAGAGACCACAACTGGTAAACGTGCAGAGACTGAGTCTACAGAGTGCTTATCCCTGAAAAGGATACCTATATAAAACTACTTTCTCCCAAGATTCAGGGATCATATGGAAAAGGAAATGGAAAGACTCTAAGAGAAAGAAGTGGTGCATGATCACAAGAAAACAGAGCTGTCCAGACAGTTTGGAAGATACACGTTTGAAGTCACAGCAATGGTTACAGTATGTTCAAGTCCCACCTAAACTCTAACCAGACAAAATTCTCTCCTATGGAAGTGGGAAAGAAACTCCAACCCTAACTGAGGAACTAATGGTAAATGGTAGATGCTGGGAGTGGGCGACTCAGTCATTCCTCTGTAAGGATGTGACACCCGGTAAGTTAACCACAATGGATGAACCCACACCAAAGATCGTTTGGAAACAAAAAATTTAATTTGATGGGGTTTAAAAATATTTCTACATGTATAGATATAAATACATAATAGTAATGTTCATGAAATCAGGCAGGAAATACTAATGGGGGGATGTGTGTGCAGATAGGGGAGTGGTCTAAAAACAGTCAAAATATAGTGTATAAAATTTACCAAAATTCAACTAAAAACTAAAAAGTGAGCACAATGGAACAGATAAAATGTACTTATAAATTGCTGATAGTTTGTTGACAATAGGAAAGTAATTGTTGAGAACAGGAACATAGTGCTAACTGATACAACACTTGCTTTCCTAACCTGGTCATCTTATACTTCTATTGATGTGTCTGGCTCAATTTTTGTTCCTTCTCAACTCAAAGATGGAAAATAAAATTTCTGTTTTTTTAATGTGCCAAGATAATATATGATTTTAATCTGACATCAAGGCCACTATACTAATATAACTCAATAACTCTTGTCATTTCCTCAGGATAATTTAAGTAGCAATCCATGACAACTATTAAAATAACGAAAGATAATGTCTAAAAAGGTGTGCAAATAGTGGACATTCATTCATATCATCAAAAATAGGTGAAGTGATCTGTTTCAGTTTCATATGTGTTTATTCATTATTAAATCATTGAAAAATAAATAAAACTACTGAAGCTTTTCTTGCTTGCAGGTTAATTGCCCATGAAAAGCAAGTTGGGAAACATGTATGAAATTCAACTTATTGCTTCTATACTAAAGGTAATTAAGTATGGTAACTTTTATTCTATGACTAGGAGGATGAAAGGAAAGTGGGTAGTAGAATAAGCTCCTGAGTATTGAGTTATATTGTATCCATGTTAAATAAGGCTTGAATTTGGAAGTGATAAAACCTTTTACATTGGTATTTTGAAATGTATAAATGTCTCTGGTTCATGTTAGATTCAGTTTTGTGTCTCTGTTACCCTTTGCTTGTTGCATACATATCATGAATTTTCTGACAGTATTATAATTTCAAAAATTTTATTTGCACACAAGGTGTCCCAGTTGTACTTCTTGCTGTAAGATGGTTCTGATATTTTTATTGCATATTTAAGCACATTCTTTTCCAACACAGCATTTGTTTATAGTCATTCAAGAACAACTATGGTAAATACAAGATACCTAAATTTTTAGGAAAAATTTAACCTGAGAGTTAAAGTTACACTTCAACCTCTATACAAATATTTCCTGGGTGTCAAGCAATTCGCAGTGGCTCTGTGCTGTTGGCAAAGGACAGAAATGCACGGAGAAGAGACAGTACTTGTGAAAAGTAAGTCATAATTCCTAAAAATGATCACACAAACAAATGATACCATAGCTTTTCTAAAACAATAAGTATTGAATTATTTAAAATAGTATTAACAGTATTCTACAAACATCAACAACTAAAATTAGCTCTGCATAATTATATTGGAAAGTCAATACATGACATGTGTATAAAGATACATTGTTACAAAGGTCTTATTACTCAAATACATGTTTAACTAATTTAGTTTATTATTTTATGCAAATTTTATTAATATCTGCAGAATAAATGACTAATAACATTTACTAAGACATTTCTTGCTTTAAATTACATTTATGCATACAACTGTGTGTGTGTGTGTGTGTGTGTGTGTGTGTGTGTGTTTTCCCCTGTGTATGTATGAATGTCACCTGGGTCCTGTGGCTAGAACTCAGGCTGTCAGGTTTAGTTGCACGTACCTTTACACACTGAGCTAACTTGCTAGCCTCCAAGACAATTTTTAAAGCAAATTAAAAAAAAACTACATTAAAATGTTTTCAATTTATTATTTGAATAACATATTTTGCTACTATTTTACAAATTTTTATATCAGATTCTTCTTAAGATTAATTATTACTGGAGGAAATGTTTGGAAATTTTATTAATGATTGTATACACAAATACTTATAATAGTTACAGACAGTAAGTATATGATATGTTTTATTGTTTATGTTAACAAAAATCAAATTATATGATTTGCTCTTGATAACAATTAATTATAGGTTTTACATTAAAAACTAAAATTAAATGTTTATAAAAATCAACTTAAATTGAAGACCTTTAACCAGAAGGCTCTTAATATGCAACCTAGATTAACACAGCTCAGAGTAAACTTATCCTGTAAACTTAGATATATTCTATTCATCTTGCATAATGATTATAAAACCGGGTATGCTTAATTATCTCTTACCTCATAAAATTGTAATCTATATCAAATATGTCCTATCTGCTAATTCTTTAAAAGGTAACGTATTTACTTTTATAACTTTTCTGTAATATTATATGGGAAATAAAAAAGCTAAAGTGAAACAAATAAAGTCTGTCATCTCCTTATTACACAATTTCCTGTGAAGTCTTTCTAAAGACAAAGTATTGCCTCTGTCCTGCCGTACTATTTTTTCTTTACATAAAGTGAAAATGTGTCTGGCTATGAAAAATCTGTATCCATTAACTGTTCCATGTAAATTTTATTTTCTATGAAAACTGTGTAATATTTAGCAATAAAATCCAAACACACAACAAGCTATCATTGACCTTGACTTAATTTGTGGAAAAAAATAATCTCTTCCATGTTTCTAAGAACAGTTAATACAATGAGCTATAGCAGTGCGATCCAGGAGGAATTAGAATGCAGATTATATTAATCACTGTCTACATCCTCTCAACTTTGTGAGGCAGATTTCAAAGACAAAAATTAAGGCCATGTATTAAAGCAGAAATAGTGTGCTAGAAATGGCAAAATGCATTTTCTGGAGGTGATTACAAATGTTTAAAATCAAACTACAATGTTAGATTTCAACAAAAGAAGACACAAACACACAAAGAGAGAAGAGAGGGGGAAAGGAGGGTGAGGAGAGAGAGAGAGAGAGAGAGAGAGAGAGAGAGAGAGAGAGAGAGAGCGAGAGAGAGAGAGAGAATCTGGGAGAGAGATAAGGAGAAAATCTAGGAAGGAATGCTCAGTATTTGTAATTACATTTCTAATCTGTCTGGAATTCAGAAGAACGCTTTCTTAAAATCAACTTTATTTTCTAAAGAAATTGATGACTTGTTTCTGCTAGTATAACATGAATAAGACAATTATTTTGGGGAATAAATTAGTGTCTTAAAAGTACATGCTCTGCATAAAATACTGAATTGTGGCTTATTTATGCTGCTTCCTTATACACAAGTAGAAAAATAGTTTTTATATTTCTGTGGAACATAATCCCTAATTTTATTAAACATAATTGTTTGACAATTTCTAAAATATTTTTAATTATTAATATTTTCTTATTCTAGATCATATTTGGTGGCTGGTGGTCATTATTTAGACAAAGGAAGAGTACTTTTATTCTACATGGACCTCAACTATTTGGCATTTTGTGTGCTAATAGTAAATTATATATTTAAATATTAAAACTTCCCAAATTAATATCATTTTACTTAAGTACCACTGAAATTTAACCCATTTCATGCAATAATATGTATAAATGAGATGCCTGAAATGTAGGTCTTAATTCACTATATTTAGAAATAGTAGCATGTTTTTTTTTTTCCTTAACACAAAAAGTAAAATAATTAATACTGGAAAAATATCCCACTGTAATTCCATTAGTTCTTTCTCTCTCTCTCTCTCTCCCTCTCTCTCTGTCTCCATCTCTCTCTGTTTCTCTCTCAGTTTCTCTCTCTCTGTCTCTCTGTTTGTGTCTCTCTCTGTCTCTGTCTCTCTGTTTCTCTCTCAGTTTCTCTCTCTGTCTCTCTGTTTGTGTCTCTCTCTGTCTCTGTCTCTCTGTCTCTCTACCCCCTCTGTTTCACTCTCTGTTTCTCATCCTCACATTTTCCTTCAATTACCGTTTTTACCAGGAATTTGGCATATTCTACTCATTGACTTTAGCCTAAAGTCTCTAAAGTTTTATGATATAGTTTTGAGTACATAATTGGTTATTATAGTTGTATATATAACAATGTAACTTTTAGTATGATAAAATTTATAGCATAAACAAAAATATTTCTTAAAGTGATAACAATTTTTGTTAATCCCCTTGTATTTTCTATTTTCTTGAATGGCAACAATGACGCACACTTTACTCAGGGAAGCAAACCTAGGTTACTAGGTTTCATTTGGTACCTGCTAAAATGGCCATTGGTTGTTAACTCTCATAATGAATCCTATTGAAGCTAAGAAATTTTTGTTTTGAAGTCTTACATCTTTTTTTTTTCTTAGAAGAAGCATTTCATTACAGCTTTAACATACTCAATAACATTTCCAGAGCAAAGATACATCTCTTTCAAAAATGGCTATAAAATTTTTAGGTTCACAGTTGGATTAATACAGTTATATAATATTGAACTTTGTATAAACAGTGTAAGACATAAAATTGAATGAGTTTTTAACCTTTAAAAAAGATCTCCATTTCATTTTAAAATATACTGTTTCTTACAGAAAGACTCATTGTTTTTGATAATAACACTTAAATGTTGGTGCATGCATCTCTAATCTGTATGTATCTGATTATTACTAGTCATGGTAGATGTCACTCAGATCCTTGGCACCTGTGTATGGATATAAAGTCATTGGGGAGATTTCAATGGTACTGAAGCTAAGTAATTTTTAGACACTTTAAACAACTTTAGATATAGTTGATTAGGGAATAAAAATTTAGGCAATTCATGCATGTGGTATGGACATTTCCTGGGGAAACCAACAAATGTCTCTTCACCCAGATGAGGCACCAGTGCCAGAAGAACAGAAAAGATTTCACTGCAGTCTACCTTGTTGAAACAATGGCTTTATTAGGGTTTCTTACAGTAGCATAAACAAGGAGTTACAGGAGGATAGCAACCCTTGTGCAGCTAGACCACTGAGTAAAAGTTTTGTTAAATAAAAATCCTCTCTCTTCCGTTCAAGCACTAACCAGGTCCAACTCTGCTTAGCTTCTAAGAGCCCATGAGATTGGGCACACAGAGAAAACTCATAAGAGATACTGGAAACATAGCAAAATACACATGGCTGGAGAGCTCATAGACCTTAAAAAAACTTCAAGGATGTCACATGCCTAGACTTATGTAATTTCTTACCATGTGCAAAATATGGATCATTATATTTACAGACAATTGTCCCAGTCCTACTCACCAAAAAAGCTTCTTTTGGCAAAAGAAAGAGATTTTTACAGAGTTCTACAACTGGTCATACACAAAGGTTGTCTGTGAATTTCCCAACTGAAGTGGCATATCTACAGTGCAGCGTCCACCTCTAAGGCTCATGGAACATAGAACAGGCATAAAGAAAACCCTAATATAGCTCTCACTTTTCATCAATGAACCTCCCTCATGCAACAGATTGCCATGAACACAAAAGGACACAAATGGTCAAAATATACAGAATAAGATTTAGCAAACTGTGGGTCTTTGCACAGGACTCCTATATTAAACTTCACCCATCCACGGTTCAGGAGCCATAGCAAAAGATGGGAGAGAAAGATTGTAAGAACCAGGGAAAAGGTGCATGATCATGTGGAAACAGAGTCCTACATGTTCTGGAACCTTGCTCATATGAACCTACTGTAATGGTGTCAGCATGTGTAAGAACCACCCAAACTCAAGCAGACAAAAAGCAGCATAGAATCATGGAAATAGGCAGCAGGCCTATCTTGGCCAAAGAATTAGCGGCAGCTGATTACTGCAGGGTGAAAAAGAGCTAATCTTCTTAAAGAGAGGACTCTAGAAAGGCTGCCTAGACCTCAGTGGATGAACTTGCACTGAGGGACATCTGGGGATACTAATTTGATTCGATAGGCCTTAATACAAATGACAAAATTCATGAAATCCAGTGGGAGTTTGGGAGGGTACCAAAGAGGAAAGGGGTACAAAGATGATTCAAATGTTCTGTATGAAGTACTCAAAAATTCAATAAAAAGATTACAAAACAAAGAAAAATTCCTCCCTCAAATATTTACTGTCTATTCTTGAAGAGGTATGTGGCAATGTGAATCCCTCCTCCTCCCTCCATGACAGGAATTTAGTGTCCTGTGCACAATCTTGTGCAGGTCTCCTTTGAGTAATCACAGCTTCTGACATTCCTGGAGGACGATGGCCATTTCAAGCTTGGAAAACTGAGATCTTTAACAGGTCTTTGTAATGTATTTTTATATAGACAATGGCATAGAGATAGATAATAGTGTGTTTTTAAAATAACTAATTAACATGATTATTTTCTGTTGTTTAACCCGGAATATTTAGAAATAAAGTCTCTACAATCTAAGGTGAATTCTTTATGTATTACTTACAAACTTGTTTCCCAGGTGCCAGTGTCATCTATGCTCAGTAAGGCAATTTAGATTCACTGTAATTTGTATAGCAATGTCAATTTATTTGTTTGATATTCAAATGTATTGCTAGGCTCAGTTGGAAATACTATTTTTACATTTCCCCAACAGACAGTTCTGAATATGACTTTATATTCTTGTACATAAGATTTGTCTCTATTATTTAGTTGGAAATGAATAATTCATATAATTCAAAACTCTAGTCATGAAATTATAAGCATATATGCATACATATTTAAATGTGTCTATGTATAGATACATAGTGATATTTTATTGTGTGAAAATAAATGTGAATAAAAGTTACTATTACCTTTGATGTATATAGCATATACCTAAGAATAGAATCAGCACTAAAATGATTCTCAATATCTGTAAACTCTGAAAGCAATAACCTCTTTTTGCCCTTTCTGCTGCCTTTACAAGTCCAAAATGTCTAGGGATTCAACTGAAAAGCTAAGATAGCTTTGAAGAACTCTGTTCTTACACACCTCATTTTAACCTTGAGGCTCTCATCTGCTCTCTTTATGTGAAAACTTTACCACATCTACTGTGTAACTTTGACATATCCTACTATACAAGGACATTAAAAATTAGTCTCTTAAAACTTAGATAACATGTTTCCAAGGTCAGTGCTAACAATGCATTAGTGAAAGCCATTAAACTAATAGGTAAACTATTTTGTAAATTTATTTATAATAAGAAAATATGATGCAATTTAACTCATTCTAAGATAAATTTACAAAAAATGGATATGTTGAACTAAACTTATTTGACAATTAATTTTATTCTATGTGTATGTGTGTTTCACCTGCATGTAGGCACCCATGTTGTGCAATGCCCATGAAGGACAGAAGAGGTTGTTGGATCCTCTAGAACTAGAGTTATGGACAGTTGTTAGCTGCCATGTGGGTGCTGGGATTCGAACCTGGGTCTTCTACAAGAACACTCAGTGTTCTTAACTGCTGAGATATCTCTCCAGGCCTAAAATAACCTTTTTAAAAATTAAGAAACTCATGTGTATTCAAAACCATATCTAGTTATACATTTAGTCTTTATCTTGTGGTCTTCCATAAATGACCAAGAAGACAAGCTAAAAAATAAGACAAAATATGCTGTGATATGAAAATTTTAGAACATGAATTATAATTTCAAGGGTAAATTCAAACAATTTCTATCACATGTACTTTTAAGAAAAACTCACCAACTCTTCATCAGTAAATAAGTTCCCCTTATTTTCCAGGGGAATCACATATGTTCTTTACTTTATTGCCTCAAATTACCTACTATGCCAGTACATACATTTATTCACTTTCTTTGAAGTTGAGCTCATTCTATTTAGGGCATTTCCAATATATTCTTCTCTCTTCCCATATATTCTTATTTTCTTAGTTCATATCTGTGTTTTGGAATGCTCTTGCAGTCTGAAGGCTCATTGAGGGCAAGTTCTCGATCTAAAGTCAGATGTTCAGTGACTGATTCTTGAATGAAGATAACGTAAGTGTGTATTATGACATGCAGAGTCTTCACATATGCCATCTGAAGCTCTGGGTCTTCTACATCAGGTTTCCCTGAGGAATGTCTTTCAAAAGCTTTATGTGTTTCCTTTACGTGTCTGGATACATGTGTCATATTGCTAAAAAAAGTACTTTTAGATATATTCCTTTTACATTCCTCTGCTTTCAGTTGGTTTACTTAAGGTTGGTTACATGCAAACAAGTTCCCCACATATTTATTTGAGTAAAAAAACTGTATGAAGTTGAAAAGTATCTTTGTACTGAAAAAATCCATTCTCGTGCCAAAATTTCCAAGAAGATATTTGATCAATTACGAAATAGCTTCCATTTTTGCTATATGTTATATGCAGGGATACATTAATATTCTTCATCAATAATAGCACCACCAGTATAAATTTTGTCCATAATCATATAGCATAAACTGTATTGGCATAGAAAACTATACTTTGTAACATGTTATGTTTTCTATACATTTCCAAATTGAAAATTTTCAGGATGCATAAATATCCCATGGTACTTCTCCAACTTACTTCTTTCCATTATGTTAATATATTGGTTCATTTGGGATAAAATGCTCCAGATCTTAAAGAGTTTGTTCAGAAAAAGGCAAATAATCCAAGACTTCAGAAATTACTATATTTTGTTTTAAAAAGATATTAGTGCAAAATATACACTTATATGTTGTACTGTAACAACGCATTCTCATCAATAGATTTTAAAATAGCTAAATTTTTGTGTGAGATAAAAATTAATTTACACTGGTTAAGGTAATTAGCACAATTATACTTTGCTAGTTAATAATGAATAGTACTAATAGCATTAATTAATAGTATTACTGCCTATTATTCACTTCTTGTATATAATCATAAAATTATTTACCACTCTAACTTGTAGTCATTTCCAAAATGTTGCTGATTCTCATAAATGAAGAATGCATTCTTTGAAAACCTCTTAATTACTGAATCTCTTACCTGGGTCACATTCTCAGCAATTGTCTGGTTTCTCTCTTTTTTTTCTATCCAAAATATTAAAAAAAAAACACCTGTGTTATAATTTGTCACATTACTTTCTTTAATATGAAGCCTTACCACCAAGATTTTGTTGAAGTTATTGGTTGCCTAGAAATATACTTTCCTCAGGAATGTAAATTCTGTGAGACTTGTTATTGGTTTGCTCAGATTCTGTTTTATTCTCAGCATTTAAAATGTAATTGACAGAGACATGTGGAGCAGTATTTGTCAGGAGAATAAACAACTATATGAACGAAGAAGTATATGGACCTGGATGTTGTAGAGCACACCTTTAATCTCAGCACTCCAAGAGGAAGAGCCAGGCAAATATCTGCAAGATTGAGGCCAGCCTGGTTTCTAGAGTGAATTCAAGGTCAGCTAGGGCTACAAGGAGACCCTGTCTAAAGACACCACCACCAACAAAAAAAGAAAATGGAAAGCAATAAATAGTGCTTTGTACTGTAAAAATTAGGGGTGCCTTATGCTGAGCCCTAAAAGTATAGAACAGGTTCATGATTCCTGATCAAATGGCATTGAGAGTGGATTTCAAAAGCAATCGAAGAGGGCAGAACGGGTTGGAGAAGACAACCTGGCAAATGTGATCTTGACTGAGACCATCTGCAAGACCCACAACTAGCACCGTAGAATTTTGCCCCTCAAATGCTCATCGCCAAGAAGCTCAGCTCAGGGAGGAATTCACTTCCTGGGAAACCTGTCTGTTTTGAAAACAGTTATCCCAACAATGAATAAGGAGAGAACAGAGGGAAGGATGGATGGGAATAAGGATCTCTGTGAAACTCTAAGGTGCACACTTAGTCCCCTCCTAAAATTATCCTACTGTGTAAAGTTCCCTACAAACAGTTTAAGATTAAAGTTCTGGCAAAACTTTATCAGACGTTGATTAGTAGAAATAGCGGTATCTCCCAGCATCGCATTTGGTCGTGAGGCCTAAATGATTTTCATCATTTTCTCCTCATGATTTGTGTTAAGAGCTCATTCCAGTTTGGCTCACATTATCCTAGTCTATGAAATTTGAATAGGCTGATACCAAAGCTCAAAAACTTCACATCACAGGGTCCAAACTGTTGATTTCTGTGACATTATCAGATTGTGAAAAGAATTTAAATATGATAAAGAGTGAAAGGTAGGAAGGAAAGAAGGAGAGGAAGAGGAGAGTGAAAAGAGGACAGTAAAAAAAACAAAAGAAGTAGAAAAAAGAGAGAGAAAGAGGACAAGGAAGAGAAAGGAGCATGAGAAAGAGGGAAGGAAGAGAAGGGGAAGGGAGACTAAGCTAGGCCAGCGCTGGGCCCGGTAATGCAGGCCTTTAGTCCCAGCACTGGAAGGCAGAGGCAGGCAGATCTCTGTGAGATTGAGGTCAGCCCGATCTACATGGGGAGTTCTAAGTCAGCTGCTTCCTGCTTTGGAGACTCCAGGAGATCAGTAGGGCCCTAAATTTTTCTGCTACCTCATTCTGATGTTTCCAGAATAGATAAAATTCTTGAAATACAAGGGCTACCAAAATTTACCAAGTGTTAAAACATATCAACTAAAGGGTAATACCAGGAAAGATACATTTATTCATACTACAGTGTGGAATATGTAAATCAATTATTTTTAAAGTCATGAATTATTTTTGCTTTATTTTGTTTTTACAATTGCAGTGAAATAGTGTATATTTATTCTTATGAACATAGACTCAACATATACTCTTATATTAGCTCAAATTAATTTATATTTTTAAAATTTTTATTTTTTATTTTTCTTTTATATGTATGTTTTGCCTGCATATATGTAAGTGTACCTGTGTCATGCAATGCTCTTGGAGGTCAGAGGAGGGCATCATATTCCCTGGAACTGGACTTATGACTGGTGGCTACCTGCCAAGTGGGTGCTGGGATTCAAACCTGGGTCCTCTGCAAGAGTAGCCAGTGTTCTTAACCACTGAACTATCTATCCAGCCCCATAAATTCATTTTGAAATATTTTGATATTCAAAGGTCATCAAGAACATATTTAATACAAGCTCCAAACTTACATAATATTTTAAATGAACATTTAGTCTCATAGTGGGTGAAAAACAAAATTGGAAATTAAAGAATAAATATCTAACTATATTTCATTATATTAACTTATATTAAACTAGGCTCAGGATTTGGATAGTTACATAATCTGCATTTAAGTCTTTGTACACTTCGTACATTTCTAGGGAAAAGCCATACACAGATTTAATATATTTGAATTGCTTTTATTGTTTTATGCCAAGCCAGGCATATTATATAACAGCTCATTTCTCAGAAAAATAAATTTATGAAAATTAAACATTTATTATTAAAACAAAGGATCTAATTCTGAGCGATGTATTCTTGCTAGCACTTCAGCATCAATGGAATGTCACCATGGTGATGTACTCTCCTGATGAATCATCTCAGAGAGACCATTGGTGATGATATATTATGACTCCCAAATACATCATCATGGTCATCAGGATGTTTTATGAGTCTCATACATCACACAAATGCTATGGAATTGAAGGCATAGGATTTCTCAGTAAAATAGTGATGACAAAAGTCATCTTCTTTGGAGAAATGTTTTGTAACAATCCTACAAAGTTATAAAAATGTCATCTATGTTTCCTATGCTGCTTCCAATAGACTTCCCCAACAGAAACAATGCATGATGCATTTGAGACACAAAGCTGAATTTTGTACTCCAATGTTTATGAGGCTTTCTTTTATTTTTGATATTCTCCCAAATTGATTACTTGGTTTCTTGTCATTCTAATTGAAATATTTCCAGGTATCTCAATCAATAGTATACTTCTGTGTTTCTGTCTATCAATATGGTGGAAAAAATCTTTCATAGGCTGTTATTTTCAGGAAGAGTTCTAAAATGCAGTGTCTTAAGCAATCTACATGTTAATTTCAGTCATGTAGAGATGTCTGACTGTCCACAAGAAGGTCTATAGTCCTACCTTTAGAAACATGCATTCAGACTTCTCCTAGCTTGCTCCATTTCTCTCCACTTACTTCTAGTCTTTATGTCCATGATCAAAACTCTCTTATCACCAAGATGTGGCTTTCCAGTCTAAGGAAAGAGAAAAGAAAGAGTAAGGATATTTTCCTTTAAGAATGTGGTAGACTACTTTTCCTACATGAACTAATACATATCTAGAAAATATAACAATTTTCCTAAATATTTTACAATTTCTATAACAGATTGAATATTTTTGTATTATATTACTGAGGTAGCTATATTTTATTAAGTATATGTATTAATGTATAATAGTGTCACCTTTTATAGACACCTGTTATAGACACAGTTGAATAAATAATTCACGATAGCCATAATATTGCTGTAATTACGGGGTAGTAATACCCACTTACATGATGTTGTTGGATTTTTTGCAACTATTTTTACTTAACCTGTAACATAGCTTTAATGATAGCACATTGTTTTGATATTTGCAATGACTTGCTCACAGTCTGCTATTTGGCTAATTTGAATCTCAAAATCTGTTTCTTTCACCTAAGTTTTTTCATATTTTGATGTCCCTTTAGTTCATATAAAACTTCTATTATTTCATATTTGTGACAATTTCATATATGAGCACTGTATTTTCATTATTTATAATACTCCCAGTCTCCTTACAACTCCTCATAAGTTCTTGTCCACTTCTGTATTATTGTTGCATATGCATACATACCTTTATAAATACATGTATATAATGTACTTTATTTAGTGGTTCTTATGTGTACAGATCTTTAGTGCTAACAACTTTTGGTTAGATATCCCCTTGGGGAGGTAGTCCCTGGAGAAAACTGACTCTTCATCCCTCAGCATTCATTGATATCCCACAGCTCTTCATCCTGAGGTGAGTTCCCAAGAACCATTTCAATCCAAATTACATGCCAACTCATTTTGACATTATGAAGGTATTTCATACAGTGGAGATTTCATGCATGTAACTTTGCTATCATATCTAGAATGCATTAACTAGAATAGCTGCAAACATCTTGTCCCTCTGGCACTTATAATATTTCTGCCTTCTCTTCCACAATGTTCACTGAACTTTAGGTGCAGAGGTTGCATAGGAGATATATCACTTACAGCTGGACACCTCACAGTCATTTATTCTCTGTATTTTGATCAGTTGCGGAATATTGTAAAAGGTTGCATCAGTTTTGAGAAGAACATTCTTTGATGAGGGGTAAGAGGTATACTTGTCTGTGAATATGAGGACACATATTGAAAACATAATAAAATTATGCTTTCGATGTGTTATTAATATTGGCATTTGGCAGAATAAAGCATTCAAATCATTATTTTACATGAATGAATTGATTTGCAACATTCTTTTAGCAATTAGGAAAGCAGGATTGTCTTGAACAGAAACTATTTCACTCATTTTTTAGTTTTTTTATTAAATTTTTGGGTATTTCATAAAGAACATCTTAATCATCTTTACACTCCCCATTGGCATCCTTCCAAAGTCACCCTGCTGGGATTCTTGAATTCTGTCATTTGTTTTAAAGCCTACTGTGTCAAGTTAGTGTCCCCAGATATCCCTCAGTACAAATTTATCCACTTAGGTCTAGTCATACTATCTAGAGTCCCTCCCTTTAAGAAGATCAACTGTTCCTCACACAGCAGTAATCATTTGCCATTAATTTGACTACAATTGGGGCCTACTGTCCATTTCCACAGTTGTATGCTGGGTTTTTGTCTGCTTGATTTTGCATGGGTCATGTGCATGCTGACACCATTTCTGTAAGTTCATATGAACAGTGTCCCAGAAGCTCATAAGACTATTTACATATGATCATGTACCTCCTTGCTGATTCTTCCAACCTTTTTTCCCCCATTCTGCAATGATCCCTGAGCTCTAGGTAAGTGGAATTTAATATGAGAATCCTGTCCAAGGACCCACACTCTGCTGACTCTTACTCTCTATACTTTTGCCCTAGAGCTTTATCTAAGACCTATGACTTCTCTAGCTAAGTGTATTTGTTTAGGTTTTACAGTACCACACATGAGTTTCCTCCCATTCAGTGGGGACTTTAATAGCTGCTGCTTAGTCCAAGATAAAAGTGCCGCTATTGCACCAATGTTGTTTGCTGTGCTGGTCACTGGTGTGGTTATTAGACCTTAAAACTGAAGTTGGACCATCAATTGATTTTTCTCCCTTAGTAGCTTGTGTGGTGCTCCCCAAAGCTGTGAGATTTAGCCAATTTTGAAAGAGATGTACCCTAGCTCAGAAAAATGTTATTGAATAGGTTAATGCTGTTGTAATGAAATGCTTATTTTAATTAAAAAAAAAGTAATATTGGTGGAACTAACCTTCTTGGATGTTTAACAGACATACCTTGAGATCTATACTAATTCGGTCAGAGGGACACAAAGGATGCTTTTTGCTCCTTGCCCTCCTAGGTCGATTAGTTCCCAGGGACTATGAGCATCTCGCAAAATGTCCTGTAAGGGTGGTGGGTCATCTTACCTCTTGATCAAAGAGGCCAAGGAGACCCCACCAGATGGACTTGAACCAGTGTCCAGTCTATAAAGAGGAGGGTCAACAC
>NW_008339516.1:838020-840149 GCF_000622305.1 Nannospalax galili | reverse complement strand
GCTCAGAAAATTGTTATTGAATATGTCAATGCTCTTGTAATGAGATGCTTCTTCTAAGTATGTGGTTATTAAATAAATAATTAAAAAAAAAGTCATGGCAAAGGATGTCAGACAGGAAGAGTGGGCTGAGATCATGGTGTACTATGAAATACTTTGTAATTGATTTATTGGTGACAAGCAGTCACTATACATTAAAAAAATTATTTTATGTGAAAAAAAAATGTCGTTTTTGATACTATTTGACAAAGTTGTGAAGTTAATTCCAAAATATTTTACAAATTTTTTTGTATGTGTATGCATATATGTATAGAAATGTTATGTATTAATAGTTTATACCTCAATGATGGATTCTTGAATATTTGCATAAGAATGTCCTCATTACATATTTCTAATTTGAGAACACATATTCATTTTAGAGGATGCAAGTTAGCTGAGCAGTGTTCTATAGTCAAATACCTTAATGCTACTATATAGAGAAGTTTGCAATTCTTAAGTCTCTGTTACACAAGACATCTACCTCTTTTTCATCCTGCTTTATGTGAGCATTGCTTTGAAATATGCACTTTGTAGCTATACTCAAAATACTATGACTTTAAGATATACTGCATTATCAATAAAATATTAAAAAATCCACCAGTGACCTGACATGCTAAACTGGACTAGGTTTTGAAACATGCATTTCATACTGCTCAAATATGAGTATTTGAACAATGTTCAACCAAGCTTACTCTGAATTATAATTGCATATTCGGCTTTTTTATTAAAATTAAAATGAATGAATATTTTGGATAAACTTATGGTTATTATATTTTCCTGCTGCTTTTTCAGCTATTTTTTCAGCTATTTTATACATTGTACTGACTTATGTCCCAAAGGTGTTTTTTTTTTTTTTTGCATCCACATTGATCTTTCATTTAATTTTCTCATTAAAATAAATGCTTTTATGACATTAACACATATTTTATTACAGTTATTAAATAAGATTATACAATTTAAGCATTATTGTGGTTCCTTTTCAATCAAAAGTAAAATTATATAGAATATTGAAATGTATTTCAAATCTAGTGTTTGCAAATAAAGAACTGCACTTAGTCAGATAAATGCCCTTAATGAACATTAATGATATTTTTCAGGGCCTTACAATGATTTGCTTACTATCTCTTGTATGATATACAAGGAAACAAAGACAAGTTAAAAGTTCATCAGGGCCCTCACCTCTCTCTGCTTCTGTGGACCTGCACCACCCACTAACTCTCCTGGTCTGCTCCTCTCCTGCCCTCAGGCCTCTCTTGGGGTAAGTCTATCACGCAGCCCACCAAACCTTGACTCCCCCCAGCCACGTTCACCCTTCCATCTCCCCCGCTGTTCTCTGCTCCTAGCTTGGGCCCTGTGCAATTCCTAGTCTTGGGGCCCCAGACACCTGGGGAGCCAGTGCTGCTTCCTGGTCCTTTTCACCCAGACTGGCTTGGTGCTTTCCTTGGGCCCCAGGAGCACTGCCTCTGGATCCGGACCCACCCTCACCTCCCTCTACTTCCCTGGTCCTGCAATACCAGCCAGCCTCTTTCTGGGGCTGACAGCCTCTTTCTGGGGCTCCGAGGCTTACCTTTCCTCTCCCTGATCCTTTGCATCCAGTACAACCCAGCTACTCAATCCACTCCCTGGGAAATCTTAGGGCTTATTCCCACCCCATCTGCCTTTGCATCCCTGCGTGGCACGGCCATGGCCAGGATCTCAGGTCAGTCCAACACCCAAGTTCCTGAGGCCAAAATCATTCTTAGAAGATTCCAGACCTAAGAAGAAAGTCTGAAAACTTCCGACCGACATTGGAATTGGGCCACCACGGAACTCCTGAAGACAAAATCAATCCGGCCACAACAATATTAAATCAAAAGAGAGAACCAGAAGCTTAGATGAACCAGCTCTTCATACTCAAAAAGTAAACCACAAAGACACATAAAGCTCAAAAAAAGAAGCAGAACTAAACTTGAAGGCCCGAGTATCACACAAGAGTCAGAAACTACAAAAGAAATTCACATGTCAAAATCACAGAGAAAAAATAATAACATGAAAAACCAAAATAACATATCCCCACCAAATACCAGTAATCCTCTAGAGGAGCACAATGAGAA
>NW_008339516.1:826452-836349 GCF_000622305.1 Nannospalax galili | reverse complement strand
AATATGTATGCAAACAGACATAACTGCAGGAACCAGGACAAGGGTAAGGAAACAGTGAGGTAAAGGAAAAGAAATAACCTGAAGGAGAAGAATAGTAGGCAACAGACCTTAAGAAGGGAGATTTGGATAAAAATTGGGTTATATTAGGGGAGCGGGGAGGGAAGGGTATATGAGGAACCTAGGGGATAAGGAGAAAGAAGCAGATCAACAGAGGTAGGATCATAAGAGCAAGGGTATTAGTAAGGAAGAAAGGGGGGGAAGTGGGGGCACCTTAAGTGGGAAAACCATGAAAGAGGGTCGAGACAATACAAGAGAGAAACAATGCCTAGCTAGTCACGAATACCAGAGGGAACCATATTATTCCTATAATCTACGGACTAATTATACATAACAGACCAAGGAAAATGTCTCTAAATAAGGTTTATTTGAGACCAACTGGTCATTACCCAAGACTTATCTGCATGACACACAGTAATTAAAAATACCAGAATGGCAGAACTAACCTTCTTGGATGTTTAACAGACGTATCTTGAGATCTATACTAATTGGGTCAGAGGGACACAAAGGACACTTTTTGCTCCTTGCCCTCCTAGGTCGATTAGTGCCCAGGGACCATGAGCATCTCACAAAATGTCCTGTAACAGTGGTGGGTCATCTGACCTCTTGATCAAGGAGGCCAAGGTGACCCCACCAGATGGACTTGAACCAGTGTCCAGTCTATAAAGAGGAGTTTTTTACTTATCTTCTCATGGATGGAGCTGGTAAAAGAAAGGAGCCAGGGGCTCCTCCCAACCCCATGGGACTCCTGAGGAACAAATCCTCTAACGACCTCAAGAGTAAAAACAAATCAGTTTATCTGGTCCAATTGTATGTCCTTAAACACCCAAAAGGGAAGTATAACCAAAGATCAAAGGGGCCAATATAATTTCATAAGAGCATACATATATATAACTAAAAGTTACTTGACAAACAGCAAGGCCAAACAGGCGATACTTTCAGTCGAGTTGTTGGCCAGGATAGATAAAGGCCCTTCCAGACAGTAACCCTACATACTACTGGAAAAATGAACAGCAGACCCCAATTCTATCCAAAGGAATACTGACAATGGATTGCTGTAGATGGACCTCTGGCTGACTAGATTTACCAGAAGAGCAGATGGGGGGAATGGATGGGGTGCTGACAGCACAGTGGACAGTGGCAGGGATAGCAGATTGTGGAGGCTCTAGTGGGAGAGGAAGGCTGTCTTCCTGACGAGTTTGTATTAATGCTCAGATGCCAAGGAGCTCAGAAGGTGGGTGATTGTGACCGTGTGATAGTCATGTATATAGAGATTAGAAATGCATGTGAAAACGTCTCAATGTCAATAGCCTTGGAATGAATTTTTCTGTATAAAACTGTGTATTTTAACAACGAAGTGGAGATCTTTTTTAAACATTAAAACCTCATTTAATTTTATGTCTCATAGAGTTTATAATGAGTAAAAGATTGTATAACTGTAATAATTCATCTGTAAGCCTAAAAATGTACAACCAGTTTTGAAAGAGATGTACCCTAGCTCAGAAAAATGTTATTGAATAGGTTATTGCTGTTATAATGAAATGCTTCTTCTAATTAAAAAAAAAAGTTAATCAGAAAGTTAAACAAACAAACATACAAAACCAAACCACATTAACTCATAATTAAGAGTTAAGGCTGAATAATTTTAAACTATGAAAATCAAGAGACTTTCAATGCCAAAGTCACAGTTACGTTTTCACAACCAAAGGCAGAAAAAGTACCACCACGGTTATTTTGAAAACCCAGAAGTGTCCTTTTTATGGATGAAAGCAATGGCAATGCTGGCAACTAGCACTGAAATATTTGGCCTATTATTATATTATCATTGTCAACATTATTTGCAAGTTCTCTCTCATTAAATAAACACAATTCTAAATGTTTTTCTATCAGTGATTACTAGGAATTGGCTGAGTAGCTTGCAAATATTCCTGGAAATGTCCATCAACTACAAATACTTAATAGTATGAGGATTGTGTATGTACTGCTATGTACATCATCCTTTAGCTTCTTAAAGATTTTATCTGCTTCCTATATTCAGTTCAATATGATATGAAAATTATACTCTTAGAGCCTGCAAGCCTCATCCTTTATACCATATTAAGTCAGTATTCTACTTTGATTTTCACAAACTAGAAATATATGCATTTGGATTGCTTTTCTATTATTGTACTCAGCCCCTTATATACACAAAATTCTTGGATTAAATGTTAAACTACATAGCACATATAAATAAGAGGACATTCTCAACTACTATTAGAGTACTTGTAATCCCAGGATGTTCCTGTGAAAAGTTGGAGCTGATGGGGCAGGAGAAGTGTGTGGGAAAGGCAGAGCACACTGGAAAAAAGGGGTGGAGCCACCAGCATGTTGAGCAAGGCAAATTGCTAGCCAGGAAGACTGTGGTGAGGAGGTGGATGGCATGTGCATTTCAAATATGGAAAAGAAAAAGTTTATAAGAATCTGTTTTTCTCAGTCACCCCCTCCCAAATGTCATATAAACTATTAAAAATACAATAGAATAGCTTATTATAGTTTCTCAATCCATGTCAGGACCAGCAGACCCAAGACTCCTCAGAAGGCAGCAAGGATCTCCCAGGGAGGAAAAAGGGAAAGATTTGTGAAACAATTGAAACAATTGTCACAGTCTTGCAGGATGATGCTAGAAACCACAAACCACAGAAGTTCAGGAAAAGCAAGGGGTTACCAGTTGGAAGCAAGAGGGGAACTCAGAGAGGGGGGCGTGGCCACTTTGCATAATAAAAGATTTGTCAGAAACAAAGACAGCCCCAGTCCAGGTTGAAAAGGCTAAGGAATTAGTGACAAAATCAGTCTCAGTCTCAGCCTGAGAGAGGAAAAACTGAAGATTTTAACTTGCATAAGCTTAGAGGACCAGGAGTCAAAGGACCCAGGAAAAAAGACAGTAATGACATAAAGAAACAACCTAAAAGGAATAGTTGCTAAATCTGCCCCTCAGATTCAACAATCATTCATGCAAAAAGGGAAAAAGAGTTTGCAGTACTGTAGCTAGGGAGAAAATACTCCACACTGGAGTTGCTGAAAGTAGGACTTAAAAACAAGCCATCAAAGAGCCACTTATCATGTGGCTCATGAGTGTATGGGACATGGGACCAAATAATGTCAGTTTAAGTCCTTAAGAAGCATCACAGCTGAGTTATATAACCATCCATCCATCATTGAGGCATATGCTGTTTAACCTAGGCCAATACAAGAGGGAGCAGTCCCTAATGGAATGGCTTGTACAAGACATTAAAGATACATGGTCATCACCAATGGAGACTCCCATGATTAGCAGGGGCTGGAAGACTATAAAAGAGGGACATGAATTACTGAGAGCACTAGATATAAGAAAAGCAGTGTACAATGCCCAGCTCGCTTGGCCAGATAGGTCTGTGTTTACCAGAGATATAAAGGAAAGCTTAATTCAACTGGGACCTCAAGAATAGTATAGAGATTTAATGGTTTTACTAAGTCCTTTAATGCAACAGCATTTTTGCAAAGTGAGGGAGGCTTTGGCAGTTCTAAGTGACTCAAACCAGCATGTAAAACATGTCTGTAGAATAATAGAGCAACGTACAAGAGAAATAAAAAAGACCAGACAGAAGAAATGGTCTGTTTGGGTTACTTGAAAGCAAATGTGGCAAGATTTATGTCAAGCCCAAATTCCTAAGGAAAAAATTGATAGAAAACCAAATTTGGTACTATGGAGTTCTGGGAGGCTTTAAAACCTGAAGAACATTTCACAAAAGGCATTCAGAGGGTAAAAAGTGTCCCATGGGTGGTTAAGGATTCCCAAAGATTAAATAAGGTGAATTTCATTCCTGAGAAAGGCTATGCTAGAAGTGGAGGCAGTTTTTCCCATCAGGGTCTCCCCCAGCAACCAGGTATGGTCAATGGAGAAGTGGCAGAATTGGTTACAGCTAGGAAGCAGACCCAGGGTCAGCCTGACTCAGGGAAACCACAGGTGCAGCAGGAACAAGAGAGACCCTCTGCCTCCTTACCCTTCTGCAGGGTCAGGCAATTTGAGCCAACACTTGTAAATGTATCAAGGATAAGAAGATACAGAGAGCCTCCATGTAAAATCCCCAGAACACAAAATGACTGTAGTAAAGAACTAACTAAATTAATGCCTCTTGCCCGTGCCATGTCACCTAACAGAGATCTATGGAGAAAGAAATCCACGCTATCTATATCAGACCTTGTCTATGATTGATTTAAAATCTAATGTTAACATTTAAGTGTTTAACAGACGTGAAACCCATTTGAAAGATAACAAATACACCTGAAGAAACAAAGGCCACCTATAGCTGTAAGATTCCTGGGAGTTTTATGGTTTGGAAAATCAAAAACAGTGGCTTCCAAAACTGTACAACTTTTAAGAAAAACTACAGTACCTGGGGTGGGCTGCCCCCCCATGAGCTGTTGGCCAGAGAGATCATAGAGGTCCTCAGATTAACCAAGTCTATTGCCACTAATGTCGGTTGTACACTAGAAAGGTAGGTAAGGCCATGTTGCTGAAGACACTGCATGATTTGAGCATGGGAGAAGAGACAGAGCCCAGGCTAAGCCGAAAATTCCATGCCACTGGATGGATGGTTTTCATAGTGCTAGAAGGTGCTATGCAGGTGGTTGGGGAGAAAGGATCCTCTAGAATTCTGCTCAACAATGGACCCTACGTGCTGCACACTATTGACATGCCAAGCAATGCCTGCAAGGTCAATAAAAGCTAGACTAACATATGTACAACTGACAAATTTCTAATTATATAAGGCCCACTCCTAGGGCTGGAACACATATCTGGTTCTGTAGACGAGGCCAACCACTTATGTCAGGGAAGGGTATAGTCCCCAGTGGGGAAGCCATTTCAAGTATACTGTTTAAAGAATATGGTACACCTACTGGGATATCTTCTAGGCATTTGTATTTACATCCCTGTTTGTGTAGATGTGTTTACTTCCTTCCATTTGTCTTTATAATAGGGGAAACACCACTGAGATAGATCAGCAGCCATGTGTTGAAGACAAATGTTGGGGAGGCCCAAGAGGTCAATATCTTGCCAGGATACAAGAGTGATTGCCCTGCATCTGTCACCCCCCTCCAAGGCTCAGGGCCCTTTGTTGGAGATGTGGCAAAAAGCTTGTAAGAGCTGGAAGAAGGGGTGGAGTGTAACCTGGACTGTCCTCTGAAAAGCCAGAGCTGATCCAGGGTGAGCATGGGCTATGCTGAGCACACTAGGAAAAAGGGGTGGAGCCACTGCCATATTAAACACAGGTGAAGGACAAGTTAGGAAGGTGAATGTCATTTCAAACATAGAAAGGAAAAGCCTATAAGAATTGCTGTTTTTATAAGTCACCCCATCCCGAAAGTCATATAAACTATCCAAAATTCAAATAGAAGGTCTATGTCTGTTGTAAATATGTGTCAGGAATGGGAGACCCTAGAGACCTCAGAGGGTGCACATTGGTCCCCCAGGGAGGGAAAGGGGAAAAATTTCCTGAAACAGTACCTTACACAGATCCAAGTTCTAATGTTAGTAACATTTTAAAAATAAACAACTATTGCCAAACCTTAGTAAAATACCAAGTATAGACTTTTTTCCTCCATTTTGAGGAGGAGGAGGAGCTTCCACTAATTAAATATTTTATTTGTGAGACTATGTATAGCAATGATTTTTTAATGATATGCTCAGACATTGATATGTATTTATCAATATATCTTTATCTAAGTGTTCTTAAGAGCAAAGCCTTAATTCAAATTCTTGTAAAATGAGAATTTATGAGGGAGATTATCTGATGTAGAAAAAAAATATGTGACAGTGGAAGAGAAGAGAGAATCTATCATGAAGGTGTATAGTGAGTTTATAGTTATGGATAAACAACAAAGTCTGGCTTCCTTAGAATTTCCTGAGAACCTCTTAGAGTTGGACCATGAAGCTCTGGAAGCTGACATATTCACTCAAGAGTCTTAATGTCTATTTACTGAGACATGCCTTCAGAAAATATTTTTTCAGTGCCTCTCTGGGAATTGCTTAGTAGCAGCCTTACCAAATTTAGGTGAGCTGTGCTGAAGAAGTTCTAAGATGAGTGATTAGGGAGGAAATGTCAGTACCAAGTGCAACTCCTCTTGCAACTGTCACCACAGGTGGCCAAAGTCACAAGTGAAGAGGTGTGGAAGGAGATGTTACAGTAGTATCGCTTCAGTGAGTCACTGTACTTGAAGCTTAGAAAGATCAGAATTTAAATACAAATGTATGAATGTAAAATGTAATAAAACTCATTTTATTTATATGCTTTATAACAAATGGGAAAATAAGTACACATAATTGACTTTAATATTAAAATATTAGGAAAAATTCAAATTAGTGAAATTCTTGATTTGGAGATTAGAAAGATTATATTATCATTCAACAAAGAATATGAAATTCCACTGAGGTAGCAGTGGGGCTTTTAAGTGAAGGTATATGCAAATAGATTAAAGAATTGCTCTAATAGGGATGACTTAGTTGACAAATAGTTATAAAGAAATTTTAAGGTTTTATTAGGCACTCCTTTATCAGAATAATGGCAGTAAATTATGGGGAAAATAAAGAATAAATCAAAACAGGCATATCATGACAGAGAAACAATAATTATGAGAGGGATAAGCTCTTTTGAAAATAACAAGAAGTAAATGAGGCAAAGATTATTAAACATTATTATAAAGTACAAAACTGTATCACACAAATAAGGATAGAAATACACACATAGTAGAAGCCTTTAAAAGACTTTAACTTGGATGTTACAAAAAAGCACAGTCCATAATTCAAATTGAACAAAAGTCATGAGAACTTTGCTTCATAACTTTTATTTGGTACAAGTCAAATGCAGACTTATCTAAGCTATGCAGAAAACATAGCATCTGCCTCTTCATGAGACTAGGGCTTTGAGACTAGCTGTTTAACCATTTATATTTTGTTGTATAAAATTTAAAGTGACTTCAGAGGTTTAACAACATTTGTTCATTTATCAAGAAAAAGAAGGCACTTTCAAAATCTTTTTCTTTTTCATTTTTCATTTATGCTTTTTCTAGTGACACTGGGGTTTGAACCAAGGAACTCATGAAAACTGGACAAGCACTATATCACAGAACTCTATGCCAATTCCTGATTCAAAGGCTTAAAGAAATCACATAAAATATCTTGGAAATTCCTCGTTTTGATCTCATGGCAGCAAAAATTTCTCTGGAGTTCTAAGCTCACCTGATATTGTTTCTTATTTTATTGGTCACAATGTCATGTGGGCACAATTTAGTCAAGAAAGAAGTATCTATTTAATAATCTCATAAGCTTGCATATTGTTAATTCCTAGCTGTCCTCTGCTATCAAGAGAAAAAGAAATAGTGATTTAGCATCCGTCAAGATCTGCCAATTACCATTTGGTTAGTCAAGATCACCATAGTCCTTTTTCCAATGGAGTAAGAGTATTGAAAGCAGGCAAATGTCATCTTAATTTATTGCTTTAAGATGAAATTAAAATGAATATCAGTTTCCTCCATATGGACAAAATGTCCTTCTTTATGATATGAGACATATAAAATGCACAATACTTTACTTACCAATAATTTATTTCATTAAAAGATAGAAGAAATAGTCACACAGGCACACTGGCATGCACACACCCATGCACACACACACATGGAATTAAAAGCAAAGTATTCATTTAGAAATGAGAAGAAACAGATATGCATGAACTTCCTGGTTTATGGTAGATTACAGTTCATGTTCAAAAGAATTATCACACACTTTGCCAGATAATACACCAATCCTTCTCTCGAACTGCTGAAGAAATGCTTCTTTCCATTACAGTTGGAAGCTATGGCTGTTTTGTGTATCAGAGATGATGTCTCCCCCTTGGGGTGACCCTATTTTCACATTTTACTAATAGAGCATGCTGAAGGTAACTTGATCACTTTTAAGATTTACTTATTTCTGGAGAGTTTCAATTTCTACAAAATAATATAACTACAGCACATTTTACTGTGATAACTACCATGCAATAATTATCAAAGTCATGGATCTCTTGAATATTAATGTGCTAATAATTTTTGTTTTAACTCAAAGATTTTTGCTCATCTTATGTTTCTTTCTCATAGTTAAACTTACGGCAGTGGTGATCACATGCACAAGATACCATGAAGCAAACATAATCAGACAAAAACCAGTACAGAACTCAAGAAATTGGCAGGAGGCCACAACTTCAGCAAGAAACTATTGGCAGCTGATCACTGCTGGATGAGGGAGAGTTGATAATTTTTAAGGGAATGGTGTTAAGCAGACTCCAGTGGATGAACTCAAATGAGGGACATCTGGATACACAACATACATGACAAAGTGCATGAAATTCTGTGGGCAGGTTATGGGGGGGTGCAAAGATGGAATGGAGTCTAAATGTAACTAAGATGTATTATATAAAATTCATAACAATACAATAAATATATCATTTTTTAAAGATAAAATAGTATAAAATTTCAAAATAACATACTTAAGAGCTGTTTATTTTAAGATGACAAATTTCATCAGAGGAAATCAGAATTACTTAGAAAACTATTGAGAAATGTTGATAAAATAACCCTAATTTTATCAAAAACACAATTATTTTCCTAAATGTGAAGGAAACCAAGCAATGACTGATTGATTTTACTTCATGGTTCACAGACATAGAGTCTTTCCCCAGCTACTACTTTATTTTCTTGCATGTTTGATAATAACAATATAGGCATATTTTTCTCTTTTAAAATTCTGTATAATATAAGAAGTAGCAAAAGAAAACTCATGTGAACATTTTATAAACCACTCCTACCAAAGTGTCATTAGCAATATGCTATCTGGTCTACACTAGCAGTGGACATGGTGATAACTGTGGATGTTCCCCTTATTTATGCTAGGCTTTAATTATTTTTTTCAGAAAGTTACATATGTAACTTTCATATTACATATATATATGCGCATACACTCAAGTATCAAGATTTTTACTTATTCATAAGCTAATGAGAATTTGACTCACAGAAATGTGTATTTTCTAACACAAAATAATTCACCTGCGTGATTATTTATTGTAATTTAAGAATGCAAATAAAATCATTTGCAACCCCAGTTTGTTAATAAAGTTGCAAACAGAGCTGCCAATGGCAGGCCAATAAATAGTCTCCTAGAATCAGATAATCCCTGGAGAGTCTGGTGGACCAAGTATAGGACTTTCCTGAAATTTGTTTCTTCTTCCATGCTGACTGTTTTCCTTAATGGTCTCTATCTGTTTTCCACACTCAATTTTTGAACCGACCCATTGTGTCATGGAACATAATGGTGGATGAGGTTACCATCGCTGTGAATGTTCCTCTGTTTACTGTGCAGAGTTGGTACCTTTGTGATCTTCAAGAATCTAAACTGTAATAAAAGAACTTTACAAACATCTTTCAATCTATATTTTGTGGAAAAAAAAAGCTTATAAAACTAAACTTTTACAGGAAGACATAATTTATGGTTCTGGGTACAAAAACATATTTGAACATGCAAAAACATGAAAAGGTTAAAGTTGAGGAAACATGACAAAACATTGTCATCAACTTTTAAAATATTAAGTATAGAAATATTAATGTTACACAATTAAATGGGTACCTTTCATGAATGATGCATTCTTTTAACCTATTACTTACGCCAATTATTTAATTTTCACACACAGACCAGAAATGTCCTTGTGTATAGGGAATTTTCACACACAGACCAGAAATGTCCTTGTGTATAGGGAGACCATGATCAACACTGAAGGCTGACATTTGAAATACATT
>NW_008339516.1:813053-826221 GCF_000622305.1 Nannospalax galili | reverse complement strand
TATATATGCATGTGTGTTTTGAGATTGGGTCACACTTTTGCAGGATAGCCTTGAACTCATTGTGATCCCCCGTGTCTGCTACCTGAAATACAGGATTACAAGTGTGAACCACAATGCCTGGCCTCCTCTAAGTTCTCCAGTCCTACATGCAGTATCTGCCCAGAATAGAGAGATGAACTACCAGCAGGAAGACAGACAGCTGTGAGGCTGACTAAAGTGATAATCCTTATTATGCAGAGATGTTTCTAATGTGTCATGGATTCAGGTTTGTTTGAAATGGATACCTGCTTAACTTTTGTTTCATATACAGATAATTTCTCTCAGAAGTGGAACAGAATGTTATGTACAACCAAATGCTCTGATGTTTCAACTTATTTTATGAACTGGAGAGTAATGTGTATCATTGGGGAGAAATGTCATAGTCTACAGAAAATTCAAGGATCTTGATTCTTCACAGTGTTAAAGAAAAATTGATAATGCTCCTCCTAAAATAGGTTAGAGTTCACTTACCATGTTAAAAAATTGCCACTTGTCTTAGTATGTTTGCAATGAAAATTGTTTTTTTTAACTGTCTGTGACTTAACAGTACTCCTTGCTAGTGTAATTTCTGTGTATGATGAAAAGTTCGTAAGTTTTGGCTTACATGCCTTTTCAACTATTTAAACTTTTCTAAAAACAGTGTGTTTCACACACTTGCTAACAAAAATTACTGTTCTTTATGGATATATTCAGAAAATAAGAACTAAAATTCCTGTTTTAAGATATTACAAAAACTTTTTTCATATTTCATTAAAATATTTCAACTTAGTTGAATGATACATTTAAAGGTCTTGGGTGAGAAATTCTAGCTATTATTTAGGCATCTAGCCAATTCTAGCCAATGATACAATATTTCAGCTGGAAGTCTTATGGGGTCTATAATTTAGTATAAATTATTTTACTTTAAGACTAAGAACACATAGAAACAATGTGTTTCCAAAGATGTTTCTAAGGCAGAGGGAGGTGAATAAGATGATGGGCATGAAAAATTAAGTCAAATGCATCTGTAAGAACCCAAGGGCTGGATTTAGGACTGCTGGCTACTCTTGCAGAGGACCCAGGTTTGATTCCCAGTACCCACACTGCCACTAACAGTCATCCAGGGCTCCAGATCCAGGAAAATCCAACACCTTCTTCTGACCTCTGTAGGCACTGCATAACATGGGTGCACTTACACAAATACAGGCAGTGCACTCATACACATAAAATGAAAATAATAAAAAATAAAAGAACTCAAGAGATGCTTGCAGAATGAGCAACAAAGCAATATTCAAAGCAAACAATGTTTCAAAATGTTCACATTGTAGTAATTCACTTAGCAGATGCCTAAGTCACTTTTCAGTCCTTACCATTTACCTGTCCTAACACAATGAAAGTGATATTCAAATTCTCTACAAGTCATGCAGATGCATTTATAACATTTCTGGGTAGATTTTCAGCAGCAATTTGACCACTCAGATAATATAGAAGTCTATTTGCATAGGCTTTATCTTCATAGGTTAAAATGTATGCATAATTTAGAATCATCTTTCTTGAAGGAATTTATGATAATAATAAATGTAGAGTGATTTATTGGAAATAAGGTTATTATCTCACTGTAGCTCTACATCCTTGGAACTCTAAAATGGATTATTGAGTGTGACAGTTTTAAGAGCTTTATCCTCATTTTGAAATTACAGTGAACTGAGTTGAGTGGCCAAAGCAGATTTAGGTTTATGGATACGAGTAGTTAAGAAACCTTATGGGAGGTACAGTGATAGACAATGAGGTGATTTCCAGTACTAGAAAGTTGAAATGTGAGCTTACTGGCTTTCCAGGTCCCTGATTTCAAAAAAAAAAAAGGTATAGCAGATACTTAAAATGATGAGATTTAGGTATTGAGAGGTCAGTGGTAATTTTGAAAACAAAGGGTACATGCATTTCAACTTATCTTCTTGCATTCCACCAAGGTTGATATTTGATCAAATGGAGAGGAAAATTCTCTAGAGGAAAGAAAGTTTGTGCTATAGTCGAATATGAATTCATTGCTCAATGTCACATCCTTCACTTCCCTTAAATCAGAATATGAAGTACCAACTTTTTAACTATGCATACCTTAAGACACATGCTTCTTTAGGAATGAAAATATTCCACACAGTCACCTGACTGTTAGCCACCATGTGGGTGCTAGGAACTCTTTCTGTGTCCTTTACAAGAGCAACACAGTGCTCTTTACTGCTGAGATTCTTTCAAATGCCTGTAATTATTCTTTTGAGTTCATTGTCTTGTGTGTTGTCTAAGTTGCTCTTATCATGAACCATTACTATATCATTAGTTATTATTATTGGAGAAAACTTTGTATTTTTTTCCCCATGTTATTTGTATGTTTACACTGGGACTTGGGGTTCTGGAGATACGCAATTGGTGGTGTCTTTTGGTATGGGCATCTGACAAGGCTTTGTTGACTAGGTGTTTATATCTCTATTTGCTGTTACCTAAGCTTGGCATGTTTGGGGACAGCTGGGACATGACTTAAGTTTAGTCTTGTGGTCACCCAGTACTGACTATTGATTGGGGTATTAGACATTCCTCATTTGGCTAGGGCAAGGTGGAGCTTTGGTACTCCTTACTGAGAGTTAATTCTTCCTGAACTTCCCAGAACTTAAACTTAGCATGATAGAGAAAAATGGAGATGAGAACTACAAGTTCGATGTGCTTAGCACAAGTCCTCAGATGTTGGTGTTAGAGTTTGAGAATGGCAAGGAAGGGAAGAATGCATGTGAAATTAGCAAGAAGCATCCTCAGGTCCTTAGGTGGCAGAAGATGCTAGGGTTCCAAAGAGAGATTAAAAGGTCAGCTATACTGTAGCACTTAACTTTAACTTCTAAATAATTAATAAGGTTTAATTTACAGAGTCTCTGATCTCAAGAATCTCATACTTGGTAAGACAAAATTTAAACAACAAAACCCACATTAGAAGTTTATGATAGAGCATGAAACTTATGATTACTATACACAAAGGAAGAAAGAAAGGATCAGAAAGTACAGCTAGCTAAGATTTTCTTTGTAAATATTGGTGAAAGAGTAACCTGTGGACCAATATCAAATAAGTTTCATTGTGATGCTTCTACACATGTAAACTGTGGTTTCATTTATTTATTTATTTATTTTGTGTGTGTATGAGTGTTATGCCTTCATGTGTGCAAGTGCACCCATCTCATGCAGTGCCTGTGGAAGACAGACAAGAGCACTGGATCCTCTCGCAATTGGAGTTACAAATGGTTGTTAGTTGCCATGTGGGTGCTAGGATTTGAACCTGGGTCTTTTGCAAAAGACGCCAGTACTCTTAACCGCAGAGCCATCTCTCTAGCTCCTGTAAACTGTGATTTTTGATCACATCTCAGATCTCTGTTCCACTCTCTTCTTACAACCCCTTATCTTCTGAACCGTTCCTCTTCTATCTTTAGGTAGTCTTTTTCTTTGTTTCCATATATGATAGGAAAATATACATAATTGTTTTCTGAGTCTGGTTTATTGCAGTTAGTATGATGCTATTCTATTTACTTCAATCTGTTTTCATGAAAAATGATATGATTGTTAAATGAATCAATTCCATACTTGGTTTTAGTGGATACATCAGAGTTTCCAAAACAATTGAAGGAGAAGGATGCCTCCACTACAGAAGGCACAAAGCCACAGAGGTGTTGAAAACAGATAACTTTTTAAAAATATTTTATTTTTATTATTGTATGTGTATGAGTGTATTGCCTGCATGTATGTGAGTGCACCCGTGTCATGCAGTGCCATGGAGGTCAGAAGAGGGCTACGGATTCCCCAGGAACTGTAGTTAAGGATGATCCATAGCCACCATATGGGTTCTGGGAATCAAACCCGGGTCCTCTGCAAGAGCAGTCAGTCTGTTAACCTCTGAGCCATCTCTTCAGTCCCCAATAACAACTATTTTTAAAATCATTGTTAGTTGCTTTCTGTGATAGTCATTTCAAGTTTATCCACCTAAGAACAACAAAAAAAGCTAGAAAAAATATTTTAATGCATGTAAACCATGAGTATAAAATAAATGAGAAATGTAGATCAATATACAGGGAATGATAACCTAGGGATCTGAAACATGAAAAGTCACTTGCTGTTACACACTTGTGCATTAAGAAGAAGGAGATAAAGATATGTACTTATGCTTATACGAGGCTATGGAGTAACAGAAGTCAAACTCAGAAGCCATTAAATTTGAGGTTTTGATACAACATTTCATATCACCTAATTGGTCATTTGTGACATAGAATTAAGTTGGTCTTGAACTTGGAATACAACTGTGAATTAGGGACTCATTTACAAAAGCAGTGAGGGTAGAGTATCATTATTGCAGATCATAAGCATTCCTCAAAAAAATTCAAATAAAATGTGATAAATTTATAAAAAGTGCGCAGAAGACAAAAGATACTATTAGCAAATTCAGTAGAAATAGTGGAGCTAAGATATTAAAGACATTTATGACAAAAATTATTAAAAGCTTATGATTACTATACACAAGAGTGAATATGTTTTAAAAAATAGCAAAAATAGAAATTAAAAATTGTGTTGTAGTTAAATTTCACAAAAGGAGACATTAGATATTCTTAAACCTAAGGATACAAATGCTAAATTTAAGACATAAATGAACAAAAAAATAAAAAACATTCTCTAAAAATAAATGGAGAAAAACTAAGGCAAAAAATAAACATAAGGGCCTGGAGAGATGGCTCAGCGGTTAAGAGCACTGACTGCTCTTGCAGAGGACACCAGTTCGATTCCCAGCACCCACATGGTGGCTACGTTCCGTCCTTAACTCCATTTCCAGGGGAATCTGAGGCCCTCTTCTGATCTCTGGATCATTGCACGACACGGGTGCACTCACATACGTGCAGGCAATACATTCATACACATAAAACAAATAAAATAAAACAAACATAAAAATAAAACAGAGACCTTAAGTTGAAGATAAATACAAAGATCTCCTTTAATTAAAACTATAGCAACTGTATAGTTCTAAAATGTCAAAAATGTAAAGATGCACTTCACAGAATATACTTAGCTCAAAAGGTGCCACTTTCATGAAACGTATTTGTAATAATTACAAATCTGGACTGCAAAGTAAAAACAGCTAAGAGACATTTCCACATACACAGCTATCTGCAAACCATGTAACAATTGGGCGAAATGTGAATGAATGGCAGGACTATAGGAGTGAAAGTATCTGTTGATATTAAACATTTTGCATACATAAGAGAATGTTCAGAAAACCTGAAAGAACAAATATCCACTGCTGGACTCAGAAAAAAAGCAAAAATGAATTTTTTGGATATGAATAACTATGCTAACTTTATTCATAACAACCTAGCCCAATGAGGTGTACTTATACAATGGCATATTAGACACCAATGCACATTAATAAACCAAGGGAGTGAGAGCTTGTTACCAACAAAAAGTATTTTATTGCAGTGATTTTTTTTTTTTAAGACAAGGTCTCTCCATAGTGCCAGCTGGCCTAGAATTTGCTATGTAGACCAGGCTGGCCTCAAAATCCGAGAGACCTACTTACTTCTGCACCACCATTCTCAGTTCTGCTTATGTTATATTTGTCAATCAAATGGTTTTGAAATATATATATATATATATATATATAATCAGAAGTATATGTTCCACACTACACTCGAGTGTTCATGTTTCTCTTTGACTGTCTTCCTTTCGTGTTTATGTGGATTCTTCCAGTTTACAAAATATTCTAAAAAACCCAGAGCATAAAATTTTTCAAAATCCAAACATTTACCTAAAATAAAACATTTACCTAAAATAAAATTTTCTTTACAGGGAAACCTACACCTGCATCACATGAACAAAATTAAGTGAATGGATTTACAGAATGACAAAATGTATAATGAGAAACACATTCTGAAACCATAGTTTAGATTTGAGTGTTGAATCTGAATGAACTAACATTGTAGAAGTAAACTAGGTATCTAAATATTTTAATCTCAGCTTTTGAACCCATGAAATGTTGCTACTAATATTATGCAGAGTTGTGTTAAACTAATGAACCATGAAAAATGTTTCATATTTGATGTTAAAATGTTAGCAATCATCGTACAGCTAATTCTTTAAATAAGAGTGATTAAATTAGTCATGATGTTAATATAGTCAGTAGTATATGGCACAACACTGTCTATTCATAAGCATATATTTATCAAAATATGTGTCATTGATGCTTTCTTTCTTAAAGAATGTAAATTCAACAATTTAATGAGAAACTTACTATGGAAAATAGTAACTATAACAAACAGCCTAATAGATTTTTGTATGTATTTATTTTTGGACAGTATCATTTACTTTTGAATATAAACAGCTTAAATAAGCCTGTCATATTTCAAATTTACATGTCACTTACTTATTAAATTAAAGAGGATTGTGGTGAATAATTTCATGTATTTAATACATTTATCTTTGGAATGCCAGACAATTCAGCATTAAATTAAATGATATTAAATATAAAATTTAAAATCAACTTCGCTGAGGATTATTTATAGTCTATCTTCTGCATAGCATAAATATTGTTTCCAGTTCAGTAACACTTGCATTCACAATATAATCAACTAAGATGGGCATACTTTTGTATTATTGCCTGGTTAGTCAAACATTTCTAGTTTTGAGAATTTCATGCAGAAGTATTCTCTTTGCATTTTTTTCATCCCTTCAAATCAACTCCTCCAATGCCCCCCAACTCCTCAGTTCCTTGTCCTCTCCTTTCTTATTGTTATATATATGCACATACTTTTTTGTTTTTGTTGAAACAGGGTTTCTTTGTATCACCAGATACCTTGGAACTCACTAAGGAGACCAGATTGACCTTGGTCTCACAGAGATCTGCCTTCCTCTGGCTCAAGCATACTTACAAATATATATCCTGTGTGTTTGTGTGTGTGTGTGTGTGAGAGAGAGAGAGAGAGAGAGAGAGATGCACTAAGTTCATTGAGTGGTGTTCATGTATACCTACATTTAGGGTTGTCTATTTGATATTAGATAACCTCTCAGGGAGCTAGTCCCGATTGTCCCTCCCTCAGCATCCATTGATTTACTGTAGCTCTTCTCCTTTATCTTGAGGTCAGAACCCATGGCATTCCCCCTGTCCACCTTGGCATGTCAACTGGGTTTGTCAGTATACAAATCTCTTTAGACTACTGTACTGTGGAGAGTTCATTGGTATAGCTTCCTTATCACGTTGAGACCTCACTGACATTACCTGGCAGCAGGTTTCCTGGCTCTATGGGTCTCATTCTTTATGCACCCTCTTCCTTGAGGTTCCCTGAACCTTGGGTGTAGAGGTTGCAATGCAGATGTGTCACTCAAGGTTTTGTATTTCACAGTCAGTTCTTTTCTTCATTTGACCTGTTGTAGAACTTTATATTACTCTTCATCTGTTGAAAAAAATAAGCTTCTTTGATGAGTAGACAGAGGTACAATCATATGTACAAGGTTACATACTTAAGATACAGTAGGAATTCCATTGGATTAGAGATATGAAAAAAACTAGGTTTTTCTCCAGGATATATCACCTCTCCAGCCATGTGTACTTGGTTATATTCACAGTACTACATATGATCTACCTCTTATTGATCAGAATTTATATCCAATTAGACAGCAGTTGCTTACCCCCATGATAAAATTACCACTACTTAATTGCAATCTCTTCAACTCCATCTCTTGACTTAAACAAAAGTAAGCACATTAACTCTAAAAAACAGTTTCTTAAATTTTCCTTTAGTTAATATCAGCTTTTAAAATTTTTAAACTACTTCTTACATGATTACTGCATTCCCATAATTTCTATCCCTCCCCCCACAAACTCCTTCCATAGCCCCTACTCCTTCTCAAGTTCTGTTCTCTACTTCAATTATTATTGCAGCAGATATAATTACATACATTTAGAAAGATATACCCATGTGTTTTATATATATATAAAACACGGAGTCTATTAAGTGCTGCATGTGTGAACATAAGTTTAGGGCTGACCACTTGAAATTAGATAACCTATCATGGAGCTCGTCCTTGGAGAAAAGTGATTCTCTCTACCTCAGTGTTCATCGGTTGCCTCTAGTTCTTTTTCTAGAAGTGGGGCCCTGGGAAATTTCCCCCATTCACAATGGCATGTCAAATGTTATTATTATCCAGGTCTAATTAAGGCAATCATATTATTGAAATTTCATGGGTACAGCTTCCCTGTCATGTCTATGATATAATCACCATGTTATCCTTTATTCTCTGCTTCTTAATCAGTTGTGGAACTTTGTAATATTGTCCATTTGTTGCAAAAAGAAACTTTTTGATTAGTGGGGAGAGTAACTATATAGATAAGTATTTAGAACACAGTAATAAATTGCACCCGTTTAGGAAAGTGGCAGTGATAGGTTCTTCTCTAGGGTCTATGACCTTCCCTACCATTGTTGAGTTGTCTGTGTTTGCAGTACCATGCATGAATTCTCTCCTATTGAGCAGCTATCAAATCCATTTAGACAACTGTTGAGTACTTAAAATTAAATTTGCCACTGTTGAACCATTAGAGATTGTTTGCTGGACCAGGCATTCTTGTGTCTCATACGCTGTGCATCTGAGCAAGACTGTTGATTAGTGTTCTCCCTTGGCAGCTTGCACAGCACCTTCTAAAACTGTAAGACCTAGTCTTCAAGGAGTAGATTGCCAGATCAGTTCTGACTCAATTTTTCCAAGTTCTATGTCTCAAATATGTGATAGTTCCAGCAATGATGTCAAATTTTCAAGTTCTGGGAGACAACCAAAGGCTATGGAAACTGCTTATATTATTTTTTGAGTCCCTTAAACTGCTTTAAACATTTGCTGGAAAGGCATTAGGAATTTTTTTAGCTTTCAGCTGTACATACACATTCAACTATAAATGTGTATTTTTAGCTAAGATTATTAAATAATGATGTAAATATGTCAGAATTTATTTTTCTAATAATGACTAAATTTTGCTCTATTCATCTTTGTCAATAATTTCATGGCTTTTTACTTTTTTAAGTTTTTATTTATTATTTTATTTTGTGTGTATGGGTGTATTGTTTACATGTAAGTGAACCCATGTTGTACAGTGCCCATGGAAGTCAGAAGAGAATTTCAAATCTCCTGGAAATGAAGTAACGGATGGTTGTTACCACTATGTGGGTTCTGGGAACCGAACCTGAGTCCCCTGCAAATACAGCCAGTGCTCTCAAACTCTCAGTGATCTCTCCAAACATGTCTGTAATTTTCTACGTGCCACTAAAGTCCTAATTTCTACCACAGAATAGACTTTAAAAACTAGAGCATGAACTCCATGATGACAAGGATTTTTTTTTTTTTTTCGGTCATGACAGACACAAAAAAATGGTTGATAAATTATGTTTGCCACGGGCAGAGCTGACTGAAGTGGCTGTTAAGCACAAAACTTAATGACTGTCAGAGGAGTAAACATGGAGTTAAAAAAGAGGCTTTCATCTTAGTTACTCTGAAACACATTCTACATAACACTCCAATTTCCCACGCACTTTTGGAATGAAAACAACCCGTCTTAAATAATAAATTTATTAAATACATTCCTTATATACCTTTAGAGAAGTCAGCTTTGTAGGTTTCTGACTCTATTCCAAGGGCTGACTGTTGCTCTGATTTATGTAAAGGCAGCAGTGTCACAAGGAAAGAGTTGTAGATTAAAACTTCCTAAAAACAGTGACACCAGTGGCTGTCTTTGGAATTGTGGAGAGTGTTACTGAAAGTTCGCTGAACGGGGGTGTAGAGCCACAAACAATCATGGACAGGCGCCCAAAGGAGGATTTCTTGTTTGTTTTGGATTTTTATTCTTTTTGTTTTACTTTTAATATATTCTAGAGATTATTTCCACCTCCACTCTGGAAATTTTCAAATGTATATTTGCAGTGACTACTAAATTGCTTAGGTACTATGGAAAAACTGTTCATTAAAGGCAAGAATAAAAATGTTAGTGCTTCAGATGAGCTTTTCTATGCTTAATACTCATCAAAAGATATGGGAGCATTCAACTGAAAAGGAAAGGACATTGAAAGAACCATGGGGGTACAGGACATAAGAAACTGAAGAGGGGTGTGTATTGGGAGACAGGTTAATACCAAGGGGAAAATGGGAAAATGGGAAGGCGAAAGGAGGTTATTCAAGGAGACGGAGAGGAGAGATAAATAAAGCTGAGGTGGCAAAGCCAGAGAGAAATGTATTAACTCAATCCCCCACCCCCCAAAAAATCACACAAACTATCTGAACATGAATGCATGCATATACCTGAAGGCTATATATCAAGAAACACAGTGCCAGACTGGAGAAACCTCCCTTTGGGTTGTTGGTCAGGGGGTACAAAAGGCTCCCCAAATAGCACAGGCTGTTGCCACAGTCCTTGATCACCCCCCAGAACTTGAAGGTAAGACTCTATTACTGAAGACAGGACATACTTTGGACAGAAAACTTAGATCAGTTCAGTTGGAACTGACCAGGAAGACTTCTTCAAGAAGGCTAGCTCTCATAGTTCTAGAGGATAGTATGTAAGCTGCTAAGGGAGAAAATCAATCAATGGTCCAACCCACATGTAAAGCCTAATAACCACACCATATGGCACAGGAAACTATCTCTAGGTTAGGTAGTGGTACTTTTATTTGGGGGGTAATCTATATCTATCCAATTGGACTTTAAGCTCTTTCAGTGGGACTTGAACTCCTAGGTGGCACTGTAAATACAGTCAAATACACATGGCTGCAGGGGTCATAGATCAAGGGGAATCCTTATCTCTGTCTCATATCTGTAGACAAAAATTCTTACTGCATGCTAAATATGGAACCTTATATTTATAGACAATACATCATACATGACTCATCAAAGAAGTTTCTTTTTGTAACAGATGGAAGCTATTAGAGAGTTCCACAACTGGACAGTCACAACAAGGAATATATGTCTGTGAGATGCCCAACCATAAATGACACATGTACAGTGGGACCTCTACATCTAAGGCCCATGGAACATAGGGGTAGACAGAATACTCATGCATCCCTCAACTCTCACTGGTAAAACTTCTTTGTACAACAGTGTGATGGACAAAGAAGGCCATAATTGTCTTAGTTTTAGAGAATAAGAGGCTTTACAGTGCATATCCTTGGAGAGGATTCCTATAATAAAAGTCACCTACCCATGGCTCAAGGACCATTGCAGAAGAGGGGGTGGAAAGATTATAAGAGCCAGGGTTGGTACAAGAACATAAAGAAACATCGGCTTTCAGGCCTTTCAGGACTTGCTCTTATGAACTTGCAACAATGATGACAACATGTACAATACCATCCTAATGAAATGAGACAAAATCCTACGATAGAAAGGGGAATGGGGAACCAGCCCCCAGCCTTAGCCAAGGGACTACTGGCAACATACCTGCAGGGTGAGGGAGAGTAGATCTTCTTTAAGGGAATGACTCTAGATAGGCTAAGTAGAGTCCAGTGGATGATCTTTCACAGAGGGCCATGTGGGTACAAATACTTGACTGAATAAACCTTAACATATATAATAGAATGAGTGAAATCCAGTAGGGGAGCTATGGGGACTCTAAATTTGATTAAGATCTATTACAAGAAATGCACAAAAACTAAAAAAAGTTAACAAAAATATTATGCATGTTATATTTGAACACTTTGAAACTAGGTTATTAAAGTGTGATAGAAAGTCTTATGCCATTTTTGAATCATCTAGATTTTCTACACTGGTCATTGCTTCTGAAAAGTTTCAGTCCATAAATGTTCATACATTAAACTACTATATTTTTTGTTATAACCATACTGGATAATTATTTTGTTTACTACTTGTTTTGATTCTCATACTGGCTTCTTACTTCCCATAAATTCCAATTTTATTCATATAACTAAATTAAATTGGGTGGGCTCTTAGTAGGATGGTGTTGTGAAATATCTATTAGGGAACATATTACATATCTTCATGACATCCTTCTAACACCTGTAATTCTGCATGATTGATAAGTTTCAGTTCAATAGTTGTAAAGTCTTTCTGCACAAATTATTTTTATAAATCAAGAGTCCAACATGTGTATATAACATTTGCCCTTATTGACAATACTGATTTTATCTACCCAATCCAAGTTTTACATAATATACTTCTGAGAATATGATACATATAGAAATCAACATTTTAAAATACGGCATTATAACATCCTACACTATGGAATATATGAAAGCATAATCCACTTAGAGAAACAAGAAAAAGATCCAAATTAATAAAGAAAAATATATTTGCACTTTTCCTTTGATCTTGGTTTCATCTAAATGATCAAAGAAAACCAGAAAAAAATTTGTTCTCTTATTCTTATATATTTGTTTTATCTTTTAGATTATTCTTTCTTAAACCCCTCTTTTACCATGCATGTAAACCCTAATGTATACACATAAAAAAACAGTTCAAAATGCTGACTTTAAAATATTCCTTAGTCATTTCCAGAGAGATGGCTCAGTAGTTAAGAGCACTGGCTACTCTTTCTGAGGATGGTGGTTCTATTCACAGCCACCCACATGGCAGCTAACAACTGTCTGTAAGTTCTATTCCAGGGATCTCAGGTCATCTTGTAATTTCCTTGGCGTTGCATACATGTGTTGCACTTATATACATGCATGTAGAACACTCATACACATAAAATAAAAATAAAAGAATGTTATTAGTGGATAATCTTAGCCTGTCTATAATGTAGATGTGCCTTGGACTCAAACTTTCAGTATAATGTTTAAATATTTTTTAAAAAGTATTTATTATTATTATTATTTTTAATGTGTATGCATGTATTGCCTGCATGTAGGTAAGTGCACCCATGCTGTGCAGTGCCTGCAGAGGATAGAAGTGACTGTCGGCCCCTGGAACTGGAGTTACTGACAGTTGTTAGCTGCCATGTGGGTGCTGGGTTTCCAACCTGGGTCTTTTGCAAACAACAGTCAGTGTTCTTTACTACTGAGCCATCGCTCCAGCCCTGAAAACTTTGCAAAATATTAAGACATCCCACACCCAACAACATCGTGCATATAATTTCCTGTGTACCCGC
>NW_008339516.1:812587-812935 GCF_000622305.1 Nannospalax galili | reverse complement strand
TATATAAAATTAAGTAGTATTATACTAGAAACACTAATTCACAGAGTCCTGCTGTGGCACTTCAATATCTCTAATTGCTTGTGTAAACTCTATAACGTAATGGATGTTCCTGATAGGACAATGCTTTGTCTTTGTGGTATTTCCGTGAAAGATCTTTGAACAACATAGCTACAAGTCAATATTCCTATTGACAAATTATTGTATACACCTTTCCAAAATTATTGTTTTCAGTAATTTAAATTTATTTGTAATATACATTGATAGTATATATTGAATTAAGTCCTGACCCAAAATTACTAGAAGAAAGGTCATGATCTTCAAAGCCTGCAGCCATGAATTCAAGTACTC
>NW_008339516.1:786384-812437 GCF_000622305.1 Nannospalax galili | reverse complement strand
TAGCAGTTAGTTTTAGTATTAAAAAGCATTGCATGAACTTTATATCAATTATTGAATAGTTCAGACTGATTAATGCTCTGGATTACTATGGATATGGTTACTTTAAAAATATTTTATTTTTATATTTTAATTTTTTTGTAAGAGTATATTGCCTACATGTATGTAGGTTCACTGGTGCTGTGCAGTGTCTGCAGAGGTCAGAAGAGGATGTCAGATCCCCTGGAACTGGAGTTACGGAAGCTTGTTGACCACCATATTGGTGCTGGGAATTGAACCCAGTCCTCTACGAGAGTAGTCAGTTCTCCTAACCACCTAGTCATCTCTCCAGCACCAGGATATGATTTCTTAAAAAGTCAAAATGTAACTAGAAAGATGGCTTAGCAGTTAACAGCACAGACTGCTCTCAAAGAGAACCCCAGGTCAAGTCTCAGCATCATGTCAGATGGCTCATAACGGCCTTAACTTCAGCTCCAAGGGATCTGATGCCTTTGATCTCTGTAACACCAACACTCACATGCACATTACTCCACACCATATGCTCATACACATAATTAAAAAATAATATAAATTAATCTTTATAAATATCAAAATAGACCATGAAATATTGAGTTTCTCACACAATTTCTGGGTGTACCATGGAAGTATCTCATTACACAACAAAAGGTGGAAATTTCATAATAATTTAAGAATTCATTATGGGAGCATAAATTCTGTCACAATTATATTCCTATTTATTTTAAACTTGATGAACATTTTATAATAATTTTAATTATGCAAGTTAACTTCGCACTAATAAACTGTGCCCAACATTTGCAACAAACTGCCCTTCTTTTATGACCTAATCTGTGCTGGCACCACAAAGCCAATCAACATACCACATTTCTTAGATCTTAGTAAACTTCTGTCAATCTCAATGAGCCATCTGCTTTTTGAATCTGCCAAATGAGGCCCCGTTAGGAAGAATTACTCAATTATTAATAAATTTGTAAACTTTCTATAATCATGTCAGGCTTTCACGTAATGTGCTTTTTTGCTTCCAGATAAGCTTTATATCACTGAATCCTTAAGCGGCTAATGGTGAATTCCACTATGCTATCATCTAGACTTCTAGAAAATACAAGTACTTTATTCTGTCATTGCTATGCAGCTGTTTTGTATTTTGTAGTTATTTTTATGTGCCTTATGATCATTTTTTAAAACATAATTTAATAGTGCATCATATATATACATTTTTATAAACAATGCATTTAAGTTTAATTTCGATCATTTCAAAAAGTTGATATATATGTGTGTGTGTGTGTGTACATCTATAAAGAATGAAGTAGTCCCAGGTGCTAAACACTAAGTTGGAAACATTGTTTTTCTGTTTGTTCTGAATGTTGCAAACTTGAGAAAATTGAGGGTAATTGCCTTTGAGAAATGTAGGTCATTCAAACTTTTCAGAATTGCAATTGCAATTGGATATAATGTAATACCTATCACTACTTTAGTTAATAACCTGGTGTAAATTTTAAAAGACTCAGAAACAGCTATACCTTTACTGCTTTAAAAATTCTGATAGCAATTTTGTGAAGTAACTTTCATCTCTTTTACTTTTACAGATTAATAGACTGAAATTCTAATATTGGCTTTAAAAGCTTTATTGTCTACAACATTTTTAGATAACTATGTAAATATGTGGCAATATTTTTAGAAATGCTCTCACATCTAATACAACACCTATTGGAAGATTGCTTGTACAAAACAATGAAGAATTCTAAAATGAAATTTCTTCCTGTGCTCAATATGCAAGTACAGTAATCTGCACAAATGTCTCTAAAAGAATGCAGGAGAGCTCTTACTATGCCGTCAGTAACCAAGTGACCAGTGAATCAGCTACCCACGTAAATGCTAGGTGCAATAAATTACTATTATTTCCATTGTGTTGTGTAAGGAGAGTGGTCTTACAAATCCTTTGTGTTCTAAGAACCTGTTTTTTTGTGCAAGAATTTCAGAAACTAGAAAATAATATTGAGGGAAAATAAAATAACTTAGATAAAAATAATCTCCTTTGTTACTTAGGTTTTTAAATAAAGGCTACATCTGTTCAAGAAATATGCACCCTGAAATGTAAGTATGCTAGTTTCATTTCTGTAGTTTGATAAAATGCCCTGACAAAAGCAATTTAGGGGCTAAAATTTTTATTTGGATTATATCCAAGGTTATATAATATCATTGCCGGAAATTATAGTAGCAGGAGCTTAAAACAGCTAGTCATAACAGCAGTCAACAGCACAGAAAAATAGGTGAACTCATGTTCACTTGCCTGTGTACTTGTGTCCTTCTTCATTCTCCATTCTCAGGACCCTCTGTCACCCATCCTAGCCTGGGTTCTGCTACATCAACTAACTTACTTAATATAATCCTTTTTATACATGTCCACTAATCAATCCAATGTAGATAATCTCTCATTGAGGCTTTCTTCCCAGGTTATTCTATTTGTGTCAATGTCACAATTAAAGCTATCACAGCAAGCTATCCCAACTCTCCTAATTACTTTCTATTCCTGAGACAAAACACTGACCAAAACAAACTTTGTGAGGAAAGGGTTTATTTCACCTTCCGTTTACAGTTCATCATGCAGGGGAGCCAGAGCAGGAGTTCAGTGACTGCCATGAAGGATCACTTCTTACTGGCTTGCTCCCCTGATCAGTGCTCAGCCTGCAAATATAACACAGGACCAGGGATGGTATTGCCCACAGTGGGGCGGGTCCTCAGACATCATTAAAAAGTTAAGGAAATGCCCACAGACATGCCCACAGGCCAGTGAAATGGAGGGATTCCACAACTGAGTTTCACTGTACTCAGGTGTCTCAATGCAACAACTGAAGCTATCCAATAGACTGAGAAAGCTATCTCTGCTCATTTCTTCACTGTTCCCACTAGTACCACTAGGTATTTAAATGTGTAATACATGAGGGATAAATGAATGATTTGAACTAATTGACTATTAAGTTTCTCTTGAATATCTGCTTACATGTTCATCTCTCAGAGAAATGTTGTAGCTTTAGTTAAATAAAGACTAGATTTTAACATTCAGTATCCTAGAAATTAAGTCATCATGATCATTTTGGAGGAATGATTTCAAAGAAAAAGGTGAAGAAATATTTATATATTATAGGTTACCTATTGAAAATGCTATGGAATTTCAAAAAAGTAAATGTGATAACTTCAAATGTAAGTGGAAGCATGCTAACTAATACAGCTATGTATCTCCATGGTAAACTACAGCATGCTAACTAGTACAGCTAGATATTTACATGGTAAATTACAGCACACTACTAATACAGCTAGGTATCTACATGGTAAGCTACCTTATGCCATTCAAGTATTGAGACACTGATTAATCAAAGTAAAATATATTATCATCTCCTATGTTACAACTACATAGAAATAGTATATGTCATTCTTAGATCTCCTGTATTATCCATCTTTTCCTTATAAGCCTACTGCATATCAACTTCTAATGTACTATAAAAAATATTATGTCCATTGCTTACCATGTCTCTCCCATATAATGTAAGCTCTACAAATTTAAGGATTATTCTTTTGTTTATTAGATGTCATAAACATATATAAATTGAACAGAATATAACTTTTAGATATTTATTTTTAAAATTTGTACTTATTGTTTTATTATGTGTATGTATGTACTGCCTGCATGTATGTAAGTGCACGTGTACCGTGCAATGCCTGTGGAAGTCAGAAAAGGAAGTCAGATCCCCTAGAAATTGAGTTCCAGGTAGTTGTTAGACACAATATGGGTGCTGGAAACTGAACCTAGGTCCTCTGCGAGAATAGACAGTGCTTTTAACCGCTGAGCCATCTCTCTAGTCCCCAATTTTTAGAAAACAGTATCAATTATTTTGAAATTTGGTAATCATTTGAGTTAAGATTATAAAACATCAACAAATATTTGAAAATATACCATTTTTCAACTGTAAAAATGCATTCTTAATTTACTCAATATATCAAGAAAACACAGTTCTACTAGAAATACCTCAGGTGGCTAACTATAATTTTGAGTTAAGATATAGCTAAGTAAGGACTCACAAAATATATGTCACTCCCACAAAATATATCTGTATTTTATTAATTTTTTTTCTCTCTCTCTCTCTATATGTGTGTGTGTGTGTGTGTGTGTGTGTGTGTGTGTGTGTGTACAATGGTTGTTTTTTTCTTATAACTTCAGTGAAATAAGAATATTTAAAATCCTTGATTTATCTGAGCCTGTCTCTCCTTGTGCTCCTAATACAATGAGAGTGCAGCACAGCACTTACTAGATAGATGGTGTAACTCCCTCAGATATAAGCAACTTTGCTAATTTTGATTATTAAAATATTTACATATTTCAGATAATATTACAAATCAGTGAGTTCCATCTAAGTCATTGGAACTCACCAACAAAATTCTAGATGGAATTGTATTGAATTAATGACAGTTTTCTGGTGCCTTTCTTTTTAAAATCCCTAGGTATCATGTGGCATGTTTAAAAAAAGGAACTTTGGTACTAGAGACTAGAGACTTTGTAATAGTTTCAATCTTTTGCAAAAAGAATCTTCTTTGATGGGTTGTGACAGGTACATTTGTCTGTAAATATTAGGATAAGTACCTAGATTACAGTAAGAAATTAAATTGGTCTAGAGGTGACAAAAGTAAATTTTTCTCTAGAATGTATGACCTCTCCAGCCATGTCTATTCAGTTGTATTTACAGTACCATGCCTGAGCTTCCTCCCATTATCAAGCCTTAAGTCTGGTCAGATAGCTGTTGATTGCCCCCAAGATAAAAGTGGCATTACTGCACAAGTAGAGATTATTCCCTGGGCTGGACATTGTTGTGTTTCATAGACTTTACGGCCAGGAGACATCCCAGTGATTTTCTCCCTTGGCAGCTTGAATAATCTCTTCTGATACAGTGGAAGATAGTTTTCATCAGGGGAGGATTCCAGGTCAGTTCTAGCTCAACTCCTCCAAGTCCCATATCCTAAGACTGTCCTGTCTTTAATAGCCTGTGCTATTTTAATAATCTCTTGAACTAAACTGGCCAACAATTTGAAGGGACATTTTCCAGGCCTAACACTATTTTTTGCTATATTGCCTTCAGTTTACACACACACACACACACACACACACACACATACACAAAAAAAAGTATGGTATTGTATTATACTGTATATGTATTTTTCAGTATGATGTTGAACTATACATTTGCCTCTGGTTCTTCACAACAACTTAGTATTATTTTTCTTTGTTTTCTCTACCCCTTAATAGACCTCCTTCAAAAAAACAAGTGACAAATGTTCTCTCTTATTTGTCAGTCCTTAGATGTGAGTATATATCCTGATGTAGCCTCGTGATCCATGGTAACAAAAAAGAGCCAAGTATGTATAGAGGAAGTAGAAGGTCTAGAGAGGGGGATAGTGTGAGACACATTCAAATTGTCATCTACAGTATGTGATGTCTTTTTCTGTGTCATGACCAGTATTTGACGCTTCCTCTATAACTGATTATTGTCATTAAACTGTACTGGGACAATGCCATCTTATAATGCTGCTCTTCATGTCCCTAATGATTAGGGACACTGAACAGCTTTTCATATATATACAAACATGCACACACACATATTTCCCATTTGTATTCTTTAGTTTTTCACATTTTTTTATTTTGTGTTTTTTCATGTCTATATGTGTGCATATGTGTCTATGTGTCTGTGTGTGTACACGCACATGTGTGCAAGTATGTATGTGTGTAGGTCAGAGGAGAACTTAATGTAGTCAGTTTATCACCTTTCAGTATATAGTTTCCAGAGTTTGAATTCAGGTTATCAAACTTAGTAGCAAGTGTCTTTTACCTGTTGAGCCACATCAACCACCCCACATTTGTCTTCTTGAGGTGCATATATTTGATCATTTGTGCATCTTTAATTAAATATACTTTTAGCTGATAAACCTTTTGACTTTCTTATTTATTCTAGATACTGTCTGTTGTGTGAATTGCTTCTAATTTATTTTTCCTTTTATTATTCTGTAAATTTTCTCTTCATTCACTTTATTATTTCTTTGCTGGACTACATATCTTACCACACATAACACCAAAACAACATGTGTTAAACATTGAAATACAAGACAAAAATCTGTCAAATTCCTGGGAGATATTGTAGCAGAAACCCTCAAGATGTTTATTCAAGCAATGTTCCTTTTTTTTTAAAAAAAAAAATAAGGCCTCAAAGCATAGGCAATAAAAGCAAAAACAGACAAATAATATGTATCAAAGGAAGAAGCTTTTACAGAGTAAAAAATAAAATTGATCATCTATTTCTTTTTTGGGTGGAAGGAGTGGGTCATGCTGGGATTCACCTGAAGGGCCTCATATGTACTCAAAATGCACTCAGCCACCGAATGACATTTCTAATCAGCTCATTCGTATTTAATGAAATTACAAATATATGTCTTTTAAAGGAAGTAGTCAGAACACAGAAAAGAACATTGAGAAAAAGAAAGCTTGGCATTTTAATATTACTTTCATCAGAAACATCAACAGTATTATATCAAATAAGGTGTTTATTATTCTCTTATGTTTCCTCGTGTAGAACCTAGACATGGAAAATAAATATAAATCACAATTAACCGTTCAAAGATAGCCAGTTAGAATAGCCAATATTTCAAATGTCTTGTGTCCCTCTACTACTGAATTGATAAGAAAAGTTAGTATCTAAACACATTAGGGTTAAACAACACAAGAGATAAATAATGCCTAGCTAGTTTTAAAAACCCAGAGGGAACAATATTAACTGAACAATCTACTGACAAATTATACATACACCTAGCTCAAGGAATATAATACATATCTAGGCAAGGTTTATCTCAGAACCTTTGGTCTTTGCCCAAGGTTTATCTACATAGCACATGGTAATTAAAAGACCCAGGTTGGTGGAACCCACATTCACTGATGTCTAACAGCCATACTTTGAAGCCTATACTAATTTAGTCAGAGGGACTTAAAGGACAGTTTTTGCTCCTTGTCCTCCTAGGTCGACTAAGTTCTAGGGAACTATGAGCATTTCCAAATGTTCTGTATCTGTGGTGTTACACCTGTTCTCTTGTTCAAAGAGGACATGGAGACACCACCAAATGGACTTGAACCAGTGTCCCATCGACAAAAAGAAGGATCAACAGAGAGGAAACATTTTCTCCATGCGTCCAAGTGAAGCCAGCCACAGTTGAGCAGGACCTTTGACTTATCTTCACATAGACAGAACTAGGAAAAGAAAGGAGCCAGGGATTCCTCCCAAGCCCATGTGACCCTTGAGGAACAGATCCTCAAATGACCTTAAGAGTAAAAATAAATTGGTTTATCTGGGCCAACTGTATGGTCTTAAACACCCAACAGGGGAGTATAACAAAGGTTAAAGGATCAATATAATGCTTTAAGAGTCCATGAGTATAACTAAGGATACATAACAAGAAACAATGCAAGACAGGAGGTAACTTCCCTTGAGTTGTCAGCCAGGGTGGCCCAAGAGACTCCCAGACCATAAGCCCAGCATAGAAGTTGGAAAATGAACAGCAGACCCCAATCTTATCTAAAGGAAAATTGGCAACTGATTGCTGCTAGATGAGGAAAAGCTTATCTTCATAAAACAAGGAACTCTAGATAGGCTGACTAGACTCAGCAGATGGACAAGCACTGGGGAATGGCTGGGGGTGCTGACAACACAGTAGACAGTAACAGGGACTACAGCATATATGGGCTCCAATGTGGGGGTGGGGGGGCTATGGGAGGGTGCCATTTGGGATGTGGGTATATAGATGAATAAGATTGTTTGGGGATGTTCTGTATGAAATACAAAAAATCAACAAATAAAAATGAGTTATATTTGAGAAAAAAGCATAAACATTTGCTCCATGTTAATTAGCAGAGGTAACACACATTGCCACTGAAATCTACCTGATGATTTTATATCCATGCTCACATGAATTTCAGAAAATAACCAAATGTGACTAGTAATAATCAGATACATGGAGATTAGAGACACATGTGCAAACATCTAAATGTTAGTAGCATTAAAAATGAGTTTCTCTGTATGAAACAGTATATTTTAAAATGAAATGGAGATTTCTTTAAAGGTTAAAACCTCATCAAATTTTGTGTCTTTTTAAGTTTTATACTGAATTCAATATTGTGTAACTGTATTAATTCAACTGTGAACCTAAAAATTTACAGCCAATTTTAAAGAGATGCGTCTTTGCTCTGGAAATTGTTATTGAAAATGTTAATGCTGTAGTGAAATGTTTCTTCAAATCGTGTGGTTATTAAATAAATAATTTAAAAATTGGAGAAAGAACATTCCATGTATGATCACAGTATTAAATTTTAATAAATCTCATATAATGTATTTTGATACTATTTAAACGCCCCCTTCCACAGCTGCATTCCTCTTATAAACCCTACCCACTAGATTTCATCTACTCTTCCAATTATGTTAAAGTCTATCAAGTCAAGTGTGTGTCCCCAAATGCTCTTGGCTGTGTGTTCAATCACTGGAGCCTGTTTCACCTATATAACATCACACCCTTAAAGAAAACTCAATTTGTCTCTCTAAGAGGTTATTGATTACCAATAGTTCCTCAGTTAATGTAAGGTCTTCTTATACAATTCCCTACCTCTGTGCTGGGATTGAGTCTGGCTTGAGTTTGCATGGGTCTTGTGCATACTGTTACCATTGATTTGAGTTTATATAATTCACTTTCTAGCTGTCTAGAAAACTGGTTCCTTGTGGTCATCAGCCACCTCTGGCTCTTACAATCTTTTCACTCTTTCTTCCCCAATAGTCACTGAGCCTTGAGTGGAAGAGGTTTGATATAGGTGTCTTACAAGGATAAGCACTCTATAGTTTCTTATGCTCTGCATTTTGGCCAGTTCTGGTTCTCTGGGTTAATCACCATCTGTGACATGAGGAACCCTTGCTGGTGAGAGCCAAGAGAAACATTAATATTCTTTCTGCTCCATTACCACTATGTTCCCTGATCCTTAATTGTAGAGGTTGTATTGTAGAGGTATCACTTAGGGTTAAACACCTCACAGACATTTATTTTCTGCCTTTGACCTGTTGTAGAACATTATAATTGTCTCTATCTGTTGCAAATGCAACATTTTTTTTGATGAGTGATGAAAGGTACACTAGTCTGTAAAAAGAAGGATACAAAGGGTACAAATTTAGTAGGCAGTAAGAAATTTAGATGATCTAAAGCTGTGACAAACATAGGTACCACAGACTCAGGAAAACAAGCAGTACATCCCTGTATTGTGTGATCTTAGTTCTGCCAAGAGCCTGGAATCTCCTGAGTGCTTTCCCAGGCCTAACTTGGTGTATCACTGGCCATCTATGCTTTTTATCTAATCGCTGTGAACCTTGAGATCTAGAAGTTTTCCCAGACCTACCTTTGTAAGTCTCCCTTCTCCCACCTTCCTTTGCTCAGTGATCTCAGCTCTGCAGGACCATTGAACTCTCCTGGAATCATTCCCATCTCTGACTTGGTGCACTCCCTTTATGAAAATTCTTTGTGCTAGCTGGCCATTTCTACTATTTAGGACCAAAGACACAAGGAAAATAACATCATAGACCAATGTCTCTGATGAACATAGATGATAAATTTCTCTATACAACATTCACAAAACAAGTGCAAGAATACATCAAAATATTATTCAACATCATCAAGTTGGCTTCATCCCAGAGATGTAGGGATGGTTCAAATATATAAATCAAAAAATGTAATCCACCACAAACACAGACTCAAAGGCATGAGCAACATGATTGTTTTATTAGATGCAGAGAAGGCCTTTGACATCTATTCATGATAAAGCCATTGAATATATGAAGATATAGGGGATGTATCTCAACATAATAAGACATTATATCACAATCTCATGGATAAAATTGAAAGAATTCCCATTAAAATCAGGGATAAGAAATCATGTTCTCTCTCTCTCTCTCTCTCTCTCTCTCTCTCCTCTCTCTCTCTCTCTCTCTCCCTCCTGTTCAATATAATAATTTGAATCCTAGCTAGAGCAATAAGAAAAATAAAGGCAATAAATAGGATACAAATTGGAAAGAAATAAAAGTATTCTTATTTGCAGATGATAAGGTTCTTTACATAAAAGATGCTTAAAACTCCAAAACTCCTATTGTTGATAAATATAATCAGTAAAGTAGCAGGTTATAAAATCAACACTCCCAAATTTGTAATTTTTCTATATTCCAACAACAACCATTCTGAGAAACACATCTTGGAAACAAACCAATTCACAATAGCCTCAAAACTCTTAAAATATCTTGGAATAAATATAACAAATGAAGAGAAAAGCTTTTACAATAAAAACACTAAAACATTAAATAAAGAATTTGAAGAGGATTCCAGAAGATGGAAAGATGCCCCCCATGCTCATGGATGTATAAAAATAATATTTTGAAAATGCCCAATCACCAAACACAGTCCAAAAATTCAGTGCAATGTTCACAAAATTCCAACACAATTCTTCACAGAAACTAAAAAATAATCTCAGATTTCATACTGAAACACAAAAAAGCAGGATAGGCATCATAATCCTGAACAATGAGAGAACTTCCAGAAGCATTACATCCCTGACCTCAAATTGTACTACAAAACTCATGTGTTAAAAACAGCATGGCACTGGCATTAAACAGACACATTGACAGGTGGAATAGAAGTGAGGACCCAGATTTAAATCCAAATATCATCTGATTTTTTAGAAAGAAGCCACAAATACACACTGGAGAAAAAACAGTATGTACAAAATAGATGCTAATCAAACTGGATAGCTGCGAGCGGAGAGATAGCACTAGATCCCTGTCATAACTCAGACACTGGCATAAAAACAGACACATTGATCAATGGAGTATAACTGAGGGCTAAGGTTTAAGTTCACACATTTTTAGCCAACTGATATTTAAAATAAGGTCCAAAAACACTTACCAAAGAAAAGTTAGCATATTGAACAAATGTTGATGATCAAATTGGATCTTTATGTGTAGAAGAATTAATTTTGATCCTTACCTCTCTCCATGCACAAAGCTCAAATCCAAATGGGTTAAGTACCTCAATATAAGACTATGAGTGCACTAGATGAGAAAGTAGGGGATAGACTGAAACTTATAGACATAGGAAAGGACTTTCTGAACAGGATTCATATAGTAAAGGTATTAAGTCCAACAACTGACAAATGGAACCTCATTAGGCTAAAAAGTTTCTGTACAGAAAAAGATGCTGTTTCTGGAAGCAAGAGACATCCTAGCTAATACAAAGATCATCTTTTCCAGCAAAATTTCTGGCAGACGGTAGGCATGTAGAATATGCAAAGGACTTAGAACACTAACCATCAAAAATATGAGCAACCCAATTAAAAATTGGGTCAAGAAGCTCAAAAAGGAGTTCTCTAAAGATGAAATGCCTGATCAATGCTTTAATGTTCAGCATCTTTAGTCATCAGGGAAATGCAAGGTATAACCACTTTGAGATTTTATATTACTCCACTCAAAATGGCTAAAATTCAAAGAATGAACAAACAATAGATGTTAGTAAGGATGTGGAGAAATGATAACACTTCTCCAGTGCTATTGGGAATATACACTTCTGCAGCCATTATAGAAATTAGTGTGGAGTTTCCTCAAAAACTAGATACTAGTCTACTAGCCATACTAATTTCAGGTGTACACCCAAGAGATCGTAAACCTAACTACACAAATACCTGTTCATGCATGTTCATTGCTGCCTTTTTCATGAATTCCAGGAAATGGAAACACTCTAGATGTCCACCGACTGATGAATGGATAATAACACTGTGGTGTATATACACAATGGAATGTTATCAAGCACTAAAAAATTATGAAATTAACAGGTAAATGGGTGAAACTGAAAATAATCATCCTGAGGAAACCCAGACCCAGGAATTGAAATGTCATCTCTTCTCTCTTATAGGTGATACTAATTTGAAATCTTAGATACACTTGTTTCAAATTCAGAGAGGTCAAAAAAAATTTTAAGTCATGGGCTTGAGGGGAGCCTACCTGTGTGGGGAAGCAGAATGTGATAACAGAAAAGGAGGAAGGGATATAATAGAGTAGGTGGGGTTAATGGGGTAGGGCATGGGAGGGCAGGGCGTTATAGAGTGAGCAAGGATAACTAACACAAAAAGAAAAAGTCTTTAGAAAAATCCATATGGAAAGTTATCATTATAGAAGCTACTTAAAGAATATACATACATTATAAAAAGAGATTAAAATGAGTTCTCTTATAACAAGGAAAGATAGCCCCTACTAGACACCATAGGCTTACAAGCAAAAGCCCAATGTCAGGAATGGATCCACACTTTAAAACTGCTGAGTTGGGATCTCATAGACCCTCAAACTATACTGGAAATTGCCACTCCTCTTGGTTACCCTCCAGAACTTCATGATAAGACTGTATTGCTGAAGACACTGCAGACATGGACAATAGAACAAACAAGGAGAACTCGGGCTGGTTCTGACTTCAAAAATGTCACCTCTATGACCTAGCTTTCTTAGTGGTAGAAGGTGCTATACAAGCCACAGGAAAAGAAAATTTAGCTCAAACATTACCCAGCTATGAATCTTGCAAATTACAATAGTAACTAGTCTGGAAGAAATGCCTACTTGTGCAACAGTGATACTGATCTTATAGTAGTAACCAACTACTTTCTAATTGGATTTACATTTCACTTCATAAGATGGGGACCATTCCTGACATGGATATCAGGCTTTAGATACTGAGGCCTGAGAACCCACAGGCCATGGGAGAATTCCAAATACAACTATTCTGCTAAATAGAGTGTTAAACTTACTCCTAATGACTTAATGTTATACCCACAGGTTAATGCATGTCTCAACTCTCACCAGAAAAAAATTCTTAATGAAACATATAGATACTAACAGAGAGAACCCTGGCAGGACAACATTCAGAGAATAAGAGGTTGCAGAATGCTTATACCTGAATAGGACACCTATTTCAAATTTCTGCCCCTTTCATTTTAGAAGAAGGACCTGAAAGACTGTAAGAGCCAGAAAAGGTGAAAGACCACAAGGAAATGGAGTTTTCCAGACAATTGCTCAGTTAATTCATATGAACTCACAATAATGCTGAGAAACATGGACAAGTATTGCAAAAGATCATGCCAGACAAAACCCCAACACAAATGTAGGAAATTGGTAAGAAATTCCAACCCTATCTGAGTAACCACTCAGGTAAGGGGAGATTCAGTCTCATTTGAGGCTGAGAATTTTAGTTCCAAATCATTAGATATGATTATACATCATGCAATAACCATAGGGGCAAGGAAAATGGAAAAGTACCATGAATTAAAGGTGAAGAAGGAGCACTAAACAGAGATAGTAGTTGATAGATATTATCAAAGGAGAAATAGGGAAAATGGAGGGCATTTAACTGGGGAGGGAATAGAAAGGGAGATACAAGGAGAGACAGAGGAAAGATAAAGAGCCTTTAGGTGATGTTAAAAAGAGCAGAAATACATGAATTCAAAAGTCTACTGAAAATATATATACTGATGTGTGTGTGTGTGTGTGTGTGTGTGTGTGTGTGTGCATTGCTGCTATACAATAACAGTGTCAGACATGGAAAACTTCCCTTCAAGATGTTGGGCAGGATAGTCCAAGACATTCCAAAAATAACAGAGGTATTTTCATTGCCCTTGAATGTTTTCCAGAACTTGAAGGCAAAACGCTATGTCTGAAAACAGGAAATATTTCAGACACAGGACTTGAAGCCATTGAGCTATCACTGATATGCAAGACTCCTCCCTGAAGTTTAACTCCCATAGCATCAGAAAATTCTATGCAAATAGTCAAGGGTGAAAACCAATCAATGATTCCATCTATCTGTAAAGTCTATGAACCACAATGACCACTCACTACTGGTATAGTAGTGACACTTTTATCTGGGGTGTGATCAAGGCACTTTTATCTGTGCTGTCTAATCTCTCTTAAGGGCAGCTCGGTGGGAGGGACCTCATGTATGGTACTGTAAACATACCAAATGTTAATGTGAAGGTAGTAGATCCTAGAGAAAAATCTTACTTTTGTTACATTCCAGACAAGTGCAATTTCTTATGATTACTCTGTTTTTGTCACAGAAAATAACATTTAATCTCTATTGTGTAACTATGCAGACTGAGGACTGGAGTGGTTAAGCTGTCCTCAGTTATGAGTAAAGATTTAAACTAATTCCAGAGCCCTCATAACAACTGGTGCACTAGCTTGCTTATCATGGTATGACTTTACAAAAGAAAATTTTTAGAGATCTCATGATAAACATACCATGGTTACAGAAACATAAAGATGAATTGAAGTTAAAAGGAAAAAAATTAAAACTTCTAATATTCTGCCAATCATCCACATCAGTAGATTTTCTTGTTTTGTTTTGTTTCACCCCAACTAGATTGTAGTGAGATTGACAAATACTGAACAAATGTATGGCACACTGGGCAATATTTTCATATATACACGCATTATGCTTCAAATAAGCATAAGTTTACTAGCCTACTCCTCAACTGTTTCACTCTATCATCTTTTCTAAAATGCAATTTACTTTTCCACCAAAGCTCAAGCACCCAATATTACAAATTACAATCCCAGTATTTTCTCTTGGTTGCTGTGCTGGATAGCTTTAGTGTCAACTTGACACACCTGGGTTGAAGGAGCCTCAGTTGGGGAATTTCCTCTATTGGACTGGCCTGTGGCCATATCTGAGGTGCATCTTCTTGATGAGTGATGTGGGAGGGCCCAGCTCACTGTGGGTGGTGCCACCCCTGGGCAGGTGGGTCTATGTAGCATAAGAAAGCAGGCTGAGCAGGGGCCAGAAGAGCAAGCCAGTAAGCAGAGTTCCTCTATGGCCTTTGCTCTAGCTCCTGCTTCCAGGTTCCTGCCCTGAGTTCCTACCTTGGGCTCCCTGATGAACTGCAACCTGAGAGATGTAAGCTGAATAAACCCTTTCCTCCCCAAATTGGTATTGGTCAGAGTATTTTGTCACAGCAATGAAGAAACAAACTAAGACAGTTGCTTAATAGTCTTACTTTGTTATTCTTGTAGTGGAAAGATGATAGTTAAGTGATAAAATAAGTCTGAAAATCAAGTTCATTCACTAGCAAAAAAACTAATAAAAATAGAAACATTTTATTTATTAAAACTACCTAGTTTTATTATAGACATAGAAGAACTATTACATATACTGTAATATTTATTAAATGATGTATTCCTCTTATTTAAACTAAATGTTTATTTGGTCAATTTTGACTATCTTAATAAAGTCACAGATTGCTATGTATTCCTTATGTACATGCTGCAGTCTCAAAAAATATAGTACAATATCTTTATCAGGAAGTATTCATGTTTTAAAATATTTTAATGTGATATGTCTATTCAAAAATTGCTTCCAGTGTGGTCATATCTCCAAACTTGGGACTCTTAATTTTAATCAAGAAAATCTCCTATTATGATTAGCTGTAAAGAATTCTTCATTTGATCTGGTTACCATATACTCAAAGCAATAAATAAAATAATAACTAATAAATTACTATTAATGGCTAGTGTAAATTAAACATTTATAGAACATACAAGTGAATATGTGAAACTGTTGGTAATATTATTTAACTTGATCAATCACATTCTGATTATATTTAGTAACTCCAGGACTATCTATTGATCTCTCTCTCCCCTCTCTCCCCTCTTATATATATATGATGTTGGTCTCTTTGAGACAGTGTCTCCCTATAGCACCAGCTGGCCTGGAACTCACTATGTAGACTAGGCTGGCCTCAAACTCATGGAGATCTGCTTGCCTCTGCCTCCTACGTGCTGGGATTAAAGGTGTGTGCCACCATGCCTGGCTCAATGATATATTTTTGAATGATCATATAGATACAAAAAATGTATGAAATAATTATTTTCTAATTGGAAGATGATTTGAAATTTTATATGTTCAATTTTAGAACTTATTTGAAAATTCAATCTGTAGAACAGAAATGTGCCTATATAAACTGTAAGTACATGATGGTCTTATATAAAGCTAATTTCTTTAAATATAATTCTACTTCTTAGCTTTTTCTTCATGAGACTAGTAAAAATGTGACATGGAACTGATCTGCTTGATTTAAAATCTCAGAATTTCTCCTGTTACAATGGGAAACATTCATAATGCATTTAATAAGTAACAGTTTGGCATTGCATTGGTCTAAATACATCAGGTCATTATTTCTCCCTGGAGTTTTATAATGTGAGTAAACAGAAGGAAGTTACAGTCTGAAGCATTCATGGCTTTTTGTCATTCTCTCATCTTAGAAAAGTTTGAGGTAATAGTGGAGAAGAACACCTGTTATGTGCTTTCACATTGCTCTATTTCTGACAGTAAAATTGACCCTTTTACCCTCTATAATGCTAATGACTTTTCCAGACCCTTACACATTGTGGTCAAATCCTAGAAGATTTTCTATGAAGGTATAGTTTTTAATAAGTATTGTATTGTCTGAGGAAACACACCATAGAAGCAACTACTAGGATGAATACCATAGGTTTGAAGAATGATCCAAAGAAAAAGAAAATAATATTGCAAATACTATCTAACCAAATATACAAATAACACATAAATGTAGATATGTGTTAAATTCATATGTTACTTGCATTTATTTACTTATTTGCTTTTTGAGAGAGAGAGAGAGAGTTTCATAATATAGCTCAGGCTGGTTTACAGCTCTCCATTGTTCTGCCTCAGTCTCTTGAATGCTAAGATTACAGGCATGCCTGCCCTATTATGTCCTCTTAGAAATAAAGAAAATATTGTTAATTAAAAAAATAGGTTGAAATAAATGTTAATCTAATGTTTGAAAAATTCCTTAATGCAAATTCAAATATTCTATGAATTTAGTTAGTTCTAATGCATTATGTCAAAGTTTGAGTGGAAGGCTGTCATTTATAAAGTAAGCTTTAGATTAGCTTGAGCATCATTTTAGTTTATCCCCTGCTTTGTACATTACACTAAAGTTATCCTATGCACTCCTTTGTTAGTCAGGAAAACTGTCATTGATCCTTTGTTTTGTATACATAGTTGGTTTGGGTAAGTTACTTAAACTATCTAAATGTTGAGGTGAGGACTACATATATAATGAGACTGAATTAGTAAATTTATATACAATGTATAACACAAATAAAATGTATTCTGATGGAACAAAATCAACTCAAAACTCATAATCTAAAATTGCTAATTTCATATAATTAACTTCAATATTTATAGAAAGTCAACATATAATTAGATATGCTTTTATTCACTTTTCTTTCTTATGTCAATGCATATAAAAAAATTTTGTATATACTGTATCACTAACAGTTCATACATGTTTTCTCCATGCTTGTTTTCATAGATCTATTTAATGATCACAATTTTTTCTGTCACAAAGAAGATAATAGCAATGCGTGTTCTTCACAAAAGAACCTTGTTTGTCCTATGCTTCTCCAATCCAGAAACACAGCATAACCCACTTCCAAAATTTCTTAAACAAAGAATCAATCATTCATTTTCAATGGCCTTCAGGATAAATGTGTTCAGTGTTCATGATTTATGTTGAATCAAGTCAGAGTATTTATCTACATGGTGTATTTTATTCTTTGTTGGACAATGGTAACCATTTCCTATTGGTAAGAACATAGTATTCTGTCTCTGTTTCTTAATCCAATTATCATACATTCATTGGAGATAAGAAACATTACTATTTTAAATGTCTATTATTTTCTCTAACTTTGTGTCCAAAGCCGGTTATGCAATCCATAAACAGTAAAGAATTACAGCAATGCCTATAAAGTGTCTATAACTAGAGATCAAAGAATGAATAAAATGGAGAAGACATCATGTATCTATGTAAACACTGAAAACATTACATGACTACAGTTCTATACACAACCAATTAAACATAGAAATTAAATTTTTTATTACCATAATATGAACTACAATTTGCATTCCTTATGCCAGTTTCTGTATTCATAATTGTGATGTCTGGGTACATACAACACAGATTATTATAAGCCCTGTTGCTCTTAAGGCATTTTTCAAATGATTCCTTGTTTGTATTTTTCCAGGTTCTTGAAAAAATTATTACATATACCAATCAATATGATATTTGTAAGAGAAAACCTATAATGTACAGCATTTGATTAAAGCAATGAAAAATTACAATCAACAGAAAGATAATGTGTTCCTGTTGTGCACAGTGAATGGATCCCCAAGAATTACCACAGAGTCCAGAGAGCCTGCAAGAACAAAGAACCTTTATTTGGGCTTAAGTTCTGGCTCCCAGAATAATCAGCAAGGAAGAATTACGACATTTGCCCACCAAGCTGACCTGAGAGCCCTGCTTGCAGGGGGAAGAAGCTTTTTATAGGTTTTAAACAAAGGGAGGAGGGGAATAACAGAGTCACATCTTGATTGGTACAAGGAGCCCACACGCGCCAACACACTTTTGAATTGATTGGTTACAAGGGTTGTAGTCCTGGAGGTTTCTCATTGGTGGGTGCTATCCTCAGGGCTGTGGAATGTGCTGACTGTTGTCTGTGGGGTCAGAAGTCTCTGACCCTACATTATAAGGCTACTATATGCCTGGGCTTGTTTGATCTATAGCCTCCTGGGGTGGGGGTGGTATGTGGAGATTACAACATGCCTGGGCATGTTCATGCTTGCCTGAAACAGCTAGTCAGAATGGGGTCAATACAGTTTGTCCTCTCAGCCAAACAATCAAGCAGTTTACAGAAGCTAAAGAGAGCAGTTAGTCCTAAAGAGGGCTAGGGGTCTCGGGAGTCCAGGGCAGGGGACTAAGGAGGAGGGTTTCATATTTCATTTATTTATTTACTTATTTAATGCATTGTGTAAATTAGTATTGCCCATAGGTGAATGGGCTTAAGACCATCCACTGGGACTTTGACATCCAGAAGCTTGGGGTCCCCCCTAAGGCCAAATGTGAAGGTCTTCACCCAAGCATGGACAATGGCAAGCCTTTAGTCCCATGAAATGACAAGAGATACTCAGCTAGTATTTCCCAGCCTATATACCCTAGGTCCTCCCCGAGGTCATGTGAAATTGGGGCTGAGTTGCTCATCCTAGTTTGGTTGGGAGGTGTGACTGGACCCTTGGACCAGGATCCTATGACTACCCTTGCCCATTCTTCCATTGGAGGGCATGAATAATCAAGTGTAGCTGTGGTATTCTTAGGTGAGCAGACACAGTTGTGCTCAGGAAGATGGTTGTTTGTTGGGGAATAGTCCTATACATCTGACTTCTTTTGCATCCTTAGTTTTTGTTAACCCATCCCGTAGCTTTCATTTCCTATATTCCCACTCTCCATCCCTGGTTAAGTCTTTGACTTCCAGTATTTCCCCTTGTCTTTGATATCACAATAATCTACTAAGCTCTCATCATATTTTTTAACCTTGAAATGCATAATCATGTGCAACATCTTTGAATATACTTCATTTTGTTTATCCTTACCATGGCTTCTCATTTCCCAGTCCCTGCACTCTACTTCTTGTTTGAACCTTTCTGTCCCCAGTATGCCCACATTCTCATTTCAATGGTATTCTTCTAGCCCACCTTGCTAAATGCATCACCAGCACCAACATTGCTTGTTTCCTAGTTTTCAAAAGTGTTCCACATAATACAAGTGAATTGAAGCTAACAACCCCATATGAGACAGATCACACCACTTTTTCTTTTTTGGCCATGAGCAACCTCATTTAGTAATAGGGCAATTTGATTCATTCTGTAGTGCAATTGGTTTTCATATCATTTAAATCATGATATTTAATATTTAAAAGGGTGAGAAATGGAAATGCTTAATTTTACTAAAAAGTTATTTCTATTACTGCCACTTTTCTTATACTTCTATAAGACACAACCATGCCAAAGGTAGATGCAATAGCTTTAGACTTAATATTAAAATATCGTTATATGTAACAAAATGTATTGGCACTCTGGAATTAGAATCTGTGCTTCCTTGAACTTCAGATATGTGCAAAGTTTCATATGACCCAAAGTTCTGTTTTAACTGGGATCTGAGACTAAATGTATCTCAGGTAAATAAAGGAAGGAGGGACTAGAGAGATGACTGCTCTGCTCTTGCAGAGCTTTTATTCCCAGGACGCACATGGCAGATGAAAACTGTTCATAACTCCATTTCCCAGGGATCTTACCCACTCTTCTGGCCTTCACATGAATGGCACAGACAGGTGCAATTACATACATGCAGATAAAATACACACACACACACACACACACACACACACACACAATTCAAATAAATAGACCAAAAAATCAGTAAAAATGAAACAAAACTGATTTTCGTCATGCAATAATGGAAAAGGCACACACACACTCAAACACATACACACAACACAGTACTGTGATATGCCTTAAATAGATAAGCATATCCTCAGAATCAGGTCCAATACTCGATCTTACATTACTTTGATCACTTTATCTTTGTTCCCTATGCTTCTGAAGGACACTTTTTATTTACAGAAGGAAAACCTCACTAAGAGACTTAAATTAATATGATAAAACATTTTAGTTATGCTCTCTTCAATGCAAACATTTAAGCTCACAGTGGTATTTACTCTGGTAGTGCTTTTCATTTCTTCTGGGGGCCAGAGAACAGGGTGTTTGACAGACTAAGTGGCAATAGTTTTGATGAAAATCATGTTAATTTTCTGTCTGCACTTCATGGACTTTCCTTTAGCAAGAAACCAACATAGGCAAAGAGATATAATCTACTTTTATAAAGTAAAGTATATGTAGTTCAAGGAGCAATAATGTACAGTCTCCCCTGTAACATCCTGGTAGTGCCCTTCAAACAGGAGAAGAGGCACTATTTCAAAATTTGTGGGGTTTTTAGCTCTATCTCCCATCCCCCATTCCTTGTAGAGTCAGAAAAATCCTGAATCCAAATCATAGAAATCACATTTAAATGGCAGTGCAATATCTGATAAACAAATATACAAAATTCCTAAATTAAATTCTATTGAATTAATTCCATAATTTAGAGTATAATCTATGACCATGTATGATTTACCTTTATCATATCAAGCTGTGTTAACATATATAAAGTAAAATATACAAGGAAATAAAATGAAACATGTAAAGCTTATAATCTCAAAAAATGAAGAAAATATTTCTAATGTATAATGACTTTGAAAAGATAAATAATTGTTTTCTTTTCCAGTAGCATGTATAGCACCTTTCAGCACTATAAAAGCTAGCCAGGAGAGATGAATATTTGAGTTTAGTATCAGCTTGATTTCTCCTTATTTGTTCTACAACTCATGTATGGAATGTCCTCAGCATTATGTTGTTACCCTCAATTTCTGGTGGGTAATCAAGAGCAGAAGCAATGGTCAGTAATGTTTGAGAGTCTATGGAAACTCTGGTTAACATCAAGACAGGGAGTCCATTCCTGGACTGCACCTTTTATTTACTAGTCTATGGTGTATAGTAGAAACAATGTCCCCCTTTTATAGGGAAACTCCTTTTAATAGCTTTATATTATATATGTATATACCTCAAGAAGCTTCTACATTGTAGGTTTCAATATGAATTTTTCAAAAGGCCTTTAGATTTCCCCTCCCCATACTCCTTCATCTACCCTGCCATCTCATTCCCCTACCTATTTGATTATTCTCCTTTGCCTTTATATCATACTACCTCTCTCCTCTCTCATGTGGCCTATTACTAGTTTACTGACTGTATTAATTTTCTGTAGCTGTGATAAAACACCATGACCAAAGCAAATTATAGAAGGAAGAACTTATTTGGCTTACTGTTACAAAGGGGTAAGATCCCTTCATGGTTAGGCACTATTGCAACAGAGGTAGCCAGAATAGAAAGCTGATCATCCAGATATTTAATCAGGCATAGGAAGCAGAGAGAGACAGAGTGAATGTGGGAAAGTTATATTTTTTCAAAACCTACCCTCAGTAACATGCTTCCTCTAAATTGGTCTCATTCCCTAAAGGTTCCATAACCTCCCGAAATACCACCACAAACTTGGAACAAAGTGTCCAAATACCTTTAGTCTACCGAGGGAATTTTCATTCTGGAGGCCTCTCTTTAATGACTCTAATCTCCTTATCAAAGAGAACATCTCCTTCAAGACAAGCCTTGATTCTGACATTATTAAGCTTCCTAATGCTCCCTTTCACTCCAAAATGAGTATTAGATATTTATTCTCCCCCCCCCAACTTAGTCTTTTTCATTGTAGAATTATATAGTGGTCACCACTGATAAACACATCACAAATTCTGTTAGGCTGTCTTGAAATTTCCTCCACCAAAATAATCATTTCATTACTTTTCAATGTAACCTCAGGCAAGGTCTTACTCCAAGGGCAGACAGCAAGCAGACTCTTATTAAATATATCCAAGTTACTGTTTAAGTCATTATTTCATTCTGGAGCTATCTTGTTCTCAGTAATACTTTCTTCCTGGCTCCTACTAGGATCTGCCTATAGCATTCAACATTTTGTATTTTCCAAACTTCCAAAGTCTTCCACATTCTTCCAAAACACCACATGGTCAATATTTTCAAAGCAACAGGTCACTTTCTGGTACCAACTTCTGTATTAGTTATTGTCTGTTCCAGTGATAAACCACCATGGACAAAAAAAACTTCTACAAGGAAGAGTTTATTTGGATCAGAACTCCAGAGGGTTAGAATCCATCATGGCAGAGAGGCATGATGGCAGAAAGCAGTAAGGTGAGTGTTCACATCTTCAAGCAGGCACAGACTGCAGAGAGTGGCAGATTTGAACTGGTCATGGCTGTACACTCTCAAAGCCCACCCCAATTGATATGCTCCCTCAAGCATGTTCATACTTCCTAAAGGTTCCGTGACCCTCAGCAAACAGCACCACAAATTGGGAAACAAATTTCCAAATACTTGTGACTTATGGAGGATATTCTCATTCAAAACACGACATTGTTCCTCATTGATTTACCAATTGAAATTTACATATCAAAGGATTCAAAGCTAACAACTACGTATAATAGAGCACCTGTGATACTTTTCAGTTCTACGTTATATCAATCATGATTGTTTCCAGCTCTATCCATTTACCTGAAAATCTTATAATTTTGTGTTTTTAAGAACTGAACAATATTCCCTTATGCATTCATTACCCATTTATCAGTTGATGGATATCTAGGTTGTTGCCATTTCTTGGCTGTGGCAAAAGGGCAGCAACAAACATGGATGAAAAGGTATCTTTGTAGTAGGATATCAAGTGTTTTGGATGTATGCCCAAGAGTTGTATGAATACATCATATGGTGGATTGATTTATAGTCTCCTGAAGGATCTCCACATTGATTTCCCAAGTGGTTGCACCAGTTTGCATTCCCATCAGCAGTAGATAAATTTCCCCCTTCCCCACATCCTTGTCAGTATTTGTTGTTGTTTGTTTCTTGGCTCTTAGCCATTCTTAGTGTGGTAAGATGAAAGCTCAAAGTGCTTTTAAATTGCATTTCACTGATGACTAAAGATGGTGAACATTTTATCATGTATTTCTCAGCCATTTGTGTTTCATCTTTTGAAAATGCTCTGTTCAGCTCCTTGCTTTATATTTTTTAACTGGGTTGTGTGATTTTTGATGTTTAAGTTTTTGAGTTCTTTGTATATTCCAGATACTAACCCAAGCTGTGGCTAGACTTGTCATAGGTCTTAGGGGCAAGCCTAATACTAGTACGTGTCCAAAAGTTTCATGGATGAAACACTGGATAGATCAATCTTGACCATCTGAGAATCCTGCCAGCTATAACAATAGTTGGCCTGGCAAGAAATGCACACTGTTACAGTAGTGGCACAAATGATATGGGTGTAACCAACCACATTATGAATTAAGGACAGCTTCATAAGATGGAGTCTATACCTGACACTGATCGCAGATGTAGGAACTTGTGGATAGACAGGCTCACTATTATTATGCTACTAAATAGATATAGTAGTAAGCTGACTCCTGATGACATTAGTATATCCACAGATTAATGTATCTCTAAACCCTCACCAGAGAATTTTCCTCATGCAACAGATGGTGATTAATGTAGAGACCCCCAATGGGTCAACATTCAGAGAATAAGAGATTGCAAAAGTGTTTAGCCCTGATTTGACACTTGTATTAAACCTATGCCTCCCAAGGCTCTGGGATCATTTCAGAAGAGGGGGCAGATAGATGACAAGTGCCAGAGGCATTTATTCACAGTTCTTAAGTTAGGGAAATCATTTCAACATCTGCTAAGGTGTGAAAGGTTAAAGAAAATGTGACTTATGCATGTGTGTGTTCGTGTGTACATGCACAGGTTTGTGTGTCTGTTTGAGTGTTTGTATGTGAGTGTGTGTGTGTGTGTGTGTGTGTGTGTGTGTGTGTGTAAATGCAGGTAATAGGATGTGATTCACCTTAATATTAGAGATGCTGTCATTTGCAACAGCATGAGTAATTTGAAGACAATATTCTGCTGAGAGCTAAATGTCTATAAAAGTAGGGTTTAGAAAAGAGGAGATAAATGTCAAAGAATACGATGTAGCTATGAAAGAAAAATAATTGTTCGAGAATTTACAAGTAGCATGATGTATAGTTAATAATATTGCATTGTATCCTAGAAATTTTCTAAGAATAGATTTTCTGTGTTCTTACTAAAAAACTGGGATATTATACACAACAAATTGCTTTACTACAATAATCAGCTAAACATGTATTTATATCATGTTACACACCTCACATATTTTTAAATATTTATTTTTGTCTTTTGTTTTTATTTATGTGTATGTGTGAGTGTATGCCATATGTGTTCAGGTACCCAGGAAATAATAGAAGATTGGCATTAGATCCTCTGGAGGAGGTGAAATTACATGCAGTTTTGAGCTATCCCATATGGGTGTTGAGACCCAAACCCTTGTACTGTTCAAGAACTTTAAGCACTCAAACTCTGAACCACCTCTCCAACTCCTTAAATATATATTATGAGAAAAATTTAAAAGATAAGCAATCAAAGCTGATTATTGAAGTGTAGGCATCTTAGAAAGAGTGAATGTAAAGCTAAAGCAGATAATTCATTTTTAAACTTAGAATACAGTTTTGCAATAGATTTCACAAAGAGAGTTGAAGCCTAAAATATTTAATAAAAACAGACAAGAAAATTTTGCAGGCCAGAATATTATTTAAAAAATAGCTAAACATTTGATGGTATTAAATGAAACTTTCACTACTTATTGAAGCGCTCAGAGCTGCAAGGTAAGAAAAGTGCATAGTAGCATAAAATATTTAGAATTCATTTCATTTGTAGGCTCTTTTTGCTTTTAATAATTGACTAGAAATTCATCCTTCAGGTTTAGTGGTTACTTTATAAAGACATGTCCATAAAGTACTTTGGAATTCTGTTTATCTTCCCATAAATTTGGATAGTATTTCAGAGTTACTTTTATTTCTTAATATTTTATATCTTAATATTTTTATTTAAACAGGTTTATGCATTATATTAAACTCACAGGTGTATACAAACTGGACAAGTGAAATGGTAGCATGGGGTTATGCTTCCTCAGAATGTTTTAAATTAAATGAAAGAATAAAGGTAGGAATTCAGTCTCAAACCCCCTCCTTCACTTAATAGACACATATTATAGTGTGCTAGTTATTTCTGTTTCATTAGAAGTTTGTTAACTGGGCGTGGTGGCACACTCCTTTAATCCCAGTATTAGAGAGGCAAAGGCATACAGATCTTTGGGAGATCTAGCCCAGACTGGTCTCCATAGCAAGTTCTAGGCCAGCTATGGATATAGAGAGACCCTGTATAAAAAAGACTAAAAATAAATAAATAAATAATAAATGAAGTTTATTGTTGCCTTGCGATCTATAATTTAGGGGAATTATTATAATTACATGTA
>NW_008339516.1:754865-786271 GCF_000622305.1 Nannospalax galili | reverse complement strand
ATATTTGTTCTTATTGAAATTTTGTGTATTTCATACATAACATCTCAATCAGTTTTAATCATCTTTACAGCTCCATCGTTACTGGCTGCTTCCCTTAGCCCTCCCACTGGAGCCCATATACTATGTCATCCCTGCTAAGGCAAACTGTGTCAAGTCAGTGTCCTTAGACATTCCCCAGTGCAAGTCCATCCACTGAGGTCTAGTTAGCCTATCTACAGTCCCTTGTTTTAGGAACATCAGCTCTTCTTCACCTAGCAGGAATCAGTTGTCAATATTTATTCAGATAAGATTGAGGTCTGCTGTTCATTTTCCCAGTTCCATGGTGTGTTTTTGCCTCCTTGAGTTTGCATGGGACTTGTGTATACTGACACCATTGCTATAGAACCCTATGAGCAAGTTACTAGGAACTTGTAGAACTCTGTTTCCATGTGGTCATGCACTTCCTCCCTGGCTCTTACAATCTTTCCATCTCCCCTTCGGCAATGGTCTCTGAGCTATGGTTGGGTGAAGTTTAATAAGGAGTCCTGTACAAGGACCAGCATTTAGCAGAGTCTTAATCTCTATGCTTTGGCCATTTGTGACCTTTTGTGTTATTGGCCCTCCACAGCATGAGGAATCTTCATTAATAAGAAATGATTGATTCTTTAGTGTCCTCTTCTTTATTCCTGTTCCATGTTCCATGAGTCTTAGGTGTAGAGGTTGCATTGTAGATGTCTCACTTAGAACTGGGAAATTCATAGGCAATATCCGTGTGTGACCAGTTGTGGTACTTGGTTATAGTCTGGCGCAAAATGAGCTTCTTCAATGAGTGGTGACTGGGATATTTGTCTATAATTATAAGGACACATATTTTGCACGTAGTAAGAAATCACATTAGTCTTAGGATGTGACAGTCTTGGGGTTTTGTCTAAGATTTATGACCACTCCAGCGCTATGAAGGTGCCAAGGGGAAACATCAAGTGATGGTCCAACACCAGCTTCAAGATCAAATAACATCAATGGCCAGCACAGCATACAACATTGGTGCAGTAGTGGCACTTTTACATTGGGGGGCAATCAACAGCTACCTACTTGGACTAAAGCCTACTCAGTGGGAGGAAACTCAAGTGTAGTACTGTAAGCATAATCAAATAGACATTGCTGGAGAGGTCATAGATCTTAGATAAAACTCCCAAGACAGTACGAATAACATTATACCATGTATAAGAATCTAAAATTTCTCTACTTATAGGAAATATGTGTTTGGTTCTCGGTGTTCTTATTAAATCATTCTAAAATGTATAACCATGTACATACATACCAGGACTTTACTTGAGACATGCTTTAAAATATTCTCAGTGTTTCCTTTTTCTTAAGTGCTTTCATGATTTTATAAGCCCATCAACATTATATAAGTTCTCTCTTTTTGGAGGGTGGTATGGGCAGGTTCTCCCTGTATCGAAAAATGTAATGAAACTTGCCACATAGGCAAGGCTGGTCTTGGTACAACAGCGATCCTGCTTCTGCTTCTTGAGTGCCTGGATTAAAGACATGTACCAATATGTCCAGCTGTATAAGGTTGCTTGTTGGGCTATAATTCACATATTAGAATTTCAGACCCTTTGTCAGTACACAGATTATACATTTTTGAAACTATGTTTTTCATGACTGGCATCATAGTTCTCCATGATTGATTATGAATATGATTGAGTGTCATTGCTATTTGTAGATATTTATATAAAATCAATTAATCATCTTTTTTTTAATTTTTAAAAATTTTATTTATTTTTATTTTATGTTAATGTATGTATTGCCTGTTTGTAGGTAAGTGCACCCGTGTTGTCCAATGCCAGCAGAGGACAGAAGAGGCTGTCAGATCCCCTGGAACTGGAGTTACGAACAGTTGTTAGCTGCCATGTGGGTGCCAGGATTTGGACCCAGGTCTTCTGCAAGAACAATTAGTCATCTTTAGTTGAGTATTATTTCATCAACCGTGGCTGTATTTTTTTTTTCTTCTTTTCTGGTTAGGGCTTGGGATAATTCTAGGGCTAGGTTTAATGTCAAAGTTAGGACTAGGGTTAGGGCAAGTGTTAGGGTAAGAGCTGGGTTCAGTGTTAGGGATAAGATTAAGATTAGTGTTAGCATTCGGGTTAGAGATAATTTTAGTAGCTAGGGTTAGTGTTAGAGTCAGAATTAGATTTAAGGTTGGGGCTGGGAATGGGGTTTGATTTAGGTTGAAGTTAGGGTTAAGATTAGGGTTAGGGATTAGATTTAAAATAAATGTTAATTTTAATGTTAGGGCAATGTTAAGTATTAGGCTTATTATTAGTGCTATGGCTCATGTTTAGTGTTAGGGTGAGAGTTAGGTTTAGGTTTTAGGTTGGGATAGGGTTATTGTTAAGACTAGTGTTAGGTCTAGGTATTAAATTAGTGTTAGGGACAGTCCTGGGGCTATAACTAGGACTAGGATTAAGTTTAAAGTTGGGATTAGGTTTAGATTTGTCTTAGGTTAAGATTATGATTAATAATAGGCTTAAGCTTAATCATCTTATGTTGGGTATGATCTCAACTGTGGCTATATTTTATTGTATTGGACTATTTGTGTCTTAAAAATCACATCATTTGGAAGGAATAGAATTATAGTTAAGACAGATAATAAAAACCACTCTCAGTCATAGAAGTTCTGCTGCCAGTCAGTTTACTGTGTTCATAGCTGCCAGAATTACCCTACTCAGAAGATAAAATTACTCACCAAGGACTATACAAATTCAGAATAAATTTTAAACTAATCACAGTGAATCCTGCCACAGTCTACTCCTGAAAGGTTAAGTACATTTTTATTCTGATTTCAAATAAACAGCTATAGGCCTGTTTTCAAATATTTGATAATTAAATTTTTCCACATAAATGAACATTTTTTTCCCAACATTTGACAGTGGCTAGTAACACTGGTGGGAAAATAGTTTATCAAATCTGTTTTCTGTACCTAAGAGGGCCGTGGAGCTGAATGTGCTCTTGCATTTCTCAGACCATTGGTTGTTCTGTTGGTCCTGTCACTGCTGGATGTTAGGCACACGGACCTGGATCAGTTGCAGTTGTGCCCTTAGTGATTCACTGTCTTGATACAGAAAAACAGTTGAGTTCAATATTCAGGCCAATACGCAGTGTTATTTTATTTTTCAGGAAAAAATATGGAGAAAATTGTATAATTTTTTAATTAAATATGATTAAGATCTCATATTCTAACCAAAGGATAAAAATAATTATTTACAATTGAGATAGGTTCCTATTTCAATTTCAAGTCATCTTATAATTAATTTTTAACTGAATTTTCCTGAACTTCATATAGCACATTTTTATCATAATTATAAAACCCTCTATCTGTAGCTCTCTTACTAACTCCTCACCAAATTTATACATATATACAGACAGACAGATAGATGATTGATGATAGATAGCTGATAGATAGAAGACAGATAAGACAGACTGACAGAAAGATGATAGATAGATGATAGATAGATAGATAGATAGATAGATAGATAGATAGATAGATAGATGGTAGGTTTTTGTGCCCAAATGCCCTTCAACGTGAATTCATCCACTGGAGCCTAGTCAACATACTAAGAGTCTCACACTTAAACAAGACTGACTCTCCCCTTCCCACCAGTCATGGGTTTCCAATAGTACCTCAGGTAGATTAGGGATTCTTATTCATTTCCCCATGTAACACATCTTTTTAAAACAATATATGGAGGAGTGGCATAGTACAATTGAAGAAATTGAAAAAACAGTTCTCTTTCTTTTAAAACCATAGTTATTCTCCATTTCAATCTCTTGAGTGATTCATTCTTTAAAGTTGTTTCCCTTTTGGGGCTGGAGAGATGGCTCAGCCGTTAAGAACACTGGTTGTTCTTGTGGAAGACCCAGGTTCGAATCCCAGCACCCACATGGCAGCTAACAACTGTCCATAACTCCAGTCCTAGGGGATCCAAGCACCTCTTCTGATGTCCGCGGGCATTGCATGATGCAGGGGCACTTACCTACATGCAGGCAATACACACATACGCATGAAATAAAAAATAATAAAAATTTAAAAATAAATTTTTCCCTTTTGTATAAAAATTGAATCACATTTCAAAATTTTACTTTTTTATGATACATTGATTGTTTTGATCATAAATCATGCACAATATCACTTTCTTATTTAAAATATTGGTAGACTATATTAATATTATTAATTTTTTGTGGGGGTCTTTTTGAGACAGGGTCTCCCCATAGCCCTAGCTGTCCTGGAACTCACTATTTAGGTTAGGTTGGCCTTGAACTGACACTAGAGTTGGAGTCATCTGAATTTCATTAATTCATGTGGAAGTGCTTGAAATATTTAATGACTGGTCAGCTAGAATACAGATCATCCTGCAGCCATGCCATGGCTTCAATTTTTCACCAACTTTCCACAATATCTATTCAAAGAGAACCAAGTTAAGCTGTGTGGCTTTTCATGGCTTATCCATGGAAGCCACACAAAATTGCTGGTATGGTGCTCAATTGATGGAAAATATGATGACTCTTTCTAGATCCAAAGGAATAGGCATAAATATCGACCCTTGAATGACTGTCAAGGAAATGGTGGAATTTTTCAAACCACTGTACCAAATTCAATAAATAAAAATGTTTCATTAACTCAATTGGAAATACTTTCAATATCATAATTGATGCACAAAAGAACATTTATAAAGAAGCTTCATGGAAACCTATGATCTTGCAACCAAGGTAAAAAACACAAAACAAAAGTGGAACACATAAGATGTGGCAAAGGACTCAAAAATTTTTGGGTTAGATTTTTTTACTTGTTAATGAGTTAGAATCACTAATATTGTCTAGATACAAGTTATTTATCACATATATATATGCTTTAAAAACATTTTCTAAAAGGTATCTTGTTTCCTGAATCATTAAACAATGACTTTATTCCAAGTGATTTTGTTTTATCTTCAATTTTTTGAAGTCAACCTTATCAACTTTAAAAACATATCATACCATTTGGGCTCTACTAAATATTTGTCTATTCTGAGGTCAAAGTACTTTCTTTTTCAGTCTTTTTTGCACAAGTATTTTGAAAAGTTTCTCTTTTGCCCTCATTTGCTTAATTTTTTCCCCAAGGTATCAGAACTGAATTATTTCAAAACCCGTCTCTGGGCATTTGAGATGAACATGCTTGTTGTCCATTTAAAGATGATCATATTGCGAGTTAAGCTGACAAACTTTCAAATATAAATTCCAACTCACATCCTTACATTCATGCATTCAAGGTTGCTTAACCCTAATATGTGATCATATATATGTTTATATTTACATATAAGCAGAGCAAATTTTAATATGTATTTGAACTAAATTTGCTAAAACTTCACAGATGTCTTCTATAGTAATACTTTTATTTTGTTTCATGATGATGCATTCCTAATTAAGTTAAAAAAGTTATAGCTTTGTTATCTTCAGTAAAAGAGTTTCAAAGGAATTGTCATCACACACTCATTACATATCTAATAAAATCAAACATGGTAACCATTTGGAGCTACAGTTTTCTTTACTGCAAGATTTATAATCACAATTCTAGTTTTATAATTATTAAGACCTACTGAGTTATGTTGGGGTGGTGTAGTCACAATATGCCACCCAATAAGGGAACATGGAGACACATTTGGGTGCACCAGTGTTAAGAGGATTAAAAACTGCAGATAACCAAGGTATACTAAGTTCCAGGGGACTATGGAACATTTCTCAAAATGTCCTGCACCTGTGGTGAGTCACCTGTCCTCTTGTTCAAGGAGGTCATGGAGACCCCTAGAGATGAACTTGAACCAGTGTCCAGTTTAAAAAGTGGAATGTCAAACCAGAGGAAATGTCTCTTCCACGCTTCCAAATGAAGCCAGCATGGTCAAGTAGGACCTTTGACTTATCTTCACATAGATGGACTGGGTAAAAGAAAGGAGCCAGGAGCTCCTCCCAAGCCCATGTGAGCCCCGAGGAACAGATCCTCAAACGACCTTAAGTGTAAAAATAAATTGATTTATGTGGGCCAACTGTATGGTCTTAAACACCCAAAAGGAAAGTGTAACCAAAGAGCAAAGTCATCAGGATATTTCTTTAAGAGTTTAAGGGATTACACTTCTCAGACACTAGGCATCAGTCCATATAAAATGTTATTTAGACAATTATTTCCCATTGATGGTTTTGTTCCTAATCAGAAAGTGCTGCTCGGATGTAAGACTTCAAATCTTGGTCTGCGATACTGTCATGCCCATCTGTAGCTAAGGGAGACAACCCACTATTTATCTATAATGATGGATAAATTTGTTTTTTCCCCCTTTCTAGAAACCTTTTGAGAGGGAACTGACACTGATTCTAACCACTCCAACAGTTGTCAAAATTCCTGAAAGCAAATCCCGAATCCATCACTCTAGAGTGCAGCCTTGGTAGATAAAAGAAAAATGAGGAGGAACACAATAAGAGGGATGCTTTTGGAAGCCCTTGTCAAGAAATTCAAATAGACTCTCACCTGAACATTTGAAAATTGCCCTGGTCTGACTGTTTTCTAGTTCCCTGTCTAGAACTTGTAATGCCAGTTATGCTTGCCTTTACTTCTCTTTCACATCTCCTATTCATCAGTCAAGGACTTTTTTCCCCCCTACAGATAAGAGTTATGAAATTTGGGAGTTTTTTGGATACACCCACTAAAGGGGTACCCCAAGTGCCTCACCTTGCATTCCTGTTCACCATGGAAGAAGCCAGAGCAGTCTGTGTCTGATTCCCTATCTGCAAGTTTGGTAACCTCTTCAGAGGATGGTGTGGTAAGAATAGAAGTAGGAACTGGCTAGGCAGTTAGGGTAAAAAAAAAAAAAAAACCAAAAAAAAGTAGCCAGTTTCTTGACTAAAATCACAAAGTCCTTAGGTCTCTTAGCAACGTACTCCATTCTAAAGGTCAAAAATGTCAAAAGTATTTGATAGCTTTTATCTAACCCTTAAAGGATTTTAGGGTTACATCTTCAGAGGAGGGAATGTTAGAGTATCAGAAAGCCCCATAAAGAAAGAAGCAGAAAGAGTCTATGAAGTTATCAGAAAATAGAGACGGGAAGATATGGGAGGAGTTGGAGGGGAGAGAGTGGGCTTGGATTTGATCAAAACATCTTATACGTGTGTTTAAAATTCTCAATAAATTATTTTTTTAAAGGTGGAGATAAAAGAGGTAACTAGTTTCTGGGTCCATGACTCCTTAGCCTGTTCACCTTCCATTCTGTGAGCTCACAGCAGCAAGGCAGCAGATCATGAGCTTTGACAAGATACCAAGTTAGTCTGTTCCTGATGTGTTCCTGCCCCATCTTTGAAACTTTGAGAAAGATCTTTCTGTTGTTTTAAATTGGTTGGTCTAAGATACTCTTTTCCCTGCATCATAGATTGAACTAAAACACGTGACCTTCAATATTCATGTCTTTTAAGGAATTTTCCCTTTTCACGTAAGCTATTGAATTTATTGACTTAAACACATCTTTAAGACTGTTACTTCCAGCAACATACTAAATAAAATTTACAAAAGCAGCAATCTATTTTTTATTCCAGAATGTGGAGAAAAAAAATTAAGTTTGTCCAAACAGTATAATATTCTCTTTTGCTTTATTTTATGTGACTTTTGTTATAATGAGGAAACATTCCTTCTATACTCAATTTCATAATCGTTTTAATTTGAAAATATGGTGAATTCTGTCCAATTTCCTATTCTAAGATCATCAAATGTGTTTCTTCTTTCTTTTCCTCCTCCTCTTCTCCCTCTTCTACTTCTCTCACTTTTCTTCCTGCTCCTTCTTGTTCTTTTCTTCATTTCATTTTAATCTACAGAAAAGAAGGTCTTAATCACAAACACACAGAAAAATAGTTTTCTGAGAAGAATAGATGAACAAAGGAAACGTCAGACGTAATTCAATATGTCAATGACTCTGAAGATCAACCCCTTAATATAAAAGTGGGAAAAATAAAGAACAAACAATAATACAACTATTGAGGAATGAAATCAATAAAAGTTGGAGAACTAGCAAATATCTCTCTGAAATAACCTTAAATATAAATGGCCTCAATTTAAATACAATGACAAAGACTGGATGAGAAATATCGATGTAACTATTAGTTTTCTCAAAGAAATACCTCCTCCCCCATGAATGCAGGTTTATACTTAAAGAATGAAATGAAGAAGATAAAGGATAGTCAGATGAGATATAGACCACTACACAGCAATAATGGGAACAGTGCACCAATAAGATATGTCTGTAATTACATACGCACCCCATGTTGGGACCCCAAACTGCATGAAACAAAAACTAGTGGGCACTAAGGCTCAAATGTATTCTGGCTCAATAGTAAACTGCCATTTCAATATCTCACTTTCATTTTGGGACTAATCATCCAAATTTAAGATGAATACAGAAATGTCAGAGATAAACTGTGCCAACAACCAAATGGAAATAATAGCTATCTATGGAATTTTATATTCAATAAATACAGAGTACTTATTCTTCTCAGCAGTCCTTGCAAACTTCTCTAAACTAAATCACATTATAATTCCCATTAAGACTTACCAAATACAAAAGAATCAAATTAACCTTTTTCCTCTTACTATATTATAAAGTGACCAAAGTCATACAATAACAGGAGAAAATACACAAGAATATCAAGACTGAACAATGAACTCTTGAGTGACTACTGGATAAGTGGATAAATCAGTGATTAGGGAGGAGTTTAAATGCCTCCTAGAATGCAATAAAGATGAAAGGACAACTTACCAGTTCATTGGGAATATAGTGAATGCAGTTTTAGAGGAAACTTTCAGCAAAGAAAACTTAATGGAGTGAAAAGGCACCACACAGAATGGGAGAAAATATTTTCCAGCTGTACATATGATAGAGAATTAGTAACTAGACTACACAAGGAACTAAAAATAACTAAATTTGAAGAAAATTACCAACCTAACTTTAAAACCTGAGATAAGAATTTGAATAGCAAATCACCAAAATAAGAAATGCAAATGACTAGGAAACACTTTAAAAAACAAAACTGTTTAATATCCTCTAGTGATCAAGGCAAATTAAAACCATTTCATGATTCTACAACTTCCCAGTTGGAATAGCCATCATCAGAAATACAAACAACAACCAATGATGGCCTGTGTGTGGTGGATGAGAACACATAAGCACTGTTGGTGGGAGTGCAGTCATATTGGTGATTAGTCAAAAAGTTTCTCAAAAATAGTACTTATGTATGAAATTCTCAAAAATATTAAAGAACTAAAGGAGAAACCTAGAAACAGAACAGACACATGACCCATCTATACCATTCCTGCACATATACCCAATGGATGTTGTATCCTATAATAGAGTCACTTGCATATATATGTTCATTGCAGCTCTATTCACAATAGGTTTGAAGTAGAATCAAGCTAGATGTTTAACAACAGATGATTGGATAAGAAAAAAAGTGACACATTTCCACAATAAAATATAAATCACCAGTTAGTGTTGGGGGGCAGGTCTCGCTGCTGGGTGGGTCTCTGGTTCTCCACAGCTGCCGGGCGCTGGCGGCCCTGCAGATCGGCGGGTCCACGGCAGCGGTGGCGAGTTCAGGCTCTGCAAGGGCTGCAGGCTGCCGGGCGGGTTCTGCGCCAAGCTGCAGGGGGCTTTGTGCCAAGCTGCGGGAGGCTTGGGCTAGCTGCGGGGCGCTCCCCCTCGGCTTGTGGGTTGTTGGCCACCAAACCACGAGGGCGGGGAAGTGCAGGATTGGCAAATGCAGAAGCTGCACTAGTGAGTGCTGACGGGGGACAGCTCCTCCGGGAAGACTGCTCACAGGCTGGTCCCAGGTGCAGTGAAACACAGGATACAGCTCAGTTAGATTCAGTGATACAGCTCCAGTTTATTAGGGTGAAACTAGAAGATTTATAGTGTGGAGGCAGTAGCAAAAGCCTCAGCTGATAGGTGCTCTGTAGTATGCTTTATTTACATGTGGTAGTGGGCTTCTATCAATCAGGCTGTGAGACAATGCCTGATTATCATATAGAAAAAACCTGGTAGTTTCTATGTCAGAGGTCATGTTTCAGGTAAGGCATCTGTGGCGGCCACTTCAAAGTGAGCCAGGAAGAGAGCAGGAGGCGCCCTGCTGAAAAGGTGAGTCTTTCCATCAAATGCCGAGCCGGCTCATGGCTATCCTGACATGGAGAGACTGTGACCCTAACAGTAGGGTTCCCCAACATGTTAGAAAAATGAAATTATCGAATTTTTAGGTAAAAGAATGGAATTGGAATAATTACACCGAATGAGATAACTCAAGCCCAGAACAAACAATAGCTTCATGTCTTTTGATATGTGTATTTCGTTTGAAGCATAAGTGGAAGCCAGCAAATCAGAAAAGTACTTTTGTTTTGTGGGGTTGGGGTATTTTAAAGGAAAGGCAATAATGGATGATAAGAACGACAAAAGTAGAGAGGTGCAATGTTGAGGCATTAAGACTTAAGCAGAGAAATCACCATGGGGACTTGTAGCAGGAGGCCTCCAAAGATGGCGCGGACCCAGAGCCCTGGGATTCAGCAAGAATTCACTTTACTTCTTGGTCCACAAATAGCCCACCAAAAGGAGCCCACACATCTGTACCCTGTTCATGAGCCCAGTGACTGCTAACAGATTACGTGGTGTGGACCAATCAGAATATGATATGCTGACTAAAGGGACTTGGGGTGGAGAAAAGGGAAATATAGGGCCTGCCTCCTCCATTAAAAGAGTCTGCAGCACCTCGTCTAGTGCTTGCTTCTACCTGGCTCCTGGGGCCTGTGTGTTGTGACCCCATGCCTCTTACCCCCTAATCAGCAGGGGACCCAATCCAGGTTAGGGTCTTCACAGCTGGCCTGAGGAGAACCCTCAACACCTGACTCCTGCCCACAGTGTTGGCAACACCCAGAACCTCGGTTTGTTTGGTAAGTAGGCCCCTGGTCTTGTCTGTTTCTTCGGCTGCTCGAGGGTAAGCGAGTAGCCCCCTGCTCTGTTGCCTCCACCCTGTCTGTCATCTTTATTGTTGGACTAGTTCATTAGATCAGGGAGGCACACTCTGCCACGTGGTCCCGAAGACCACGTTGGCACCTCCCCCCTCTCAGCTCTTCCCGGTGAGTTCACATAAGGGCTGATCCACCCCGAACTCAGAGTCCAGGCTTCAGGCCACACTGTTGCCTGTCCTGGAGACATTGTGTGAGCATACGGCTGTGAGCATATGGCTGAAGGTGTCATGGCCTCCAGAAGTCCCTCACTGAGCATAAGACATTTGGATCCAATACACCCATACATGTTGGAGTCTGATACACCTTTACATGTTGGGGCGGTTTACATCTGAGTGGCTCACAGTGCTTCTTTGCTTCCTTTGTGCCCTCTTGGTAGTCACCCTTGTCTTCTACTTTTGTGGTGAATTCCCCTTCATGAGACCCTCCCACAATGGGCAATTTACCACTACAATGCAGGGAACCACAAATGGCAGCACTCAGGGTGCTCCTTAAGACCAGAGGGCTGAAAGTAAAGCCAAAAGATATTGAACACTTTTAGGATGAAGCGACTAATTTAGCTCCATGGGTCTTCCCTGAAAACATGTGGGACCTTGACACATGGATGCAGGTCCTCTTCCTGGCCAGAAAAAAGGAGGTCGGGTCAGGGATCACTCCCCTCACATCGTTTGTACCGATCCTCCTAGCCATCATTGCTAGCCTTAAATCCTCCTCTCCTGAGGAAGTCATCTTGGCCCACAACAAACACTGCCGGGAGCAATCTAGTGTAGATCTGGCTATTACCTCCACCCCGGACCTCCCAGACCAGGAGGTGGACGCAGTCTCTGTGCCCACTTCCAATAAGGAAGGAGCTCCTTTGCCTATATCTCAGGATACTCTCCTAGAGCTACCATGCCTAGAAATTCCCCCACCCCATTACCCGTGGAAGGAGTTACTCTCTCCCCCTCAATAACCATCCCACCCCTTCCCCTGCTAACATGTCCTTCCCTCCTAGACTCCCTCCTTACAGCCTCACCCGCCTTTGTCCACATTTCCTGTTAACATCAGCCCCAATGCAGCGCAGTGTCCATGGCTGCCCACCCCACTTGCTGACCTCATTCTTATCCACAAGGCAGCTGAGCAATTGGGCCCTGACTCCCCATATTTCCAAGAGATTCTTCGCCAGTGGTCCTTACAGTTACAAACCTACTATGATTGGTATAGCTTAATAAAGGCAGTCTTAGAACCCTCAGTCTTTCTAAACTGGAGCACAGCCTATGACGATCAGGCTAAAAGCCATGCATGCCTAAATCTCCAATATGGCCTCAACATTACATTGGGCATGCTCACGGGACATGGACAATATACTGACTCCGTCTCCCAGTCTACTATTGGCCACCATGCCTATTTTCAACAAGTTTCTGACTTGGCCTTTAAGGCCCTTAAATGTTGCTCCCCCCATGACCCACAAGTCTTTTTCCGTAATTTGATTCAACAGTTAGGGGAGTCCTTCACAGACTTCCTTACCCCTGTCACCAAGGCAGTAGAGTGGAGGGTGGAGTCTGGACCCACCAGAGAGGTGCTTATCAAACAATTAATTTGGGAAGGACTAAACATTCCTACTTGTAATGCTATCACGCCTGTCTGCAAAGATAACATTCACAAATGGGTACTCACTACTAGAGACTTGGACCCTAGGGCACGCTCTATTGAGGCTTTGACAGCCTCCTTGGAGACTCTTTTGTCTCAAGGAAAACCTGCCCACTTTGAAGGCTGTTGGAACTGTGAGGGGCTTGGCCACTTTTGTAGCCACTGCCCAAGAGGTACAGTCTGCCCCAAGACTCGTTGCCCCAAGTGCAAAAGAGGGCTCCATTGTGCTAAAGACTATAGGTCACAGCCTCAACTAGACTCGACTCTTTTAAACTCCACCTGGGGCGCCCCTCAGCCCTGCCCACAAGAGGGGAAACGAGACAGATATGTACTCTCCCTATCCTCAACCACTCCCCACTAATGACCCTGTTCCTAGATGGAACTGCCATAAAGGTCCTAGTAGACACAGGGGTTGATTTCACCATTATATCAGAAACTAAATCCCTTCAATTCCCTCATTGGAAATATCCTCCAGGCCCTATAAACTGGCTCAAACAATTTATACCGGTCCCTGACTTGGAATTCTGGGCCTTGTTCTCCCTGCTGGAAGGCCATAATTCACCAACTTCAAGGATCCCTCTCACCCAATCAGCTAAGGATCTTCTTAATAAGATAGATCATATACTCTGGTCTGTGTCACTCCAACGTCATGAACCAGCAGAGCCATTACTGGCCTTGATCCTCTGGACTAAAAATGGTGTCTTGGGAGTACTATGGCAGCAAGGCCCCCTGGTGTGGATCCACCTGGCTACCTCGGACTTAACTAGGCTTGGCTCTAAGTATGATATTGCCTTCAAGTTAGCAATTAAGGCCCGACAAACAGCCAGGAGCATATTTGGAAAGGAACCTGACAAAATTACACTGCCCTTTCCTCTTAAGCATTCCCAAACATTATGGGCAGACTCTCTGGCTTTCCAACTAATGATGTCCTGGTTCACGGGGGAGTTGGATAACCACACACCCCCAGAAAAGCTACTGGCCAGCCTGGCCTGTTTGGAAAACACCACTTAGCCACACACTTCCCCTTGCAAAAACCACTTACCTTTAGCCATGCTAGCCTTCTCAGATGCCAATAAGTCCCGTTACGGTGCTGTCATTCAGCTCTTGGGAAAGGATGACACCTGTTATGTACAAGCCAATCCCAGCTCTGTCCAGTTGGGGGAGCTCATAGCCTTGATAAAAATCTTCCAAGTCTGCCAGACTGAACCGCTCAATATATTCTCTGATAGCCAGTATGCTGTTCAGGTCCTCAGATGTCTTCCCTTTGCTCGAGTAATAGGCCACAAGGATCCCATCACTAGAATGATGAGAGCTCTCCAGATTATCTTAGATAACAGACAATGGCCCTGGCACATCTCCCACATAAGATCACACACCAAGCTCCCTGGGATCTTGGCAAAGGAAAATGACAGAGTAGATAAACTTATTATGTCTGTGGCCCAGCCTGATGTGGCTGCACCCTGCTTATGTTTCCATGAGTGTTTGTTCAGAATTTGTTGTTCGAAATTTGTTTCTGTTTGCTTCCTTACATGTGCTAATAAAAAAGATAAAAAATATGATATTGAGAAGGTAACTCTGGAGGGAAATGGGTCCTTTCTCTTCAGACTTAAGCTAGTTATTCTCAAAAGTGTTCTCAAAAATTTTCCAGGTTCAGATCGACCCCCTGACCCTATGAAAGGATGTGAGAGCAAACACCATACATGTTGGATACTTTGGCATGTAGGATTGATCTACCAAAAAAATTCACCTCTATCATCAGTTTTCTGGGTTGATAACTTAGGCTGGTAACCAGGTTGTTAACCAACCAGGTCGACTTGGTAAGAGGAGGTCAATCAGGGAGAATGAAACAGTAATGGAGGGCTGTTACTGAAAACTGGTTCCAGTGTCCGTCCATGCCGTGTGGTTTTGGGACACGAATTCCTGCCGAACATGTGGACATTCCATTATAAACATCATATGTACATGGTCATTCAATTAGGTCTGTTGGTACCAATTATTAAATTTATAATTACCTCTTTGAAGGTGCCCTGGTGAGCTATGTATTGCCAAAGGTTTGCATGAATTGCCTTGCGAGGCCATGGGTTGTTATATTGGATAATGTTGTTATATTGGAAAAGAGCCGGTGATATATTTCTGTTTCAGTGTCCCGATATGGCAGGTCGATGGGCATTCTCTGGTATGGAGGGCCAGAGAATGAACAATGGTAATGTCTGTTTCTTTTTCGACTCCCCAGGGTGGCAGACCAGCAGTTGTTAATACTTTTCTAGATCTTTTGGATCCATTATTATTAAATATAAAAGGCCTTGTTAAAAAATAAATCAAATATTCTAATGACATCAAAAAAATTACGCACATTTTAAAATTTGCTACTAGTTATTATATAAATGATAAGAGTTGTTAAAAATGAGATGTAAAAGAAATTTTTTATGTGTTTGTGTGTCTTGTAAGTTGTAAAAATTTGGATCCATCAATTTTAAAGACGTCAACTATATTGTGCACACTTCTAAATCCACTTCTAAATTTAAAATTTTGATTAAATGTATTGGTACCAATTGCTCAAATTAAAAATTATTATAATTAAGAACTAAATTATGTATATGATGTATATTTTTCTTACAGATTGATTAAAAATTTTCTTTTAGTTTTGACAGATCTTGAAGTATGCTTTTGCATACTTCTTGAAAGTTTCAAGGAGAAAAATCATATACCAGATCATGAAATTTAAAAGCCTTTATTAGAAATATTAAGGTTGTATTCTATTAAATATTAAGGTTGTATTCTACTATTAACGTTTATTTTAAATTTCATCCTTATTTAAACTTCTATAAGATCTTAGACTTTTGTTTCTTAGTCAAATTTTCCTTCTTATTAACTTTTTCTTTTAGGTTAACATTTTCTTCCATAAGGGAATAAGTATGGGGCAAGGCAATAGCCATGTGCTTTTTGTACATATGCTTGAAAGTATGCTTAAGGTAAGAGGTGCTAATGTAAGGTCACAAGAATTAACTAACTTTATAGATTTTATTGAACAGGTTTGTCCTTGGTTTCCTGAAGAGTACCTTAAATATAGAGATTCCTCTACTAGAACAAGCCAGAGCCTTACACCAACAATTTCACCTTTCTCCTCGCAGTCTACACTGCCTTCTACCCGACCTACCCATCTCTCAATGCAAACATCTGAGCAGATCTTGCATTACATGTGCACCCCTTGCTCCCTTAGGCCCCCTCAATCGATATGGTGTTAACCCACGTGGTCTCTTTCCCAATGCCCTCTGGCAAATGGATGTATCGTCACATAACTACTCCTGACAGGCATAATTATTCTTCTCTTTCTAATTCTTAAATGCCTTGTTCTTCGTTCCCGCAGTCAGAGAAAATTCAATCACTCGGTGTATCAGGCCCTCAGAGCAATTCACGAAGATGATTTCAACTCGCCCTATGCAGCCCGACAGACTTGGCTTGCACAAATATACGAGGCTTCCTACAGATAATTCCCCACTTCGACTCATCCCCCGGGATGATACCCCTTGGAGGGCTGGTAGTCAATGACAGGTAAGATCCTATTGGGCAGAATCAACCTAAGCCAGGACATTGATGTGTATGTTGATGCTCCAATGATGGGTAAGGTTCATGCCCAAATAGGACAACCTAAGACAGGCACAGTCCATGATCCTGGGGTCATCCCAAGGTGGAGCTGCCTACAGGCTCTTGCTGGACAGTCATTTTTAAAGAAAAAGGGTGGAAATGTAGCAGGAGGCCTCCAAAGATGGTGCGGACGCAGACCCCTGGGACTCAGCAAGAATTCATTTCACATCTTGATCCACAAATAGCCCTCCAAAAGGAGCCCACACCTCCGTACCCTGCTTGTGATCCCAGTGACTGCTGACAGACTGTGTGACATGGACCAATCAGAATATGATACACTGACTAAAGGGACTTGGGGGCAGAGAAAAAGGAAATATAGGGCCTGCCTTCTGCATTAAACAAGTCTGCAGTACCTTGTCTAGTGCTTGCTTCTACCTGACTCCCGGAGTCTGTGTGTCGTGACCCCATGCCTCTTACCCCCTAATTGTCAGGGGACGCAATCCAGGTTAGGGTCTTCACAGCTGGCCTGAGGAGAATCTGCAACAGGGATTATCAGGATTTAAATGGGAAAATTAACAAAAAATGCGGTTATGAAAAGCACTCTTATAAGCCTACTGTCTCACAACTCAAAACAATAGGTTTAAGATTAGTAGAGCAAAGAAAGGAAATAAAAGGGTAGAACACTGAGAGTTATCCTAGCAGACTAGCTAAAATCAAGAGAAGAAAAGCTATTAAATATTGGAATGTGTGTGATCAAAAGGGAATGCTCATTCACTGCTGGTGGGATTGCAAATTCAAGCAAGTACTATGGAAAGCAGGCGGAAGGACTCTTATAAAATTAAAAATGAATCTACCCTATGATCAAGTTTCGTATATACCCTGACTCATCCTACTTTTGTAGCCATGTTTCTTGATGCTGTTTTCACAATAGCTAAGAAATTGAAGCCACCTATGTTCCCTCAACCGACAAATGGATAATGAAAATATGGTTGATTTACACAATGAAGTTCTACTCAGCAGTAAGATTCATGAAACTATGAAATTTACAGGTAAATGGATGGAAGTAGAAACTGTTAAACTAAGGAAAATAACACAGGCTCAGTAAAACAAATGATATATATTCTCCCTTGTTTGTGTATCTTAGCACCAAATACGTACATATGAGTATATATCATGCTGTAATTTCAGGAGTCAGGAAAATGGGAAGAAATCATCAAGGTAAACTGCAAGAAGGCGTTTCAGAGTAGGAGATAGGTGTTACCAAGGGTAAAATGTGTAAAATGGGGGTATTTAAATGGAATGGTAAGAGGGCGGGTAATAGGAGATAGGTATTATCAAGGATTAAGTGGGGGAAAAATGGAGTACTTTACTAGGAAGTGAGGAGGGATGATTGACATGGAGAGAGCGAGGAGATATAAATAATGCTTAACTGGCATAAAAAACAGAGTGAAATGTATTCATTTACAAAACATTTGAAAGACTACTGAAAAATTACACATACAATATCTATAAAAGAGTGCATATGTATATCTGAAGGATGTATAACAAGAACAATCCCAGACAGGCAAAAACTCCTTTTAAGTTCTTGGTCAGGGTACGTAGTCCAAGAAACTCCCAAAATGATATAAGCTATTGCCACAGTCCTTAATTACCTCTCAGAACTTGAAGGTAAGGCTTTATTGCTAATGGCAGGACATACTTCTGACATGGGTCACAAAGCAATGGAGCTGAAAAATGATCTGGGAGCCACCTTCCTGAAGACTGACTCTCATTGTTTTGGAAGACACTATGAAAGCTCCTAAAGGAGAACATCAGTCAATGGTCTAATCACATTATTACGCTTTACCTTTAGAGCCTAATAACAACAATGACCTTCACAGCAAACTATATTGGGGAAAAAGTGGCACTTTTTTCTTGGGTGTAATCAACAGCTACTTAATTAGACTTAAATTCCACTCAGTGGGAGGGATCATGTTTAGCACTATGAAAACAGCCAAATACACATGACTGAAGAGGTCATAGATCTCAGAGAAAACACCAAGACTATCACATCCCTAGAAAATTCTTGCTGTGGGAGCCAGCAGCTTCCCTGGGTAAGTTTGGCTGCTGTGCCCACTGCACCGTGGCTCTCCCAGCCTCATTAACCCTCCCAGCTCCCCCACCCATTCTCCTCTCCTAGCAGGATGAAAACAGCCAAATACACATGACTGAAGAGGTCATAGATCTCAGAGAAAACACCAAGACTATCACATCCCTAGAAAATTCTTGCTGTGGGAGCCAGCAGCTTCCCTGGGTAAGTTTGGCTGCTGTGCCCACTGCACCGTGGCTCTCCCAGCCTCATTAACCCTCCCAGCTCCCCCACCCATTCTCCTCTCCTAGCAGGAGGCTGGCACATTTCCTGTCTTGGCACCCCAGACCTCTGGACTGACCTCTTGGCTGCGCCGCGCGGCGCGGGGGGGGGGGGGGGGGGGGGGGGGCTGCAGGGTCCTGCAGCAACCACTGCACCTTGATTCCCACAAACTCATTAACCCTCCAGGCTCCTCTCCTAGCTGGGCACTGGCCCATTTCTTGTCTTGGCACCCCAGACCTCTGGACTGACCTCTTTGCCCAGAAACCCTACTGCTTCCTGATCCTTTGTATCCAGACCAACCCAGTTCCTCCCAGTATTACCCAGGAGACCTCGGGTCTCTTCCTGTCACCGCCTTCCTTTGTATCCCTGGGTGGCACAGCCACCATCTTCCTGGGACCAGCATCTTTCCAGGGCCCTGCTCGCAGGTCAGCCAACCCTTCAAATTCCTGAGGCCAGCATCTTTCCTGGAGTGATTCAGAGCTTAGCAGAAAATCTGAGCATATCTGAATCTCAAATGAATTGGGCCTCTGTGGGAACTCCTGAGAAGAAATAGGAAAGCAATTTGGCCACTCCAATATAAAATCAAAAGAGAGAATCTGAAGCCTAGACCAACCAGCTTTTCATGCCCAACAAGTAAACCACAAAGGGACATAAACTTTACAAAAAGAAGCAGACCAAAACTCAGCAAAGGAAGGCTTGAGTCTCACACAAGAACCAGAATCTACAAAAGAAATCAACATGCCAAAGTCCCAGAGAAAAAGTAACATGAAAAATCAAAATATTATATCTCCACAAAGTACCATCAGTCCTCTAGAGGAGTACAATGAGAACACCCTATAGATAATGCAGGACATGGAACTCAAAAGAACAATTTTAAACATGATAAAAGAATTCAGTAAAATTAAAGAACACATAAAGAAATCAAAGAACTGAAAGAAGATAGGGATAAACTTCTGAATGAATTCAGAAAAGAGTTAGAAATATTGAAGAATGCTCAGGCTGTAATGAACAAAGTGAAACACTAAGCTGATTAGAAATAAAAGGAGAAAGCCTCAGCAATAGGATAAATGAAATGGACTGGAAGACCAAAAGAGGACGAATTAGACCACTCAAGCAAAGATTATGAAAAATTAAAGGAAACACAAGAATGGAATATATAAGAATTGTGTGACACCATAAAAAGGCCAAACTTATGAATCATAGGCATACAGGAAGAAGAATCTCAAGATAACGGTATGGACCAGATCTTTAACAGGATTGTAGAAGAAAATTTCCCAAAATTAAAGAAAGACATGCCCATACAAATACAAGAAACATAAAGAACATCAAATAGACAGAACTAGAAAAGAAACACTCCATGGCACATCATAGTAAAAACACTTAATGTATAGAACAAACAGAATGCTTGAACCTTCAAAAGAAAAACAAGAAGTCACATATAAAGGAAAACCCATCAGATTTGGAGCTGACTTTTCAGTACAAACTAGGAAAGCCAGAAGAGTCTGGACCAAAGTATTCCCAGTTCTAAATGACCACAGATGCCAACCCAGATTATTTTACCCAGCCAAAATGTCTATTATTGTCAAAGGAGAAAGAAAAATCTTCAGGACATAAATAGGCTAAAAGAATTCATTTTGACAAAACCAGACCTTCAGAGAGATCTGGAAGCAAGAAAAAGAGCTAAAGAAAGAAATGACTACCCAAGGGGTAACAGAAAGAAACTTAATGAAGATAATACTCTGGAAATGCACAGCTATACCAAAGATATGAACAAACATAAAAATGACAGGAATCACAACACATCATTCATTAATAACTTTAAATATCAATGGATGGAACTCCCCAGAAGAAAAAGACACACAGACAAGTTGAATGGAATAAGAAACAAAACCTATCTTATTGTTGTCTGCAAGAAACTCATCTCACCTTCAAGGACAGACACTACCTTAAGGTGAAATGATGGAAAAAATATATACTAAACAAATGGTACTAAGAAAAAAGCAGGTGCTGCAATTCTAATATCAGACAAAATAGACTTTAAGCCAACACTAATCAGAAGCGAGAAAGAGGGCCACCTCATTCTGATCAATGGAACAATTGACCAAGAATACATTACAGTCATGTACATATATTCGCCAAACTCTGGTGCACCCACCTTCATAAAATCAGTACTACAGGACTTTAAGGCCCATATTAATCCCAACTCATTAATAGTGGGGTACTTCAATACACAATTATCTCCATTAGATACTTCAACAGGACAGAGAATTAACAGAGAGACATCTAAATTATACAATACCATATATCAAATGCACCTAAAAACTATCTACCAAATATTCCACCCAAGCACCAAAGAATATTCTTTCTATTCAGTGCCCCATGGAACTTTCTCAAAAATCAACCATATACTGAGGCACAAAACAAACCTCAAAAATAAAAAAGACTGAAATAATTCTGTGCATTCTATCATACCATAATGCAGAAAAGCTTAAAATCAACAGCAGAAGAAATACTAGTAACTACACAAACACATGTAGATTAAACACACTCTTGAATGATGAGTGGGTCAAAGGAGAAATTAAGAATGAAATAAAAGTATTCCTGGAAATAAATGAAAAGAACAATACAACACAACAAAACCTCTATGAGACATTGAAAGCAGTCCTTGTAGGGAAGTTTATAGCTTTAAAGGCCTAATTAAAAAATCAGAATAATATAAATAAATGATTTAACATAGCAATTCAAGACACTTTGAAAAGCAACAGCAAATGAAACTCAAATCCAGCAGAAGAAGAAATAACAAAAATCAGAGCAGAAATTAATGAATAGAAACAAAGAAAACAATACAAAGAATCAAAGAATCCAAGATCTGGTTCTTTGAAAAGATAAACAAGATTGACAGATTGCATGTCCAGTTAATCAAAAGAAAGAAAGAACTTCCAAATCAACAATAACCCAGATGAAAGGGGAAACATCACAACAGACACCTAAAGGATCCAGAACCTTATAAGGGAATACTTTAAAAACCTATATGCTACTAAATTTCAAAAGCTAAAAGAAATGGACAGTTATCTTAAAGCATGGGAACCACCAAAACTAAACCAAGAAGAGATCAACAGCTTAAACAGACCCATAACACATAAGGAAATTGAAACAGTAATACAACACCTCCTAAAAAAAAAAAAAAAAAGCCCAGGACCAGATGGATGTATGGCAGAATTTTACCAAACATTTAAAGAAGATCTACATCCAATACTACTCAATTTATTCAAAAAGACAGAAATGGAGGGAGAACTTCCAAATTCCTTCTATGAAGCCAGCATCACTCTAATATCAAATTCAGGGAAAGATACAACCAAAAAAGAAAACTATAGACTCATATCCTTAATGAATATACATGCAAAAATTCTCAACAAAATATTTACAAATCGCATACACACACACGTCAAAAAACATCATCCACCATGATCAAGTCAGCTTTATTCCAGAAATGAAAGGATGGTTAATATACATAAGTCAATAAAAATCATAAATCATATAAATGGACTCAAAGACAACAACCACATGCTCATCTGAATAGATGAAGAGAAGATCTCTGACAAAATACAACACATGTTTATATTCAAAGTCCTAGTAAAATTGGATTGGAGGGAACATAACTCAAAATAATTAAAGTCATGTACAACAAACTCACAGCAAACATCATGCTAAATGGGGAAAAACTAGAACTATTCCCATTAAAATCAGGAACCAGACAAGGCTGTCCACTATCTCCACTCCTTTTTAACATAGTGCTTGAAAATCTTGCAAGAGAAATAAGAGAAGGAAATTAAAGCGGCAATAATTGGAAAAGAAGAAATTAAATTATCCCTTTTTGTAGATGATATGATATTAAACCTAAGAGATGCCAAAAATTCCTCCAGAAAATGCTGAGAAATTATTAACACGTTCAGTAAAGCGTCAGGTTATGAAATTAATCTACAAAAGTCTGTCGTCTTTCTATATACCAGTAACAAGCAATCAGAGAAAGAGTACATGGAAACATTCCCTTTCACAATAGCTGCAAAAAAAAAAAAAAATCTTGGAATAAACCTGTTCAAAGACATTAAAGACCCCTAAAATGAAAATTTTAAATCTTTAATTGTGAGGACCTAAAAGCCCAACCTTGCATAGGTCCGAAAGGAAGTTACTGGGGGCATGGTCTGGCTTGCTTTGAAAGTCTGAAGAATGCTTTTGCACTGCTGAGCAGTGCATGATCAGCACGTGACCATCCTTAAGATACACACTCGGGGGTGGGGGGGCAGTTCCAGGTGCCTTTATAAGCTTTGTAACACTTGCAATAAATGAGTCCCTGCTTGACTAGGCTCCCCGTTGCATCTGAGTGTCCCCAGGTAATGGGGGTGGCATGGGCTGGAGAACGGTGTGCTAACTCATCCCCAATCCTCACCTTGCCGGGGGTTGCGGGTTCGAGTCCTCGGCATCTGGTGCTCAACATGGTGCTCAAGGGAAGGTGAAAAGAAGAAAAGAAAGAAGAAAGAAACAAAAACAGATTGGGGCCAATTGAGGAGGTTCGGGGTAAGCAAGACCCTAAAAATGGGTAATGCAATTTTTAAGTTTGAAGACCCAGCGCTTAAAGCACTGAGAGATATGTTTAAAAGCAAGGGATTGGATTTGTCAGATCCTGTAGCTCAAAAGGTTTGGGCAGAGGCGATTGATTTGGCTCCCTGGCTACTTGGGGCTAATGGTTTTACTGGGGATGCATGGGAATCATGGGAAGGGTTTGAGGAAGAAGGCAGTGAAGCCTAACATGTGCGGGCCGCCCCCTTGGCTGGCGACTGACAGGAGTCAGGGGCTCATGCTACCATGACCTGAGTGAGTCAAGTCTCACAGGAAAGCTAGGCAGGGACTGTCCCCTGACCAGCGACTGGCGGCTGTGCCCGCCAGGTGCATTTAAGAAACAAAAACAGAAAAAAAACCCCCAAAACCAAAGACCTTTGGCTGTGCCCTGCAACTGGCTCTAGGACAGCTGAAAAGGCCTGGGGGAAGATGGCTCGGGGAGGAGCCCCTGCCCTTTCAGTTAGGTGTGTGTCCAAGAAACCACCCCGCCCCCAAGTGCTACAGCCCCTCTGGCAGCTGCACTGGCCAAATCCCAGCCCAAGGGAGTCCTTAGTAAGGCCTACAACATTTTCACTGACTGGGGCAGATATGCAAAAACCAAAAAGCAGCTCAATTCAAGGAACTCATGGCCATTGTTTTCTGACAGTATTCAGACCTGCATGCTCCTTAAAGAGAGAAAAGCCCCTATCTTCTTACAGCATCTTAGGGGGCACCAAGGATTGCCTGGGCTTTTATCCCAGGGCAATACAGAGGCAGCAGGTTGGCTTATTGTGTACAGGTACCACCTCTGCAACAGCCAGGGGTGAGCCCCAGGGGACTCAGGCCTGGTTCCTTGTGGCAAACGGATGTCGCACACTGTGCTCCTTTTGGGAAGCTTAAGTATATTTTTGTGTCCACAGACACATTCTCACATGCCTGTTGGGCTACCGCTCATACAGGAGAGAAGTCTAAACATGCTCAGTCTCATTTTCTCCAGTGCTTTGCCACGTTGGGATTGCCCCAAAGAATTAAAACTGATAATGGACCATGTTTTGTGAGTAAAAATTTACAAGATTTCTTTTCACTTTGGGGAATTCAACACAATGCAGGAATTCCCTACAATCCCCAAGATCAAGCCACTGTAAAACACAACCATGAAAACCTAAAAACCTTCAATTACAAAAACAAAAAGGGGGAATAAGCCCCACCAACAGTTGGGTATGGACTTATTCACTATTAATGTTCTTAATTTTCAAAAAAATCAATTGGAATCCCAGTTTCAGAAGCATTGGGGATGACGGGAGCAGAGACTTGAGGAGATTCAAAGCCTATATGGGTGCCTGTGAAAAACCTTAAGTGGGTAGGCCAGGATCTGACTGACTAGCATGATGGTCCATGGACAATAATTCATGAGAAAAAATTCCTCTCTTTATTTATATCCATCTGAAGTGAAGGACCCAGTTCCTTGACTTCATTGTAGCCTCTTTGATAACTGGCTGATTGACTAAAAGGCACATGGTCTCAGAAGTATTTCAACTTGTCCTATGCCATGACTTGCTTTGTTTCTCTTGATAATGCTTATCTTTAAGTGTCTTTACCAGATAATTCAGCGACAGAGGACCCTTGGAACTGCCATGGCCCACCTCCTCATGATTACGGACTTCCCCACGACCCCCTCCAGTTGCCCACGCTTGGCTAACTGAGTTAAGTAGAGACTAAGACTGTCACAGACTAGTATTACCCATGCGGCTACCCTTAATCATGACACATTTTTAGCCAAAGACGGGTAAGATGTTCCATGACAAGTACTCCTAAGTCAGGACATGCACATGGCCAGGTGCATGATCCAGTGATGGGCAAGGCTTGATCAGAGGTGACACAACCTAAGACAGGCAAAAATACATAAGATTAGAGGAAGGAGATAGCCATCTCTCCTCAGGGAGCTGCCTATGAGGTGGGAAGTTACTGGGGCGCGGCCTGGCTTGCTTTGAAAGTCTGAAGAATACTTCCGTACTGCTGAGGAGTGCATGATCAGTGCGTGACCATCCTTAAGATACACCCTCAGGGAGGAGTTCCAGGTACCTTTATAAGCTTTAGAACACTTGTAGGAGTGCATGATCAGTGCGTGACCATCCTTAAGATACACCCTCAGGGAGGAATTCCAGGTACCTTTATAAGCTTTAGAACACTTGCAACAAATGAGTCCCTGCTTGACTAGGCTCCCCGTTGCGTCTGAGTGTCCCTGGGTAGTGGGGTCGGTGTGGGCTGTCAAACAGCATGCTTACTCATTCCCGTTACTCACCTCACTGGGGGTTGCAGGTTCGTGTCCCCGGAATTTAATGAAAAAGATTTGATGAAGACATTAGAACACAGTAGGACCTCCATGCTCATGGATTGGAAGAATCAATATTGTGAAAATGATTATCCTACCCAAAGCCATTTATAGATTCAATGAAATGCCAATCAAAATCCCCATGACATTCTTCACAGTTTCACAAAAAAACATCCTAAGATTGATATGGAAGCACAAAAGACCTCAGATAGTCAAAGCAACCCTGAACACTAACAGCAGTGCTGGAGTGATTACTATACCAGACTTTAAACTGTATTACAGAGCTATGATCACAAAAATAACATGATATGGGTGCAAAAATAAACTTGTAAATCAATGGAACAAAACTGAAGACCCAATTTAAGTACATGCAATCAGCCACCTGATATTTGACAAAGGCGCCAAGAACATTTATTGGAAGAAAGATAGCATGTTCAGCAAATGGTGCTGGTAAAACTGTATCTCAACCTATAGAAGAATGAAACTAAACCCCTGTCTTTCACCTTACACAAGAGTCAACTCCAAATGGATCAAAGACCTCAATGTGAAACTTGAAACTCTGAAATTTTTAGAAGAAAACATTGGCAATAACTTACAGGATATACGTGTAGGACAGGATTTTCTAAACCAGACATCAGTTTCTCAGGAAACAAGGTCAAGAATCAACAAATGGGACCTCATTAAACTAAAAAGCTTCTGTACATTAAAAGAAGTACCCAAGAAAGTGAAGAGAAAACCCAGAGAATGGTAGAAAATCTTCACCAGCAACACACTGAAAGAGGTTTATCTAGAATATATATTGAACTCAAAAAAGAATCAAGAAAGGAAGTATCCCAATTAAAAGATTGGTTAAGGGACTGAACAGAGAGTTCTCAAAGAAGAAATAAAGGTGGTTAAGAAGCATCTTAAAACGTGTTCAACATCATTATTAATTAATTAATATGGTTATTAAATAAAAAAATTTTTAAATAATAATAACTTGAGAATGAGTATAGATTGTGATTTTTAAAATCTGTTATGTAAATTAAAATATATTTTGAAATCTATAAAAAAGGGGCTGGAGGGATGGCTCAGTGGTTAAGAGTACTGACTGCTCTTGCAGAGGACCTGGGTTCGATTCCCAGCACCCACATGCTGGCTGTGAACTGTCCTTAACTCCTTTTGCAGGGGAATCCAAAGCCTTCTTCTGACCTCTGCAGCATTGCATGACACAGGTGCACTCACATACATATAGGCAATACGCTCATACACATAAAATAAAAAATAAATAAAAATCATAAATAAAATATTTTAAAAAAGAAAAAAATGAGGTTATTTTAAGGGGAGGAAGAGTTATACAAGTAACATTGGGGATAAAGGGAAAGAAGGAGCTCAAGAGAGGTAGGACAGTAGGAGAAGGGTAAAATAAAGGGGAAATGGGGAAAATGGGGCACTTTAAATGGGGAAACCATGGTGGAAGGGTTAAACAATGTGAGAGATAAATAATGCCTAGCTAGTTTTAAAAACCCAGAGGGAACAATATTAATTGAACAACCTACTGACAAATTATATATACACTTAGCTCAAGGAATATAATACATGTCTAGGCAAGGTTTATATCAGAACGTTTGGTCTTTCCCCAAGGTTAATCTACATAGCACATGGTAATTAAAAGTACCAGGCTGGTGGAACCAACCTTCTTGGATCTTTAACAGCCATACTTTGAGGCCTATGCTAATTTGGTCAGAGGGACATAAAGGACAGTTTTGCTCTTTGCCCTCCAAGGTTGACTAAGCTCCAGGGGACTTGAGTATCTCTCAGAATGTATAGAAAATGTGGTGCATCACCTGTTATCTTGATCAAGGAAGCCATGGAGACCCCACCAAATGGACTTGAATCAGTGTCCAGTCTAAAAAGAGGAGAGTCAACACAGAGGAAATATTTCCTCCATGCTTCCAAGTGAAGCCAGCCATGGTTGAGTAGGATCTTTGACTTATCTTCACATAAATGAAACTTGTAAAAGGGAGCCAATGCCTCCTCCAAAGCCCATGTGACCCCTGAGGAACAGATCCTCAAACGACCTTAAGAGTAAAAATAAATTGGTTTATCTGGGCCAACAGTATGTTCCTAAACACCCAAAAGGAAAATATAACCAAAGTCTAAAAGGATCAATATAATTTTTTAAGAGTCCATGTGGATAGCTAAAAGCTGCATAACAAGTAACAATGCCAGACAACAGATACCTTCCTTTGAGTTGTTGACCAGGGTGGCCCAAGAAAATCCCAGACAGTAACCCAGTACAGAACTGGGAAAATGAACAGCAGGCCCCAATTTAATCTATAGGAATATTGGCAAATGATTACTGCTAGATGAGGAAGGGCTGATCTTCCTAAAGCAAGGAACTCTAGGTACGCTGACTAGATTCAGTGAATGGACAAGAACTAGAGAATGCCTGGGGGTACTGACAACCTAGTGGACAGTAACAGGGATTACAGAGTATATGGGCTCCATTTGAGGGGTAGGGGAGTATATGGGAGGGTGCCATTTGGGATGTGGGTATATAGATGAATAAGATTGTTTTGGATGTTCTGTATGAAATACACACAAATGATCAACAAATTAAAAACATGAGTTATATTTGAAGAAGGATAAAATTTTGCTACATGTTAATTGGTAGAGGTGAAACACATTACCATTGAAATTTACCAAATGATTTTTTATCTATGCTCAGGTGGATGTCAGAAATTAACTGATTGTGAGTTGTAATAATCAGATACATAGAGATTAGAGACACATGTACAAACATCTAACTGTTAGCATTAAAAATGAGGGGTTTTTTTTGTATAAAATAGTATATTTTAAAATGAAATGGAGATCTTTTTTAAAGGCTTAAACCTCATTTAATTTTATGTCTTATAGGGTTTCTACTGAGTTCACTATTGTATAATTGTATTAACTTGACTGTGAACCTAAAAATTTACAGCCAATAATGAAAGAGATACATCTTTGCTCTGGAAATTGTTATTGAATATGTTAATGCTGTAATGAAATAAAATAATTTTAAAAAATACAAAGGAAATAAACAGGAAGTGGATGTATTGGGGGCACCTGAGGGAGTGGGAGGGTGAATTGGGGGTGGATTTAATCAAAATAAATTGCTTATATGAATGAAATTGTGAAAGAATAGATATTCTTTTTTTTTAAAAAAAGAAAATTCTATTTGTTAACTATTGATCCTTATATTTACATACACGAATGTCTGTCCCCACTAATCAAAGAAGCTTCATGTGCAACATATGGAGAGAATATTATAGAGTTGCACAACTGGTCACACACAGAGAATAAGTGTCTGTGAGATTCCCAACCATAAGTGACATACCACAATAGAACCTCTACACCTAAGACTCATGGGACATACTGGAACAAGTGATAAAAAGACTACTAACACATTTCTCAACTCTCATTAGAAAAGCTCCCTCCTGCAACACAAAATTATTCAAATGGCAAAATGTAGAGAATATGAGTCTGTGGAGTGTGGGTGCCTGGACAAGACAGCTATTTTAATCTTCACCCACCCAGAGTTCAGGGACCATTGCAGAGCATGGACAGAAAGCCTGTAAGAGCTAGAGGAGGAGATACATGACCATAAGGAAACAGAGTCTTACAGCCTCCTGGAACCTTGCTCACATGAACCTACAGCAATTGTGTCAGCATGCACAATATACATGCTAACTCAATCAGACACAAATTCAGCATAGAACTGGGGAAATGAGAAGTCCGTCCCAATGTTTGCCAAAGAACTATCAGCAGCTGATTGGTGCTGGCAAGGTAGAGTTGATTTTCTTTATGGGAAAGAATCCAGATAGGCTGACTAGACCCCTGTTGCCAGAGTTCTCTCTGAGTCTCTTGCACTATCAGGCAAACCATATAAGATATCTTTATGTACATTTATTATTATTGTAGGGGGGGAGTGGCTTAGAATAAAATGAACACCCAGTCCCTAGCTCTGTTCCACCCAGCTCCAGCCACCCAGTTCTGCGTCATGCCGCAGAGCCTGCCATATCATCGCTCCAGCAGCATGCCCATAGTCACTGTTAGCTTTCACCATCCACAACAGGGGCCAGTGGTCTCACCCCAGGTCCATAAGTTCCAGGCCATTCTGTCCTTGAGTATGCCCAGCTGCTGTGCATTCCCCACCCCGGGCTGTCACACGTTCCTGGTGAATTACAGATTCTGTTCCAAGATGGCGCCACAAGCCTCTCCTTCCATGGCTAACTCTCCACAGTCAAGTCTCCCTGCAGCAGGCCCTGCCCCTTGAGGGAACCAGAACCCCTGGGGAACAACCCAGTTGATGAACTTATACTGAGGGACATCTAGGTACACTAACTTGAGCCAATATGCCTTAACATATGTGACAGAAAGAGTGAAATTTGGTGGGGGGACTATAGGAGGGTACAGATGGGGGAAGGGTAATAAAGATGATTAAGATGTTTTATATGAAATGAACAAACATTCAATAAGAATATACATAAAAGAAATTAATATTTTGTTGCTAAATATTTTATAGAAAGCAGCAGCAAAGTTATATCATCCTAAGCTTTGCTTTGATGGGATATATTTTATTATTGATTTAATCAAATTATGGCTCATTAGTTTGTTTAAGTTAAATAAACAAATTGATTTAGTCTTATTAGGGACTTATGTTCCTGCATATATTCTTGCTATTGTTTCAATTTATTAAGGCAAATTTGTTCATAGAAGTCAGTATTGATCAGTTGTATGTCTATGGTAAAAAATCTAATGTTTAACTTTTCTTCTCTGTTTTTATTTTTACCTTTTCTTTCTTTCTTACTTTCAATAAGGATGTAATCAAAAGATCTTTGATCTTTTCAAATAAAGTTTTCTTTTTTGCACTTTTTTTTGGAGAATTTTGTACAGGAAGCACTGTATTTTCATTTTTTTCTACCCTTTCTTCTGTCCCCTCCAACTTCTCCTGGGTTCCTCAAACTGCTCTCAAATGACCTCCTCTACAATTATTTCCTCTCTCTCTCTCTCTCTCTCTCTCTCTCTCCCTCTCTCTCTCCCTCCCTCTCTCTCTCTCACACACACACACATGTGCACACACATATATCTTATTTCATTTATTTAGTGTAGCTCATATATACATGTGCTTAGGAATGACCACTTCGTATAAGCTATCAGGAAGCTCATTACTGGATAAAATGCATTCTCCCTCCCAGCACTCATTGATTTCTTCTACTTCCACATCTAGAGGTGGAGTCTTTCAAAATTTCCTCCATCACTTGGGTATGTTGAGTGAGGCAGTCATTATGCAGGTCTTGCTTAGGTAACCACACTACTGCACTTTCATGGTGTACCATCCCTGTCATGTCTGGTCTAGAAGACAATTATTTCTCTGCAGGCATCCTAGTCCTCTAGCTCTTACATCTTCCTGTCATTCTTCTGCAATGTTCCCTGAGCCTTAAGTATAGAGGTTATGTTGTAGATATTCCAGATTGGATTAGGCAGCCAGCTATCACTTATTCTCTGCATTTTGAAAAATTATGTATATATTTCCAAAAGCAGTTTCTTTGTTGAAAAGTGAGGGCTACACATAACTGTGTGTATAAGTACCTAGAATAGAGCTAGAAGAGGTATTTACTGAGGAAATGGCAGTAGCAGGTTCTCTTCTAGGGTCTATGACCTCTCCTACCATATTTGACTAATTTTACAGTACTCTCCTATTGAGTGGGTCTTACATCCAATGAAATAGTTGCAGGTTATCCCCAAGATTAAAGTCTCACTGTTGTACCATTTTGATGTCTTGTTGGGTCATTATTTTTCTTCATTGAATTCACAGTTAAGTAGGAATA
>NW_008339516.1:738588-749717 GCF_000622305.1 Nannospalax galili | reverse complement strand
TTATATATACTTGTTCATATATGTTATGTATTTGTTCATATATATATATATATGAAGCTGACATACCACATTCTGATACTATGAGAACTAGTACCTAGGGAAAAGATTTCCAGTACTATTCCTCCAAGTCTTATGTCCAGATTGTGTGTCATCAGCAATAGAGTCTTACCTTCAACTTCTAGGGGGCAACCATGGGCAATGGACATAGCCCATACAGTTTTGAGGTTTCTTGGATCCCACTGACCAACAGCTTAATGGCTTTGGGGGAAGCATTATCACCCCATGTGCTGTAATACGCACAGACACAGACACAGACACAGACACAGACACAGACACAGACACACACATACACGTACACATACACACACACACACACAGAGGTTTGTTTTTGTTTTTAAGCCCTATCTCTGTCATATCTCTAAACAAAATTTCATACTGTATGCTAAACGTGGTTCCTTATATTTAAAGACACTCATCAAAGAATTTTGTTTTCATATATATTTTTAAGTAAACTTATAAAATAAATTTTGCATTTCAAATATCCTTAATGGTATTTCTTTCTCATTGCTCCCTCCCCTCTGTGCTCCTCTCCCTTACCCCTGCCCTGTTAAAGTCCCACCTTCTTTCCCCTTTTCCCTCTCCATAGTGCCTCTGCCCTACTATCTCTCATTCTAGATCTCCTTTTCCAATCTCCCATGGTCCCTACATACTTTTCTAATTTCTGAGGTTGATTCAGGTTATTTACAGAAATCTAAAGATCATAGTCATGATCCACAAGTTAGAGAGAATATCAGATGTTAGTCTTTTGGGGTCTGGATTAACTTATTCAGTATAATATTTTCTGGTTCACTCCATTTAGTTACAATTTTCATGATATCATTCTTTACACCTGAATAGAATTCCATTGCATATGTGTACCACATTTTCATTATCCAAAATTTTAGCACATTGGCATCAACATCAGGTATTATTTCCACTTTACGTTTTTGTGTCTCTCTTCTCTAAGAATCTTCAATAATAAAAATAATATTCTTGTTAGTGTATATTTATTCTTTAACATTTTCATTTTTATGCTTAAGTTATGACTAAGTCTTCTACAGTAATTAACTATATTAAACTTACATATTTCATTTTAATAGTAATATTACAATTTAAACATTAACTCTTAAATTTAGATGTCTCTCCTGAATTTAATTTTTAAAATCATTATTCCTTTGGATTATGAATATAGTTGTATTTGAGGCCTGTTTACACATGTGTACACATTTGTTAATAAGATTCCAGAATTGTGAATATCCTTATTTAATTATTATTGTTATAAATTAAAATATATTTGATATCTTACATTAATTGGGAATAATTTCATCCTTCTGAGAGTAGCAATCATCAGTTGTTTAAGATTTTTTTATTACTTCTAGACCACAAATTTCCTATTTGTATCAATAATTTTAAAACATGCAAAAGGATCATGCGGAATTGTGTATTTATATTATGTACCTATAAGGCAATTCAAGAGATTTTTAAATATGGCAATATACCATTTTGAAATGAAATTTATATTACTTAGGAAAAAAAGAGAACTGTTAAATTATTATTTTTAACCATTTATCTAAGGCAAAAATAATTCAAAAAATGATTTGAAGAAGGCCAAGAGTTGACTGGTGTATTTTCCCTGTTCTAGACTAGATTATTTAAAAGAGAAGCAAGATTGAAATGTCTGATTAACTAGATTCTTCTGATTTGTGGCTGAGCAATACAATGAAATGGGGATGGATTGGTGTATAAGGGGTTAGTTTTGGAATATGTCAAAAGAAATTGAAAATAAGGGCGATTATACCCTTAGAAAATAACATTAAGTCTCCAATAAATGCTGGATAAATTTTGGTATGGAAACAGAGTCATAGTTCATATTCTCAAAATTAGATGCTTATCTACAGCTAGTATTAAAATTGCTGGCTGTGTATTTGGATCAGAATAGAAACTGACAGTAGAAGATAATCTTCAAATGTGATACAAAATATTTGTTGCAGCAACAGAAAGATCTCTGATGACTTTTGCTTCCCATAATTTACTGAAACAATTGTACATGGGGTGGAAGTTGGAAATGGCTCCATTACCTAGTATCTACTTTATGGAGAACATTGTTACCCACACAATTTTTCCTTTTTATTTTATACTTACAGTTGAATATACTATCAAGTTGATGCCTTATTCAAACTGATAGAAAGAATACAAACAAATTATCTGACATAGTATGGCTATATGGCACTTAATAATACCCTTTTAAAAGATGTGTTTTAAAAGTGTCCCTGAGGGTGCTTATGGAATTTAAATTGTCAAGTACTTTGAGAAAGTGGATATAAACTGCAATTGTATAGCAAGACTCATTGGCACAGGGAGACCTAAAAGAGAATATTGGTGTTTTATTCAGCTGAGGACATGCCCAGAAGTGTGATTATTGATTTTATGATACTAGGTTTGTAAGTAAGATAAAAGAAATGGTACTGTCCCTAGCTTTTACATATTTTCTTGTTTTTCTATTTCTCTTTATAAAAAGATAAGATAGTCAATTTGGAAAAAATAATCTGTTGAGTTTGTAAAGGGTATTTACTTTGTAGTTGGAAATTGCAGAAACATGGTTTTCATCTATGAACTGACCTAAAGCATAGAATTTCATTAGGTGGTCAAAGTGGATACACTAGCAAGAAGGAGAACTACTTCCCTCTCAGTATTTTATTCTCTGAAGACAGTTCTAAAAAAGATTTTATTATTGATTTAACATTTGCATCATGGCATTTAATTTTTCCATTGGTTGACTTCCCTTTAATAATTATTATAGGCTTGATATTAGGCTATCAAAAAGTACATATTTTGTGCAAGCTAGTTCATGAGAGATGTTCTCCAAAATTCAGAGCTAGTACATATTTTGTGCAAGCTAGTTCATGAGAGATGTTCTCCAAAATTCAGAGCTAGTACATATTTTGTGCAAGCTAGTTCATGAGAGATGTTCTCCAAAATTCAGAGCTAGTACATATTTTGTGCAAGCTAGTTCATGAGAGATGTTCTCCAAATCTTGTCTCAACTTTAGAACTTAAACATGGCAATGTCATCAAACTGCAAGTGCCAAGACTTACCTTAGTGAGAGTGACACATAGTGACAGGGTGCAGGAAAAAGTTTTGTTTCCACAACTGGCCTGTCAAACAGCCCTGGCTTACATCTTAGATTTCAGGAATTTGACATTCCTTTAATAGATCCCATTTTCTTCTCCCTAGGGTTTCTAGGGATCTATATGTGTTTAAATATACCAATAAATATCTGGAGCAAAATTTCTATAGTGTAACAGTGAAGGAAAAGTTAAGTATATTTGAAACATGGTCAAATATAAAAATTCTAATCATTTTTTAGCATTTTATATAAATTAATCCACTTGTGTAAACATTTCAATTATTTTTGAGAAAGGGTCTCCTTGTAGCCCCAGCTGACCTGAAACTCCCTGTGTAGACCAGGCTGGCCTCCATGACCTGCCTCTGCCTCTCAAGTGATGGGATCAGTGGCCACCATTGCTAGCTATGCCAATGCCTGGCTAATTCTATTTACTTTTAAAATAAATTCATTAATTATTTTTTTACTTTATTTTACATGTATGAGTGTTTGCCTGCTTGTATGTAAGTGTACCTGTGTTGTATAGTATTGGAGGTCAGATGTGAGAACCAGATCCTCTGGAACTGGAGTAACGGATGATTTTTAACTGCCATATGAGTGCTGGGAACCAAATCCCGGTCCTCTGCAAATACAGCCAGTGTTTTTAACCGCTGAGGCATCTTCCCAGTCTCATAATAGTATTGACTTTTATAAAAATATTTCACTTCCTTAAAATTAAAAAAAAATTCATCAAAGGATCTCAAAGGTAATTATTACCAATTATTAGATTAGCTTTTACCCAAAGTAACCTCATATATTTTTAAGAAAGTAGATGCAGCACTTGAAATTACAGATTAAGTGGATGGCACTGGAAAATATTGTCCTGAGTTAAGTAACCCAGACCTAGAAAGACAAACATTGCATTTTCTCACTCATACATTGGTCTTAATTTTGAATGTTTAGATGTGTGTGTTTAACTTGGAGTTAATGCAGAATCCAGTTAATTCTAAAGGGACCATGGGTGGGTAGAGGGAAGAACAATTTTAAGAAAGAGGTGATAGCAGAACACAGGTTATATGAAAGGATAAAGGGGAAGAGTGGGATTAGAGGCTTCAATGGAGAGAAGGATGAATGAGTGGGGCAGAGGCAGACTTTTAGGAGCGATAACACTATGCTCTTTAACTATTTTAGAAGCTTCATATATTTATTGTAATTGCATTTTAATATATTTTACAAACTTCATATTTGTTATAGATATCATATACAATATACAGGAAATAATATATTTCAAAATATCAATATTTTTAAAAATTAGTTGAATTTACCCTACCCCTTACACTAGGGATTATGTTCATCTCAGAAGCCACAGCATGATAGATAAAAACATCAGTGCCAGGTGTAGGATTCCTCTCCAAGTTATTGGTCAGAGGTATCCAGGTTTGCCATCGCTCTTGGTTGACCCCTAAATTTCATGAGGCCCTTGTGTTGAAGGTACCATTTACATTGGTCACAGGCATAAATCAAGTTGATAACAAGGGAGTTTCCTCTCTGCTGGCAAGCATTTTTAGTACTGAAAGGTACTATTCAGGATGTTGGGGGCAAATATTCCTCAATATTCTTACCCATCTGTGGATCCTGTGAAGTGCTATAACTGGCATGGCAATATATGCCAAAAGGTTCAATAATGGTATGAATGTTATGGGGAATAAATGGCTGCCCTCTGGCTGGATTTAAGGTCAAACCCACAGGAGAAAACATAGACCTTAAACTTCAGTTCTAGTCAAGAACGATTGACTAGGGAGTTCACGGGTCCTAACAGTGAACTTACTACTATTATTTTGCTAAGTGAAAATATTCTCAAACTATCCTTTAAGGTAATATCCCTCGAACCACAGATTAGTGCAGCTCTCATTCTTCATCAGAGAAGTTTAATTTGTTCTGGAAAGTGGTTAACACAGAGCCTCAAAACTGGTCAGATTGTAGAGAATGAGTCAGTCAGTGGAATGTGCAACTGCAAATGAGACATCTATACCATCTCACCTCACCAAGGCCCAGGGACCATCGTGGAAAAGAGTGAAATATTGTAAGAGTGAGAGGTTGAGGAGCACCATATTAGAGAAAAATGGTCTCTGGAAATTACAGGATGGATACGGGGATCCAATTTTGCCAGCAACATTTGTTGAAGATGCTGTCTTCCCTGCAATGTTCTCTCTTGAAAACTTTGTCAGATATCAGGTGTCTAAGTGTGTGCACTCATGTTTGTATCTTCTATTTTGTCCCATTGATCAAAAGTCTTTTTTTTTGTGCAAATTCTGTGCTGTTTTCGTAAGTATGGCTCTGTAATATAGTTTAAGATATTTTGTGTTAATCCCTCCAAAATTGCTCTTTGTGCTCAAGATTGCTTTTGCTATCCAAAGTATTTTGTGTTTCCATGTGAATTTTAAGAGGAATTTTCTATTTAGAAGAATGTCATGGGGATTTTGGCTTGGATTGCTTTGAATCTTTAAATTGCTTTTGGTCATTTTTTTAGCACTAACAAAATATAAGTTTATTTTTCCAGACCCTCTCATAATAATTTAAACACAGTGAAGAACACTGCTTTCATTTTCACAGATTGAGATTTTTTTTTGTTTTTGTTTTTGCTTTTTAATTTTTTAAATAGAATTTTTGGGATTTTCATTCAATATGTTTGGTGATGTTTAGATTTACTTCCCCTACTGGTACCTACCCCCATGACATACCACAAATTTAATGTACTCTCATATATACTAGGTGGCCTACATACTCTGATTTGTGTCCCCAAAAGTTCTTCAGTGTGGATAAATCACTGGGCCCACCAAGAGTACCATCCCAGCAACCATCAATTGCCAAAAGTTCCTTAGGTTGCATTGGGATTTTCTGTTCAAGCAAGAAGCTTTCTAATCTTTACTTTCTTCTAATTTCCTTCTTATATTCTTTTTTTTCTATCTTTGTTATTTAACTCTTATCAAGAATGTCCAATACACTCTTGGGTATATGCCCCTGTTATTACCTAGTCTATAATATCAGTGTAAATATTTCAGATACTTAGAGTATATATTTATTTCCTATTATTTAGTTTCTATGGGGGTTATCTACGTCAAACATCAAAATATCAAATAGGAGGGTAAATGTGGAAAACATACACATTAAAAACTCAGATATGTTTCACATAAAACAATGTTAATGGTTTTGAAACTTTTATAAACTACAAAACAACAATTATTCATTTTACCTGTTTAAAACAGATATTTTCAATATCTACATTAGCCATTCTTTTGATTCTTTAAATGAATTTAGTCAGTATGGTAAAAATAATGTCAATTCTCCAAATATTCCCATTGATTCATTCCTTTAGGTATTTCAATGACTATGGAGTCAGTACTATCTTAAAATGAATAGGATACACTTTTTTTTATGCAGTAGGATAATATCCAAATGATGGATTGGGCTTTCCAAGATTAAGTCATAGCAGAACTTCTTATTTTCCTCTTTATTTTCTCTGGGTGTCTTGCCCTGTGAAGAGCTAAATGTTTTGCCAAAGGCAAATTGGACCTGTTTTATACAAGAGTTCACCTGGCAAGGAGCTGAGCCACTGGCCAATAATTAGCAGGAACCAACTATCATTTGAAAAATCCTTACAAGCCAATTCTCTAGGTCCCTCTAAGACTTAAGATGACAGCTGCTCTGAGCCACGTTAACTGTTTTGTTAAGACTTTAAGATGCTAATTTACCAATGTGCTTTCACTGTGTGAGATTACAGAAATTAATACTGTTTCAAGATGCTAGATTGTACTACCAACACATAAATTATTTTGACTGCTCTTATAAGAGGAACAGCTTGCTTCATCTTGTTTACTCATGCAGAGTACAGTATTGCTTTGTTTTAAAATACTAATTTTCAGATTGGAACATTATAATTCAGATAATACATAAAATGGGGAAAAAAGTCAACAGCCTGTCAACTAAACACAAACATCATACATTCTCAGGAGGGAACCAAAATTCCAGTTTGACTGGAGGGGACCACAGCTCCATTGCAGGAAGGGAGTACAACTGGTTCACAGAAGGGGATCTTTGCTCTAGTTCCCAGACCGGGAACATAGCTCCAGCTTACTAGAGGAAATTACAGCTCTGGTCAGCCTGAGCTCACAGAAAAGGACAACTCTGGCTCACTGGAAGGGTCCACAGTTCCAGCTGGCAGGTGGGGATCACAGCTCCAGGTTCATGGGAAGAGACTACTGCCCTTGCTCACAAGAGAGGTCCAGAACTCTGGCTCACAGGAGCGGACCAGCTTGAGCTCATTGGAAGGAGCTATGGCTCCAGGTTCACCACTTGGGACACAGCTCTGACTCTCAGGATGGGATCAAAAATGGTCCATCACTCAAGAGTCGTAGGAGGGGACCACAATTCTGGCACTCAAGAGGTGACCACAGCTAAAGGTTCACTGGAGGGGACTACAGCTCAAGGCTCATGGGAGGGTACAGCTCCAGGTTTACAGGCCGAGATCACAGCTTCAGCTCATGGGAGAGGACCACAACTGTCTGGTACATGGGAGGAGAGCACTGTTCCTGTTCTCCGGTGGGAAACATAACTAAACACAGGAGGAAACCACAGTCTTATTCATGGGAGGGGACCCTTCCTCAAGCTCCCAGGAAAGGACCTCAAGTACAGGGATGGGACCACAGTTCCAGGTTCATGGGAGGCAATGACAGTCCCAAGTTCACTGGGGCTAGGATGCAGCTCTGGGTCAGGTTCATAGGAGACAGGTATAGCTCCAGCTCATGATGTGGGAACATGACTCCAGGCTCATGGGAAAGAACAGTTGCAGGCTCATGAGAGACAATCATAGTTCAAGGCTGATGGGTGAGGACTACAGCTCCTTGCTCAAAAGAAACAACCATTTTTCCATGTTTAAAGGAGAGGAACACAGCCCCAGGCTTACAGGAAGAAACCTCAGCTTCAGGTTCATGGGGGGGAAACATAATTCCAGGCTCTTAGCTGGGGGGGGGGTCACCATTTCAATTATGTTGGTTCCTACTATTTTCTTTTCCATTGCTGCACTCACATGACTATCCTTATATTCATGATAGAGCATGTTGGCTTCTGCACAACAAACAACAGTTACTTGCTGGGGTGGAATTCCTCACCTAAAGGACATTGATATTGGAGAACAACCACCTTACATTTTCATTCAAGGTGATAGATGGATCACATGTTTTGCTGTTGGCTGTTAGTATTGTTTTTGTCTTTCATGATCAAAGCTCTCATTGGCCTTTTTATTTTATTTTTTTTCATAATTGACCTTCATATATTCTTCCTTGCTTCCTTGGCCAGGAGAATCAGGGTTGAAACATCTTACCTTGAGCCCTGTTTGGCCAAGAGAAACCACTGCCACCATCTTGACTTTACATCCATTTTCTTTTGTAATTGCCTTTCTTGCCTGCACCAAGCTTGTCACCTAGATGATAAAGGTGGCAGACGGACCATGGATAAGCTGCAGCATGGCCAAGAGCAGGCCGAGTCCCTGGCAAAAGAGGTGCACCAGGGCATTGTATGGTAAGCACTAAGGACCAGATGCCATGTGTCTGCCACCAATGCATATACACCCACTTGGAAGTGGCCAAGGTTCTTCATTCCTTTCTTCAGGACTTTGTATTTCTTTGAGTAAGCCTGGTTTGATGGACAAGAATTTTTAAGCCTTTTTGTGTCATGGAAAATTTTTCTTTCCTTACGACTGTGATAGACAGTTATGCTAGGCAAAGTATTCTGGGTTGGTGTTGATGATCATTTAGAACTTGTAATACGTTGCTCTAGGATATTTTGGCTCATATATTTTGCATTGAAAAGTCAACAATAATTCTGATGCCTTTTCCTTTATGTGTAACTTGTTTTTCTTTAGCTGTTTTCAGTACCCTCTCTTTATTGTGTACATTTAGTGATCTTACTATGATATGCTGTGGGGAGTTTCTGTTCCGGTCATATTTAATTCGTGTTTGGTGTGCTTCATGTATTTATATAGAGAGGTCTTTCCTTATTTGGGGGAAGTTTTCTTCTATAAGCCTGTTGAAGATCTGGTTAACGCCATTGATGTGAGATGAATCTTCTTTTTCCTTCCATGTCTATGATGGAGAAATTTGGTCTTATCATGGTTTCTCACATTTCCTGCATATTCCATTCCTGTTGTTTGTTTGTTTTTTTTCAGTCTTTGTTTAAACAGCCAAATTCTTCAGCTTTATCACTGAATCTTGGTTTTCTGTTTTCCATTTCATTCATTCTGTGGGGATTTTTCTTGTCATTTCAAGGTGGCTTATTGAGTTTTTCAATATCATCTCAATTTCAGTCTGAATTTTCATTAATATTCCCAGGTCTTTCATAAATTCACTTTTAAAATCTTGAATCATCTTTGTCATTTCATCCACCTCGGTATTTTTATTTTCTTTATCTTCAGTGAGGAGTTTATCCCTGTCCCATTTGAATTCTGAGTTGTTTGTGTGTGTGTGTGTGTGTGTGTGTGTGTGTGTGTGTGTGTTAAATTCCTTGCATTCTTTGACCATTTGGCTCTTGTTTTAATTGTGTATCTTGCCATTCCTCTAGGTTCTTATTGTGGAGTAGTTGGTGGGGACACATTGTTTTGTTTTTCCATATTTTGTGTCTTTTTCATTATGATCTAGGCATATGGATTTCCTTTCTTTGTTGTGTGTCTGATACAAACCTCTGGACTATTTTGTTGAGTTGACTTTTGATTGTATATATGTTGTTACTATAAATTGGTTGCTTTCCCATCACATATGAGAATTAGTTGGTGTGCTTCAGATTCTCGCTTTTGAATTTTTATTGGAGGGACAAGATGGATCCCAGTAGGTTAGCCAAGGGACTCCAGGAGGGTGAAGACCCCAAAGCTAGTCAGGTGCTCTCTGGCAGCCTCTGCAGAAAGAGTCCAAGACCCAAGGAGAGCCAATGGGAACAGGATGGGATGTTCATATTAGCTAACAGAGAAGGCGTGATTTGTGCTGCAGTGGGATTTTGTTTAGTATTTCCTTTTATTTCATTGGTAGTATTTCTATATTCTTATGTGGGAGCTCAAATTTTGTTGTTTGTAAGACATTCTATTTGTTATCAAGATGATTTGATGAGAACTTATTTGCAAATCTTTTAATGACTTTGGTTTATTTATATCAAATTAATCTTAAATTTAAAAGTGATTTCAATTTACTATAGCCTCATTGATAACATAGGCAAAGTCACACTGGTCATTGTAAATTTCAAGGAAACCCATTAATGTGGATGGATGTGGAAATGGTACCTAGATGATTCACAGTGAGCAATACGTAGATACTTAAATGGCACCAACTAACAGTTATTTCTCCATAAATAAATAAATCAGCACAACCATTGGAAAAAGCATAGTACTGTTTCCTATGGAGATAAAAATGCTCTATCTAAAATTCATCTTTTTATTTTTCACATGAGTTTTCTACTCAATGCATAGTTTTTCTATTTCTGTTATGTCTACAAAGCTTCAATTGTTAGTTTCATAGCTGAAATTGTAAATTTACTCTTTAACTTAAAGTTATTTTATTATTCTATCATTCTAGGAAATTTTATTAAATTGCAAAGTGTGTAATACTATCACATTAGTATAGTGTGTGTGTATATGTGTGATTGTGTGTTGGGTTACTATATTACTGTGATGAAACATTTACCAAAACCAACTTGTGGAAGAAAGAGTGTATTTCATTTTACAATTTTCACATCACAGTCTGTCGCTGAGGGAATTCAGGGCAGGAGCTCAAGGGAGAAATTGAAGCAGAGATATGAAAAAATGCTACTTACTATTTTGCTCCCTTGGCTATGCTCTACCTTCTTTCTTATACAACCCAGGACCACTTGCCCATGGGTGTGCAGCCCACAATGGGCTTGTCCCTCTCATGCCACAGGACAATCAAGACCCAAATATGTGTATGCA
>NW_008339516.1:729291-738557 GCF_000622305.1 Nannospalax galili | reverse complement strand
AAGAGTGTATTTCATTTTACAATTTTCACATCACAGTCTGTCGCTGAGGGAATTCAGGGCAGGAGCTCAAGGGAGAAATTGAAGCAGAGATATGGAAAAATGCTACTTACTATTTTACTCCCTTGGCTATGCTCTACCTTCTTTCTTATATAACCCAGGACCACTTGCCCATGGGTGTGCAGCCCACAATGGGCTTGTCCCTCTCATGCCACAGGACAATCAAGACCTAAATATGTGTATGCAACTTCATTCATCTGATAATTGACAAAGGTGCCAAGAGCACACACTGGAGAAAAGAGCATCTTCAAAAAATGGTGCTGGGAAAACTTGATCTCTACCTGTAGAAGAATGAATCTAGACCTTTAACTATGTCTGCACAAAAGTAAAATCAAACTGGACCAAAGACTGCAGTGTAAAACCTGAAGCTCTGAAGCTTTTATAAGAATACAGTCAGTGCCCTATAAGATATAGGTGCAAGAAAGGACATTCTAAATTGAACATCAGTAGGTCAAGAATTAAGATCCACAATTGTACAAAATTCTTAGTAATCAGAGAAATGTAAATCAAAGCCATTTAAAGATTTCATCTTAACCACCAGACTAAGAACAAGACAATAAATGCCACCAAATGCTGGTAAAGATGTGGGGAAACAGGAATGCTCATTCACTGCTGGGGGATTTCAAACTTGTACAACCACTATGGAAAGTAGTGTAGAGAACTCTTAAAAAGCAGAAATGAATATACCATATGATCTAGCATTACCACTCCTTGGCATCTAACCAAAGGACTCATTCTTCTTCAGAGATACTTGCACATCCATGTTTGTTGCTAATCATTTCACAATAGCTAAGGAAACAAACTACATGCCCCTTACCTGACAAATGGATAACAAAAACGTAATACATTTGCACAACACAACGGAGTCCTATTCAGCGGTAAAGTAAAATAAAACCATGAAATCTGTAGGCAAATGGATGGAACCAGAATCTTTTATACTAAGTGAAGTAACACAGTCTTAGAAAAACAATATCTGTCACCCTCATTTGTGGATTTTAGCGCTAAAATCACGTGACTATGTGTCTGCTGTAACTGCAGGAGATAGGTAAATGGAAAGACGGAGCATGAAAGAGAGGGTAGTAGGAGAGAGCTGTTACCAAGGGTGAAATGGGTCAAATGGGAGTCAGGGGGAAAGACAGAGATTTGTACAAGCAACCACAGGGGTAAAGAGGAAAAAAGAGCTGAAGAGAAAGTGGATCCTAGGAGAAAGTTCTTATCAAGGAGGAAATGGGGAAAATAGGGCTATTTAACTGAGGAAGGAGGAGGGAGAGTTAAGCAGGGAGAGAGAGGAGATAAATAATCCTTACCTGGCTTGAAAACCAGAGGGAAATGCATTAGTTCAAAAGTCTACTGAGATATACATATACAATATTTATGCATGTGTAGACAAACCTCCCTTTGAGTTGTTGATCAGGGTAGCCCAAGAGACTACCAATATCACAGAGGCTATTTCCACAGCCCTTGATTTTCTCCTAGAACTTAAATTAAGACCCTTAGCTGAAGACAAGGCAATACTTTTGACAGAGGACTTGGAGAAGTGTATCTGGAACTGACCTGGAAGCCTCCTCTGTGAATACTAACTCATTTTCGGGGACACTATGGAAGCTGCTAAGGGAGAAAATCAATCAATGTTTCAATCCCAGCTTTAAAGTCTAATAACTACAACAATGCTTGACACAGCAAACTATATTGGTGATGTAGTGGCACTCTTTTTCTTTGGCATTATCAACAGCTACCTAATTGAACTTACAGCATGCTCAATGGGAGGGAACTAATGTGAGGCACTGTAAACCTAGCTAAATACACATGGCTGGCTAAGTCTGTCACATCCCTAGACAAATGTAATTTCTGGCTATATGCTAAATATGGCTTCTTATTTTTACAGACAAGTTTGCCAGTCACTATTCATTAAAGAAGCTTCTCTTGTAACAAGTGGAGAATATTAAAGAGTTCTAAAACTGGTCAAACCCAGCGAGTAACTATATGAGATGCCCAACCCTAAGTGACACTTCCAAAATGTTACGTCTACAACAAGGCTCACAAATCATGGCAAAACAAAGTATAGAGAGAATACTAGTACATCTCTCAACTCTCATCAGCAAAGCTCCTTCATTCAACAGAGGATGATCAGCACAGAAGGCCACAAATGGTCAAAGTATAGAGAATAAGAATCTCCAGAGTGTGAGTTCCTGGACCGAACTCCTATATTAAACTTCACCCACCCAGGGCTCAGGGACTATTCTGGAAGGGAGGGAAGGAAGATTATAAGAGCCAGTGGAGGATAAGCATGGCCATAAGAACACAGAGTCTTACAGGCTCCTGAGGCCTTGCTCATATAAGCTTACACAATGGTGACAGCATGCACAAGATCCATGCAAATTCAATCAAGCAAAACCCAGCATGAAACTAAGGAAACTGGCAGGTCACAACTTTCATGAGGAACTATTAGCAGCTGATGACTACTGGGGGAGGGAGATTTGATATTCTTTAAGGGACTGAAACTAAACAAGCTGAACAGACTCCTGTGAATGAACTCACACCTAGTGACTTCTGTTACACAAACTTGACTCAGTAGGAATTACAGTATATGACAAAATGCATGAATTCCTGTGGCAGGCTGTGGGGGCTGCAGAAAGGTAAGGGGACCTAATATGATTAAAATATATGAAATCCACAAAAGTAAATTAAAATATGCTTTCAAATAAGTTAAATACTTTCTTATTTGAAAAGGGAAGAACTGGGCACACTTAAGCAAAATCAAAGTGCAGAATTTTAGCTCAATGTTTGTCATGTGGGATTAACTCAATGATCTTATGGGCTTCAAAGAGCTTTGGCAGCTCCACTTCTCTACTTTCCCATGTACAGCACCACAGCTTATTTGTAGGCTCAAGTCAGTTCCACTCCACTATTAGCGGTTGTGGGGTCCAACAATCTCTAGTATGCTGGGGTCTCCATTGCAACTGAGCTGTTCCTTCGTCTATGGTCTCCTGACTTCTCTGGGTACCAAACATTAGTTTTTCCTCCATGACACCTTCATTTCTGGGCATTGTCACTACAACTGAGGCTGTACCTTCAACAGTGACTTTTCCTGGCCTCTTAGGGTGAAAAGCCTGAGTTTCTTCCCATGAACCCCTCAATTTCATGGTTTTCAAGCCACCAAAGCCCTTATATGAGAAGCTCTGATGCATTACCAAGTTCCGTTTCTGATCTGAAATGAGGCCATGGGCCCCCTGTATACCATATTTTTTGTTTTTTAATTTTTTATTTTTTTGACACTGAGGAAATACTTCCCAGATTTCATCTCAAGGATACTTATCATATTACTTGCAAGTGGCTTTCAGCTGCAGCTGAGCAGCATCTACTGTTTCAGTAAAAAATATTTCACTTCCATAAATTCTTGATTAGAATGTAGCACTTAAAAAGCCCTGATAATCTTTGCTTCTGTCTAAGTCTTCATAAGCCAAGCCTCCATCATCTATAACTCTTTGAGCATTATCGTAAAGTTCTAACAGAAGCCCCAATCACTCAATGTCTGTACCAGTCCAAACTTCCCAATACTCCCACAAACCTCCCTAAAATAACAAGATCAGATCTGTCACAGCAGTACCCCAGGATTTAGTATCAAATTCTGTTTTATTTAACTTAGCTTTCTACATTGCTGTGATAAAACACTGACCAAAAAAACTTGGGGGAAGGAACCATTTATTTTATCTTACAACTCTCAGGTCACAGTCCATTACTGAGGGAATTCAGGGGCAGAACTCAAAGCTGGATCCTGCAGACTAGAACTGAAACAAACAATGAAGAATATTGCTTTCTTGCATGCTCTGCTGGCTGGTGTTTAGACTGCTTTCTCATACAAACCAGGACCCATAGTCCAGTGGTAGAACCTTCCACATTCTCCTGGAATTTTCACATCACTCAACAATCTAGAAAAGACCTCAAAGACAAGCGCACAGGCTGAATGACAGAGGAAATTTCCCAACTGAGATTACTCCTAGCTTTACACAAATTTGGAACTTATTAAGACCCTAGAGGTGAGTATGTCACTACATTTGTCCTCATGTGTTTGTTTCTATTTTTGGCGACTTGCTGTTTGCATTAAATTTTCTCAAATCCTTTCAATAAAAATTATCACTCCATACATTCAAAGTACTTTAAGGGTGAGGATTTCCAACTTAAGAAAGACAGGCAGCAGCAATACTGGAGCATCACTACAATCACTGATATGCAGAATCTCAGATAATCTCCCAGATAACATTAATGAAGAATTTAAATTTCCAAAATAACTGTGGTATGGATGTACACAGAAATCTAACAAATAGGAACACTGGAGGTCTCAATCCTGTAAAAATAAATCATCAGTAAAAATCTTTAGAGAACATTTTGCAGAGCCAGAGTGCTAACCATTACACATGGAACCTCCCATAGAAAGCATTTTTATATAACATTTTCAAACTTAATTCTAATATTATTGGTTTAATCCTATCATAATTTCTCCTTGCGGTTTTTAATAAACAGTGAATTTTTATTATATCCTACATGCATATGCATACAAAGTTTTGACAACAATCTTAAAACACTTTTATTGATTGGATAATTTTTATTTATTTTTATATGTGAGTGTATTGCCTGCATATGTGTAAGTACACCTGTATTATGAAATATCTGAGGAGGTCAGAGGAAGGCATCAGACTCCCTGGAGCTGGAGTTATGGGTTATGGATGGTTGTTAGTCACAGTTTAGGTGCAGGGAATTGAACCTGGGTCCTCTGCAAGAGCAGTCAGTGCTCTTAAAAGCTGAGCCATCTTTTCAGCCTGGATTTCAGAGTTTTATATAACATATTTTAATCATATTCAGACTCCTCCCATCCCAACCCACATATTACTACCAGCCCTTCATGTCCTCTATTGAAATTTGTCTTTCTTTCAAAGGCCTGTCAAGTCTAATCTGTGTTCCCCAAATACTTTTGTATATGGTCTGTCCTTTAAAGACTATTTAGTCTACCAGGAATGACGCCAGTAAAGAAAATTGACTCTCTTTCTCCCAGCAACTACTCATTTCAAATACATTTTGAGCTAGGGCTGGGACTTCTTACCCACCTTCCCCATCTTTTGCTATTTGGGCTTTCACAGGTCTTTTGTATGCTTTGACAATATTCTTAACCTTAATATTTGGGGTACTTTTGATAGTATATACTATGTGTGCATATTGTTTACCTATTTATATATAAATTTTCTCTCATTAACCATTGTTGAACATATCAGACACAGTAATTTTAATATTTTCAGAAATATATTCATTTTAATGTTAATATAGCTAATTTTATACTTATGAAAGTTATTGGTGAATATGAGATATACAATTCTTATTATTTAGATGAGCAACTTGATACATTATTACCTGAACATATAGTCCTATGTCTATTATACAACCAAGAAACAGAAGGTTCTCACCACCATAAAAAGTTTTATTTGATCCAGTTTGAAGTTCATCTCCTGACCTACTCCTATCATTAGCGTATGACAAATCTTAATAATTTCTCTTTAAATATTTTGCTTTTTGAGACTGTTTTATAAAAAAGATAGTATAGACACATTGCAGCCTAAAAGTCTCAGATAAATGCAGTGAAACTTTGATTAGAAAGTTTGACTCCAAAGGTCATTGTGGTTCAACAAAGTCAGCATTCTAACTCAGACTCTGTCTTTGGCCAGACATCCTTCCTTTGCACTTTTTATTACTCTGGCAAACATTCTTCCCACTACACCATCTGTCTTATACTACAAAAGATAGTGGCTTAGGATCATGATCAACAGGGGTTTTCAAAGAAGAAATTAACCCATTATCTAAAATTAAAAGTTAACTACATTCAAATTCCTAATCCCTATTATACACAATGAAAGTCTTGGGAATACCAAACAAGAAGAAATCAAAATCTAAACTAAATTTATATTTTTTTTAATTAGGGGCAGAAAATGTATGATATGTTTGTAAGAGAGAATAAAATGAGATAAGATTATATATTGTAAGTAAAAATAAAAATAAAGTATATTTTATTAGAATGCTACCATGATGGGCAAGAAAATATAATAAAATCTGAAAACTTCAATTCATAAAGCATAGTAAATAAGATATATTAGGAAGGATGAAAATATAGAGGCAGATAAAGCTCATTTCTTTAGATTATACTAATGCAAAGAGAAAATCAGTGACTATTTCTTTTCACCTTTAAGCATGGACCCTTTTAATTTCCTGAAAGGTTTTTTTTAGTATACTTGCATATCATGTTTGCATATCCCTTCATGAGCCTGTTCACATCATGTATTAAAAATGCTTTGAATGTTGAACTTATCTTGCAATACTCAGATAAATATATCTATGTCATTATGTTAACTATATTACTATACTGATATATTTATGCTATATATTTATGACAATATCACAAGCAATAAGATTTCTATTATAAAGATCTTTCTGAGAAGGATGAAATTATATAATTTTGTTTTAAATAAAACTGAGGTAAATCAAAAGAATTTTTGCAAAGCTCAAAACAATCACCTGGAAACTGAGAAATGCATAGATAATATGCTATGGTGTTCCTCATCTTAAAGCTGAAAATTAAAAAGAAGAAAAATGACAAGAATTAGGGTGCATAAGATAGGAACTGGTTATGATATATCCTGTAGAAGGTGTTGATGACATAGTCTACAACCTTGGCTGAAAAAGGGTCATTGATCAGTTTATACTGAGTAGGCCTGCTATGATATAAAGTCTTCTTGGAGGATGAAAATCATTGGGGCACACCTTTAAAGAATTTTTATGTTGCGTGTCCCATCCTCTTTTCCATTGACTTCATGGCTACCGTGAGATTTGTAGAACTGCCCATTCATTCCCTTCACACCTGTTTCTCCCTGGCAATTAGTCTAAAAGGAATGGGGCCAAGTGACCACAGACAGGAAATTCTCACACTATGAGTATATTCAATCTCTCACTCCTTGAATGACTTTCTCATGTATTTTTGAAAAGCTACAAATAAATGATTAAACAACAAAAAATGATATACTTAAAAAACATAATCACATTAAATATATGAGTTCCAAATATTGTACTGAAAAGACAGAAATTAATTGTTTGAATTCAATAGGCAAGAACCCTCCTGAAGATGAAAAGAAATAGACCTATGCCTTTAATGTCATGTATGTGTATGTCTAATATTGCTTTATGACTTATTTTGTACTTTAGAACCTAGTACTCACCTTATAATGGTTTTATAGAGCTTGCTTGCAATAAACTGTTGTTAATGAATATATTTTTTGTTGTTATACAAATGTGTATATACTGAAATTATTGAAGATAATTTTGTGTGTCTCTTTTATAGTCTCAAGCTTTGGGAACATTTAATTGAATTTTTGTGTATTTCATACAAAACCTCCAATCTTAATCAGGTTTATACCCCCTTCCCTACTAACATCCTCCCATAGCCCCTCCACTGGAATTCATACATTCTGTCATTTCTTTTAAGGCTTAGTGTGTCAAGTTAGTCTGCCCAGATGTCCCTCAGTGCATGTTCATCCACTGAGGTCTAAGCAGCCTACCTAGAGTCTTGGGATTTGGGAAGATCAGCTCTTTCTCACCCAGCAGTATTCAGTTGCTAATATTTCTTCAGTTAAGATTGGGTTCAGTTGTCTGTTTCCCCAGTTCTATGCTGGGATTTTGTCTACTTGAGTTTGCATGGGTCCTGTGCATGTTGACACCACTGTTGTAGGTTCATATAAGCAGAATCCCAGGAGCTTATAGGACTCTATTTCCATGTGGTTATGTACCTCTTCTCTGGGTCTAGCAATCTTTCTGCCCCTTCTTCCACAATGTTCCCTGAGCTCTGGGTGGATGTAATTTAATATAGGAATTCTATCCAAGGACCAGCATTCTACAGATTTTAGTCTCTGTTTTTTAGCCATTTGTGACCTTTTGTGATCCTGGACCTCTTTTTCATGAAGTGGTTTCATTAATGAGAATCGTGATAGTCATTGTTGTCTTCTTCACCCCTTGTTATATGTTCCATGAGCCTTAGGTGTAGAAATTGTAGATGTGCCACTTAGCCTTGGGAAATTCACAATGTCTGTGTGTGACTAGTTGTGGTACTCTGGAACAGTCTCTGGCTGGGGCAAAAGAAGCTTCTTTGATGAGTGGTGACTGGAATACCTGTCTGTAAATATAAGGATACATATTTTGCACATAGGAAGAAATCATATTACTCTAGGGATGTGACCATTTTGGGGTTTTTCTCTAGGAGTTATGGCCTCTTCAGCCATGTGTGTTTGGCTATATCTACAGTACCACACATGAGTTTCCTCCCACTGAGTGGGGTTTTAGTCCAATAAGTAACTTGATTGCCCCAAAGATAAAATTGTTACTACTGTTTCAATGTTGCATGTTCCTCTGTCATTGATATGGTTATTTGATCTTGAAACTTGGATCACTGATTGATGATCCTTAGCACCTTGTATAGTGCTTTCCAAAACTATGATAGGTTGCCTCTAGGGAAAGTGGCTTCTAGGTCAGTTTGGATCCATTGCTCCAAATCCTGTGTCCAAAGTATGTTCTGTCTTCAGCAGTAGGTTCTTATCTTCACGTTCTGGGAGGCAATCAAGGAACATAGTATTAGCCTGCATATTTTGGGGAGTCTCTTTGACCACCCTGGCTAATAACTGAAAGAAGTTTTCTCTTGTTGGGCACTGTTTCTTTTTAAAGAATATTTTAATGCCAGCCCAAATATCTAATTCTGCAAACATTTTTACAGGAGGAATTTCCCTTTGGTGGACTTAGGTCACTTAAACAACTGTACTAGTTATCATGTAGTAAGTAATTTAAACCCAACAATGTTGTAAATAATAAATCATAAAACAGAGAGACCTGTAAAAACTGCAGTGGAACTCAACTTGGGGCCCAAGAACATTAGAAGAAAACACAGTTTGAATTCCCAGGCATGAATAAACTTTCCCAATTTTCCACATGAGTCTCTTGATGCTTTCTCAAGATTTCAATTTAAAGTATTACATGTAAACAAAAATTTTTAAAGTATATAATAATTTAACCTAATCAAAATTATTTTTATAGTTGCCTAGCATGTGTGAAGCCCTGGATGTGACACTGAGTTCTTTAACAGAGAGAGAGAGAGGGAGAGAGAGAGAGAGAGAGAGAGAGAGAGA
>NW_008339516.1:718121-729271 GCF_000622305.1 Nannospalax galili | reverse complement strand
GAGAGAAAGAAACAGAGATCCCCGTTTTAACATCAGGGTTCAGGGAAAGGAGGATAAATATTGTACATTAGTAAATCAGAACATTTACAAATATAGCATAAAATCAAGGCACACTTGTCTTAACCACTCTTAGTACTTGCAAATGAAATATTGTTAGGTAGAAAATCGTAAAAAATGTTGATACATTTGCCAACACTAATAGCCAGATTGAGATAATTAACATTTACTCATGCCAAATTGAACAACAACAAAACTCCCACATTTTTTGAAAGTTCATCTAGGATCTTCACGGAGAGGGAGTCACACTTCACCATATCATGAATGATAAGTATTTAGCAAATATGAAAGAATAAATATCTTACAAAATATTTTCTCAGACTACCACAGAATTTAATTGGAAATGTATAAAAGAACCATGCAAATATCATTTGGAAATGATTTGAAATTTCATTCCATATTATAAAATACTGAATAAGTAAAAATGGAATATATGATACATACTAGAAACATATCAAAACAAAATTAAAAACATATTAAAACTGTGGTACTCAGAACTATTTAGAAGAAAACATATACCATGACACTTTTCATTAATTTTAGTTAGTACCCAAAGCACTAACTAAATAATTTTCCTACTAATAATTTTCCTAACTAATAATTTTCCTATGTATCTGACATGGTCAGGCTTTGTCCTTTGTTTGCCACTTAAAAAATTCTCATAGAATTTTCATTAGACATCCTTTCTCGGTTACACAGAAGACATCAGTTCCAGGGACTTACACTCCACAAAGCTCTTCAGGGCCGTTTTGTTTCTGCTGCCATTGTTTCAGTAGTTCTCTTTCCTCTTTGCCCTCAAAGAATTCATTCTCAGAAGCTTGACTTTTCTCAAAGGAAACAGTAAAGGTAAAAAAAAAATATAATTCACTAATTCATTTTGCTTTTGTCATTTATATAATTTTGAATCTCAAATTTTTGATCTCTGCATTATACTTTTAAGTTTCTAAATGCATTGTATGTACAGACATGGGTCATTTGCCAGACAGCTTTCAATCTCAGAAAGCATGAATAATTTTTCTAGTACTAAAATCATATATTTGTGAACATATTACTGGGTTAGAGATATTTTTGAAATATGTGTAGTATGTTATTTTGTTGTCAATATTCAATATAAAAATTACTGAAAATGCATGTTTAGCCTGTATTGATTTTCATATTTTGCAATTAATGATAATAATAACATGAACTTAACAAAGATGATGCTAACCTGATGTGAAATAGGTCATATTTTTATATGTATTTCATAAAAATGATGATGATAACAAAATAATGAAAAATAGTAATAAACCTTATTCTTACTTGAAATGAGAACTGTTGTTGGTATTTAGCAGATGACAACAAATTCAAAAATATTTTTTAAATAAATGACTGACCACCATAATTAAGCAATTTCTTAAAGGTAAGATAGGGGAAAATATGCTTGATCCAATTACTCAATTAAGCAAAAATCTTCTCTTTGATATACTAGGTTCATCTCTTATGTCTATATATACATAAAGTTAAATACATAAATGTGCATTAACACACTCACATACACATACATTAATAAAACCCATGGTTTTATATAGGCAAACTCTGAAGCTATGAACAGCATAGTCTCATCTATGGGCATCACAGGTAGATGCTAATGAACAATTGATTGGCATCATGCTTTAAGCTATATCCTGTATGTATTATTTACTCCTTTGTTGCTGTGATAAAATAAAAAAAAATACCATGACCAAGGCAACTTATATGAGGAAGAGTTAATTGGGCTTATTGGGAGTCATAGTAGCAGGGGTGAATGGTGCAAAGGCTGAGGGGTCACATCTTTAAGCAGGCACAGGAAACAGAGAGACTAACAATGGAATGTTATATGGATATTTAAAGTTTACACCCAAGAAGACCTTGTTCCAGTAAGGCTACACCTACTAGGGATTTGGTGAACTTCCAGAAAGAGCACCATCAGCTGACCAAGTGTTCAAATACTTGAACTAGAGGACACTTCTCATCTAAACCACCACATTCCACTCCCTGGCTTCCATAAGCTCTTGGCCATTTCATAATAACCACTTTAAAAGTTCACCTGTAAAGGTCTCTATAGAATTTAAGTTTCAACACTATTTTCAAAAACCAAGGTCCAAAGACTCTTCTGGAACTCATGCCACTCTTAAATGTAGCCCCCTATAAAATCAAAATGACAAATTACAAACACAATGATACAGACGACACATTCTCTCTCCCAAAGGGAAGAAGTATTGGAACAATGCAAGAACAAAAATCAGCAGGGCAAACACCTAATCCAGCAGCTTAAAGTCTGATATATGGTCTGTTCCTCCTGTGTTGGTATTTCTGATACACATTTCCCTCTTAGAAGGTACCACTCCCTGTATGCAGCTTTCCTTGGAAGATGTCTCATGGCTTTGGCATCTTCAACATCTTGGAATCTCCCTTGTCAACCTAGCTTCACCTTCACAGCTTCACACAATGACCTTTTTAGCCTATCAAAGGCTTTCTTCACTAAGGGATTCCTCTGACTTAAACTGCCTGGCTTCAGATACTCTCTGAAACTACAGGTGAAGAATTGATGACCTCATTATACTTACCATCTTTCCTGATTCTAAAGGAAACTCATGTGAAGGACATTTCCAAGTTTAGCTGACAGCTTGGAATGGACCTTGAGCCCCTAGATTCACATTATCAGAAGCCTTTGTCTATTACGGTTTTCTAAGAACAGAAAAATCCTTAGACCTTTCCATTTCACAAGTGTGAAGCTTAGCTGAATGGGATCTTGCCTTGTGAGCACTCATTTCATTGTTCAAGTGTGAATCTGGAAGCCTATGTGTAATGGCACTAATCTCTCTAATAGAAGCCCTCCCCTAAGATGCACTTTGACTTCCATATTATTAAGCCTCCTGCTTGTCTTTTTTTTCTCCAAATTGTACCTTTTGCATTTCCTTCTTCCTTACTTGGTCTTTGTCACTGCAGATCTTATCATTCATCATTAATAACCACACCATAGATTCAATGTTATGTTGTCTTAAAATTTCCTCTGCCAAAGATATTAGTTCATTGTTTCCTGAGACAGGCCTCTACACAAATGGCCCATTAATTTTTGCTTACAGCATTTGATCACTTTTCTACACTACTCTTCCAAGGTTTTCCACATTCTTCCCAAAACATGATCATGTTATACACAGCAAATACCTACTCTCTGATTCCAAATTATGTATTAATTTCTTTTCTGTTGCTAGGACAAAGCATCATAACCAAGGCAATTTATAGAAGTAGGACTGTATTAGACTTGATTCCAATGACATAAAAGTTCATCTTGGTCCAAAGACATGATGCTAGAGGAGAACAGAGTAGAAGCTGAGGGCTTACATCCTTAGCGGTCACTGGAAGCAGGGAGTGATAGATACTGGAAAATTCTAAACACCCATCCCCAGTGATGGGCTTTCTCAAGTCAGGCCTTACCTTCTAAGTATTTAATGACTTTCCCCAAAATAGCACCACCAGCTGACCAAGTATTCAAATACTTTACCCTAAGGGTACATCTCTCATCCAAATATTCATATCAAATAGTTTTAGCTAGGCAATCTCTGGACATGTGAATAGTATAACATCAATGGAAATCACAAGTAGATGCTAATGGACAGTTAATTGACATCATGTTGTCATAATGTGACCTCAGACATTAGGATCTTGGAAACTGGCTAACTACAAGACATTTAAATAAATATTTTCAGTGCCAATGAAAGATTGCAACTTAAAAGTTTGAAAAATGCACGTGCATATGCAGAGGTGATCATAGTGAGAAAAAAATTACTAGACAGAGAAAAAGAAGTGTTGAAAACTATCACTATATAGTAGAATGCAAAACCATTGAAATCAGAAGTTAAGAGTAAAATATAGGTTACAGAAAGCTGGGAAACACATAAATTAGAGGTGATAGTAAAATACTGATCAGTGGGTAGTAAAAAATTAGGGTAACATTAGATTTTGAAAATAAATGTATAACATTAAAAATAAACTGAAGAAAGGACTTGAATGTTTTCAATAAAAACAAATGAATGTTTTAGAATATAGGCATCTTCCATGAAATGAAATTTTTATAATTTTAAATTTTGGCTTATTTTAAATTATGTATTTTAAAAGTTAATTAAAAACACATAAAATATATTGACACTTAACAAACTGCTTATGAAAAGAGAATGCATTTAATGACAAGTTGTATTTTTCTATAGCTTCCTGAATAATTTTATTGGCAGTTCCTGTTGTCTTAAAAATGTTTGAAGCAAAATGTTTGTTTTCCTCCAGCACTGGCACTCCATCAGCTAAAGGAAACCTTCCCATTGCTATTGTATTTATACGTTCCTATGTCTTACCCTTGAAATTAGTGATAGGCACTTTATTTCTTCATAATGCTAGTTCTCACATAGATATGAATCCATGGAATTTTGATGTGGTTAAAACATAAGCAGGAAATATTGGATTATTGTTTAAATAACTGACATGAGTGAACACAGCATACCTTCTAAAAATACAATAAAGTTATAGAGCATTTCTATGTTTTCAGTATTTATGATGATTGAATTGAATAATATTTTCATTGGTTGATAGCAATTGCAAATTCTGTGAACAAAAGTTCCCAGGTACATAATTCTGTGAACAAAAGTTCTCAGAAAACCTGCATATTGAAACTGAATATTTTACAAACAATCATCAACTAATTAAAAACCTTCAGTGATTGTGGAGAGTTTGGAATGTTACAGGTCCAGAGCTGAATTATCATCTATCTTGGTACATCTTTAGTCCCTGTAATAGCCACTCCTTGCCCACCTTTGTTTCTGGCTTAACATTCCATGACTAAAAGATAAAAACCTTTTAAAAGGTATTAACTTAGCAGACCACCAATTTCCACCAACTAAAGGGCCATGTCATCAGTCAGCATCTGAAACCTATAGCTGGGGTTTTGCTTTTCTTGTGTCCACGTACTGAATGTTTCCACCAATGTGTTTGAAAGTGTCTTGATTTATGACTTTTCTTTGTTCTGTTACTTTAAAAATCTTCAGGAAACCATTAGTACGTTGGAACATGGAATTTGGGAACCTGAATCTGTGTTTCTTGGCCACAGTCACTTATATTTGGCTCCAGCATAAACTATCTCTTACCCCCTTTGAGGTGAGTGTTATGCTCTTGTGTCAACAATCCTTTCCCATTCTTCTAAGTAAGAGACAGTGATTATAAATTTTTGAATGTGGAGTGTCATCTGGACAAGGTTAGTTTCTTGAATGCTTTTCTGCTTAAAATTCATTGTACAAATACCTTACAGATTCCTTGAAAGTACCTAGAACTTCAACCATTCAATACTCACAAAATCTAGAGAATTACTCTTATTTTATAAGGTTCCTTATAAAATATTTGATTGTGTCATGTGTCATAATATTGTTGCAATTACAGTCATTGAATTGAACCAATGACTATGTAAAATAGTGAAGGGATATTTTTATTTGTTTGCAGAACTTCAAATAGCTAACAGGTATAAAGTACTTCTAAATTCAATATTGCCGACACTTTCACTGGTGGAAATGAAAAGTGTAGTCCAGTTACCTATTCCAAAGAATCTTATGTTTTATTCCTATTTACATGTAGTTTGAGATTTAGGCTCTTAACACAAGTGCTATTTGACACAAGCATTTAGCTTTCCATGTGTCTAGGACTGTGCATCTGGAAGGAAGATACAAGTAGTAAAAATGCAATTGTCTCATTCAATCAAAAAGAAAACAATTTATTTGAGCAATAACAGTAGGAGATTTATCTATTTTTGGAATAACAATTTACACACATATATGATCAATGTCACAAACTAGAGCAAGGTTCATCAGATATAGAAATTTGAACATGTGAACTTGTGCCAATGGTGGCATCCAGCACTGGACCCATTTCAACTCAGTTAAACAAGGGACCAAAGGGGAGGAGAGTTATAGCTGGTGGGCCAGCACTAGACTGAGAACTTTCAGAGACTGATTGCTGCTGGGTGAGGGAGAGTATGATTACTAGATGCACTGACCAGACTCCAGTGAACACATTTACACTGGAGAACATTTGGGTATAAATTCCTGAATGAATAGGTCTTAATATGTATGGCGGAATACATGAGGTTAGGTGGGGGGATGGGAGAGTCATGGATCAGGAGGGGTTCTGAATTTGAATACGAACTGTTGTCTGAAATTACAGAAGCTCAGTAAAAGTTTAAATAAAGAGAGAATGCATTATAGGAATCTGATTAGCTACTTTATTGAGTAAACTGACTTGTTTTGGCTAAGTTGGGCTTTCAGTTACTGTGTGAGAAGTTCATAAGGAGTGAGTACTAAATGAAGTCATAAGGTAATGTATCTAGGTATAGAATTAAAATATTATTAAAGGGAAATATAAAGTTGTTGACATAGATTTACATCAGTGAAAAAAGAGACACTATTTTTTCCCTTTTGGCTGAGTTTTATTTCTGTTTGACTCCCTAAAAAGTTTTATTACATATTAAATAAGTAATATTTTTATTGAGTTTTTGTGTATCTCATACACACCATCTTAAACATCTTTTTATCTCCTTCCAGATCTGTGTAAGATTTTTTTAAGAAGGGTTGAAAGAGGAAAGGTCCGGTATTTTTCTGCAAGTTTGGTGATTTTGGACAGTAAGTGGTGGCAAATGTTTTCTTCAGATATTACTGTTTCTGGGTTGGGGTTTTCTCAATTTAGCTTGGGTCTTTCCAAGATGAACCATTTATCCTTCATTTGTCACACTGAGTATAAAGTGGTTAAATTCTGAGACATTATTGTGTTTTTGGTACTTTTTGCCATACCTGATTATCCATTTATTTAGTTTCTCCACATTGGCACAGCTGGGCATTTCCTGTGAGAAGGTTTCTAGAACCTCTAGGCATATTCTCAGTCCCTCCAGGCCTCATTTCTCTGCAGAATTTCATGGTATGTTTTTTATTGTTTGTGTGGTGGTTTTTCTCTTTACCTCTGTTTATACTTTTGTTTCATGTTGTTGTTTTGCTTGTGTCCTTATTTTTGGCTTTAGGCAAGTGTAGTCACACTAGCTCATAAGAAACTTCCCACCAACTGAGGTTACTGTGCCCTTCCCTTTTGAAAGGAAGCATCCACGTTTAGCCTTGGGCTCTACTTTCTATGAGGTCTGTGTCAAGACAAAAAGGAGGACATTTAACCAGTAAAATAAAAGACATCCTCAAGCACACAATGTATTTCAGAATAGTTTTATAGAAGTTGAGAGTAGTTGTGTTGCCTGTTTATTTCTGATATTCTCTAAGGAAACTGCAGGAGATTGAAATCCAAGAACTTAAAAAAAAAGGAGACTAGAGACTGTACCTGCAGTGACTTGCCACTCCTCATACAAAGTCCTGAGTGTAGGGGAGGCTGCTACTTCCCAAGTAAAACATATTTACTCTTATATATGTGTCAATATGTGGACAGGGTGACTGTCAATTTGTGAATGATCAGGAAAATATTAAATGAATTATTTCAGATTAAGAGCAAAATCTTTGCAGTAACATGTCTTAGATTGAAAAAAAAAGATTGAATTAAGATAAATGTTAACTGCTTGAAATATGGAATCATAGAGAGCATAATATTGGGGGCTTATATAACTTATATACATAAATGTATAAGATCATTTTTCTATGAAAAGGGTTTTACAAGTGGAGACAAACTTAACAAAAGTCTACAGCTAATTTAATTTATTCCTAGAAAAGAAATCTTTAGATGCAAAACAAGTTAATATTTCCATTTGAATAGGAAAGGTAGCAATTCCAGTGGATTTACTGAGCATGAAAATTTAAATTGTTATAATGCTCCTGAGGAATCAAACAATGCAGACATGAATCACAAAGAAGATAGGAATTACTAAATCGTTTGTATAATTATAATAAACAAGTGTCCATTATAGCACATTAGGCTTCTAAAGACATTCAGGAAGAGTTCTGCCATTGAACTGCAGAAAATATGTTCTTTCTCTTGATATATTAGACGACATTATTATTTGAATGTTCTCTTTCCAAAATCGTGCTGTAATTTAGTTGTCACAATGATATTAAGAGGTGGGACATTTAGGAGGTCATTAGGGTTGTGAGGGCTTTGTCCTCATACATGGTTTAATGTTGTTTTTATGGAAATTGTTTTTCAAAAAGAATGAATTAAATCCAGTTTCCTTTTTTTTTGTCTTCCAGTTCCTAGCTTGCCCTTCCACCCCACTGTGACACAGCACGGAGGTCCTTGCCAGATGCCTGTGCCAATGTCACAATCTTTGGCTTCCAGCCTCCAGAATATGAGCCAAATAAAATTCCCATTGTTTATTAATTACCCGGTCTGTGGTATTTTCCATTACCACATTAAAACAGACTAATTCAAGCAATCTCCTCAGCTCTTGGAATTTGCTTTTTGATACAGGCTTTTATTCCTTTGAACATGGTGGAGGACTGGATTTCTACTGTTTGTAGAAAGGGTCAATTTCTGGAGCAAGGAAGAGCATGATAAGGAACCCAGCAACAAAGACTAAGATTAAAACATTAGATTTTACAAAATAGCTCCTAATCTATTACATACGCAAGTTTTAAAATTCAGAAATGAATAAGATATTTGATATGTCATCAAATAACTTAGATTCTATTAAGGTATAATGTTAAAATAATCAGATACTTATGGACTTAACATAGCACTCACATGAAACAGGTAATAACACAATATAAAAATGATATTATAAAGAAAAGTACAGCAAAAGTAAAGACAAACCCCTGGTGACTATTTTTTATTTTATACTGGGGTGATACATCTAATTTTGGTATGTTGTCTGTACAGATATCTAGAGGGTGTGAGTGTACTGTCTATAGCCCAGCTATGCTAGAGTGGTAGAGGTAGTTTCTGAAGAGAACACAGAAAATGATCATGGCATAAGAAATATCAGATTAATTGAAACTTACTAATAGACTGACAAGAGATAAAGGTTAGACACAAATTGGTATGTTTAGTGGCAGCCATGGTAATAAGGAGATTTTGGGGGTCAGCATAGGACTCCAAAAACTCTGCTCAGATCAGTAGCAACAGTGTGGGCCAAGGACATTTTCTCCAGCTCTTCTGCATCAAAAAGTCCTAGGCAAGACAAGCAGCACTTCTCAATGTGCTTTACCACAAAGTACCCGGAGGTGGCTCTTCCCTCACACAGTGTTTCTCTTCAAAAAGCCCAACCAGTGCTTACTTCCACAAAGTTCCTAAGGTCCGATGAAAGCCAACTGGACCAAGAATACATGCCCTCTCCACACTGTTCCTTTACACAGAAGAATGCACCAGGAGATAGAGATTTAAAGGTTAGAGTGCATAAGCAGTGACTAGAATCACATTGTCCTTGTATAGCTCAGCATTGCAAGGAATAGCTAACACAGTGCACGTGTGGGAAGTCACATTTGTTGCTACATGACATCTTTCCCTAGCTCCCAGTATATCTATGACCTTCTATACAGCCTTATCTGAACAACATGGACTATATCTACTCTCATCTTCTATGTATCAAGAGTCTTGGGAATATAGAGGGCCACTTTAGACTCATGGTGTTAAGTATCCTCCTCCGGTGAAGGACTGTACAGTCAGATATGTGCTGCTGAGCTAGCTAAGTACAATGATAATTGAAAAACAGAATAATAGGAAGCATAAAGCCCATTCAAAAATAGAATAGAGATTTTTAAAGAAAATTTTAAAGAGAGTAAATTTAAGGCAGAATCCTTATCCTGTCCTGAGAACAGCATTTGGGAATATGACATTGATCACAGAGAAACATGAATGAAGCAGTCACTTCCTAAAGAAAAAAAAAAATAGACCAGTGGGACCATGGCTAAAAAAAATCAGTTTTCCCTTTCTCTCTCTCTCTCTCTCTCTCTCTCTCTCTCTCTCTCTCTCTCTCTCTCTCTCTTTCGTTCAAGGTCTTCCTGTAGCCCCAACTGGCCTAGACTCACTATGTAGACCAGACTGGCTCCAATCTCACAGAGATCCATCCACCTGCCTCTACCTACTGAGTGCTGGAATTAAAGGTGTGTGCCACCATGCCGGTGACTTTTCCCTTTTAAAAGTGTATAGGATAATTGGTAAATTCATAAAATTCATAAAATTTGCAATACATAAACAACATCATTAAAAAGTTATTACACATTGGTGAATGATTTTTCTTAATTTTTGAAACATAAGTTCTAATCAAACTTATCAAGGTTAGGAATGAGAGAAACATCACATTTTTTTAGAAGGCACAAGCCACTGATGCTAACATAGGAAGGAGAAGAAACTCTAAATTGACCTAAAAACAAAAAAGTGAAACTCAAATAAAATTCAATTCCATTGATAAGTGTCTAAAATGAGAAGCTTCCCAATGAGACCCTACCAAATATTTCAGGAAGTAATACCAATTTTAACCAGTTCCTCTGAAGATTGAGAAAGATAGAATGCTGCCAAATTTATTATTCAAAGCTAAAATCATTCTGATAGCAAAACAATAAGAAATAAATGACAATGCAGTTACAGACCAATATAATTTAACTAGATCTTCAAAATTTTGAAACGTCTGAGCAAAACAAACCCACATATCTAAAAATATCAATACAAAATAATTAGTTATATATAGAAATTCAAGTCTAGTGTAAAAGAATATATAGAAAATTTAAGTTTATGGAACAATGATGTATGATGAGTTCACTGCATGCAGTTATTTATTAAATTCATTCCTGGTAAAACTATACAAAAAATACAAGGTAACCTTGTTATAATAAGAGAATCTTAAAAACAAATTTTTGTTTGCTTGTTTTGAGCCAGGCTCTCCCTGTTGATCCAGCTGGTCAAGAGCTCACTCTCTAACCAGGCTGGTCTTGATCTCAAGGAGATCCACTTGCCTCTACCTCTAGAGTGCTTGGCTGAAAGGCCTGTGTTAACATTTTTTTAAATAATTTGTTTTTTATTTTCTTGCAATTTTCATACAATATAGTTTGATCGTGTTTAGAGCCTCTCCCCATCCACATCTTCCCCCCACTGATAACTGCCCAATTTATTGTACTCTT
>NW_008339516.1:704693-718055 GCF_000622305.1 Nannospalax galili | reverse complement strand
TATCTATCTATCTATCTATCTATCTATTTATCATCTGTCATCTCTCTATCTACCATCTATCATCTATCTATCTATCATCTATCTATCTATCTGTATCTACCATCTATCTATCTGTATCTACCTATCTATCCTCTATCTCTATCTATCTATCATCTATATCTATCATCTATCTATCTATCATCTATCTATCATCTATCTATCTATCTATCATCTATCTATCTATCTTCTATCTATCTATCATCTCTATCTATCTATCTATCTATCCATCCATCCATCCATCTATCCTCAAGAGTTCCATTCCTGTAAGACACCATTTCTCAGTCTCCCAGCTGCCATCAATTGCCAAAAGTTCCGGTTGGGTTGGGATGTCTTACCTACTTCCCCATATCTAGACTGAGATTTTGTGTGGTTTGAGCTTGCATAGAACTTTTGCATGTTGTCACAAATTCTGTGAGTCCATATGGGTTCATATGTTCAACTAATCACCTGTCTAGAAGGCTCTGTTTCCTTGTGGTTATCCTCACCACCTGGTTCTTATAATCTATACACCTTATTTTCTGCAGTGACCCCTGAGCCTTGGAGACGCACACCTTTAAAATAGTACTAATAAAGGATAAGCACTCTGTGGCCTCTTGTTCTCTACAAATTGGACAACTGTGGATTTCTGTGTCAGTTACCATCTGCTATATAATGACAATTCTCTAATGAGATTTGAGTGATGAATTCACCCTATGTCTTAGGTTGCACTGAAGATCTGTTACGTAGAGTTTAGTGTCTGTGAGACACATATTCTCTGAGTTTGACCAGTTTTGGAAATAGTCTCCATCTGTTGCATAAAGAAGCTCCTTTAATGAGAGGGGAAAGGTACACTTGTCTGTAATCATAAGGATTCATATATAGAATAAAATAAGAAATTACATTAGTCTAGAGATGTTGTAAAGATGAGTTTTCCTCTAGAATCTATGACCTCTGCAGCACCCATAAAAAAGCCAAGTTTGGCAGCACACACTGTGGGGCAAGATGGAAGCAGGTCCCAGATGCTTGCTACCCAGCCAACCTTGTAAAGCAGTGACATCCAGGTTCAGTGAGAGAAAAGTTACTGAGGAATAAAATTGACACCTGACTTCTACATGCACACACATCCACAAAGAGGGTCAGAGAGACAAATTCAAAATAACAAACACGTAAGGATGAACTTGAAAACAAACGAAGATTTTTTACATTGAAGGTCACAAAAAAGTTGATGAGAATAAAGAGAAACTAAATTGAAAAAAATATTATGCAGTGTCCTTGAATCAGATCCTTCTTTTGACTTCCATAGCCATGTACGCATGGATGCACTTACATACACGCAGGTAAAATACTCATACCATACACATAAAATAAAAACAGTTTTTAAAAAGTAGTTCTACTTCTTTAAAATAATAAGTAAATAGGAGGAGATGGAGGAAAAGACAAGTAATAATGTCCATTAATACAGTAATTTAAAGCACATTCAATTATACCCATATATAATAACACTACTCATCCCCAACATGAATGGACTATTTATATAAACAAATTGGATGATGTTTAAAAGTAATTATGCCAAATGAAAGAAATAAAAAATAAAGACTATAAAAAATCCATGAGAGTTTCTTACACTAACCTTTTTCCATGCCTCAAATCTTTCTAGCTATACCTTATAACATTCATTATACCACATCGTGACCCAAACTCTTTTTATTATTCTATCCTACTACAGTAGAAGTCCTTGAAATTAGGGGCACTTGACCTCTTAGTCAGCAGTAGAAATTCTTCCAGAGTTATGCCAGTTAAACAACTAAGTCTTACAAAGGCATAGAGGTTTTTGCATTGTCTAGAAACTTCTATAGCTTCAGTAAATGTCTTGCTTCTTTCTTCCTCAGTCATTGCTGAGGTCACTCTGGCCTTTTTGCTATTCTCAACTCTGCCAGGCATGAATCAATGTACAAAGCCTTAGTGACAGACCATGTCTTTCTCGAGATTCTCCCTCCCCTTCCCTGTAGACAAATGCCATCTATACATCAAATGGACTTTACTTTCTATCTAAAAATTAAATGAGCATGTCCTCTATAAATTGATTCTTCTTATCTTAATTATGTATTTCACTGCTTATTCATTAACTTTAAAAATATTATACAACATGCTTACTTAGTTTGGTAGCTTTTATTTTGTCTTTCCTATATTAAAGTATAAGCTCCAAGGAGGAGTTGGACAGATGGCTCAGCAGTTAAGAGCACTGGATGTTCTTGCAGAGGACTGAGGTTATGTTCCCAGCACTCACATGATGACTCACAACCATCAGTAACTCCAGTTCCAGAGGATCCAGCTCCTTCTTCTGATTTATGTGAGCACTGCACGCACCTATATCCATGCAGGTAAAAACACTTGCACATAGACCAAAAAAAAAAAAAAAAAAATTAAAAAAAAATTAAAAAATGAATGAAAAATAAAATAAAAGTTCCAGAAAGCAAAATGTTTCTCAAACACTATAATCTAAAGTAGGATCTGCCACAAAATAGATTGTCAATAAGCACTGAGTAAATTACTGCATAAAATAATTTTGGAATAATGAATAGCTTACGTTTGCCTGAAGATCCGCATGCTGTCACCATTGCTGTACATTCATATGAGCATGTTCCCAGGAGCCCAAAAGATCCTGTTTCCTTATGGTCCCACAACTCCTCTCCTGGCTCTTATAAGCTTTCCAGCCCCTCTTCTGAAATGGTCCTTGAGTCCCGGGTGGGTGAATTGGAAGCTGTGCAGGAAGCCCCAGCTTTGGTGAAGAACAAGGGCTACTGATCACCGCTGAGTGAGGGAGAGTTGATTGATCTTCTTTAGGGGAGTGACCTTACTTGGTTGAACAGGATCCAGCAGATAAACTCACACTGAGGGACATCTGGGTATACAAACTTGACTCAATAGGCCTTAACATATATGACAAAATGCATGAAGTGCTGTGAGTGGGCTATGTGGTGGGTGTAGATAGTGAAGGTGGACTAAATATGATTAAGATGAATTGTATGAAATCCACAAAAATTCAATAAAAATATATTTTATAAAAGAACACATATATGGGGCTGGAGAGATAGATCAGCGGTTAAGAGCACAGACTGCTCTTGTAGAGTACCTGGGTTCGATTCCCAAAACCTACATGGTGGCTATGAACCATTATTAACTCCAGTACCAGGGGAATCCAAAGCCCTCTTCTGACCTCTGCAGCACTGCACGACACATGTGCACTCACATATGTGCAGGCAATACACTCATACGCATAAAATAAAAATAAAAATAAAATAATTTTTAAAGAACACATAGTTTAAAATCAATTTTACATAACTTTTCTTCCCAAAATTAATTTTATAAACCACTGATTATATTTAAAAATATTAGGTACAATCTAATAGACAAAATAGATGAAACTATGTAAACAGCAATGTAATTTATAAAGCCATAATTATTAACACACACAAATTTTTATACTTCTACTTCTCTAAAGACCCTAAAAATCCTATAAAATAAAAGTTTTTCTCAACTATATAGACTATCAAAAGCAATTAAAATAAAAACTTTTAATAAGGGTACATTTATAACCCTGTAATGTAATTAAATTGAGCCACCTGCAAAGGCTCAGATGAGGATACAGATGATTATATCAAAGAAACAGAACCGAAATCAAAGCACATGGGTTTATTCATGTTGACAACAAAACGATGTAAAACCAGGAGTCAGAAGGAGTTTTTGGATTTGTAAAGAACTTCAATATAGTATACATATTTGAAATGCTTTAAAATGATATACTGTGTGGATGAAAGTTTGTGACAAATAGCATTTAAAAAACGCTGCTTAGACTGGAAAGTGTCATTTTCTTTTAATTTTGTATATGTAATTAATCTACTGTATCTGAAAACAATGTATTACTACACAGATGTTCAACATGGAATAAATAACTTTAATAGACTATTATAATTTTAACCTACATCTAGCCATCAATTTTATTCTCACATTCATGATCTAACCAAACACTTTGTTTGTAATGAACAACAGTTTGAAAAGAAATAAGCAGGAAGAATGTGGTATGTGGAAAAGTACATTTCTTTCAAAGCTATTTAAGTGAAAATACTCACTAATAATTTATAAACTTTAAATAAAAATTTTAAAATGATACAGTAGGGCAATTCACATAACAAAACTTCTAGAAAAAAGGAAAAAAAGAAAATATATATTTGAACTTTTAATAATAGCCCTGGTAAAGAGTATTTGGTTATGGGGATGGAGAGATGGCTCAGCAGTTAAGAACATTGGTTGTTCTTGTAGAAGACCTGGGTTTGAATCCCAGCACCCACATGGCAGCTACCAAGTGTCTGTAACTCCAGTTCCAGGGGATCCGACAGGCATTGCACGAGGCATTGCATGACATGGGTGCACTTAACTACACGCAGGTAATACACGCATACACATAAAATAAAAATAATAAAATACTAAAAAGAGTATGTGGTTATATAAATTTTATAGCTACACCAGCAAAGGGAAAATGAAAGCTAGTATTAAGATGAAGTTTATAGAAATTATAATTTATGTTAAAATGATGCAAACATTGAGAATACAGTTTCATCCCTGAAATTAATAATGAGCAAGCCTCGTAAGTGAGAAGCAAACATGTCTCATCCACTATGGAACACAGACAAGGGACATTAAAAAAATAATAGCCCTGAGAACATTTAAGGCTATCATTGACCATTGCAACTTTCACCCTATTTCTTCACCTGAGATACCTCCTTACTGACATCTCACAGAGGAAATTGTCCCAAAGACAAAAGCACATCGGGATTATGCAAATAAATGAACCTGTGTACAAGTTAACCTGAAACAAAATGTAGACAGTTGTCCAACAAAATTTATACTTCTGATTGACTGGCATGTAAAATGGCTTATTTTTAAAATTTTCACTTTGGGACAAGGTCTCAGCATGTCAACAGGCTTCCATTGACCTCATATTGTAACTCAGCCTTTCTACTTTCAAGAATTTCATATAATGTGTTGATCAAATATACTCCTCTTTTACCCCCTCAAGTTCCTCCTCTGTTCCTCCACCAAAATTGTTTCCTCTCAACCCCATGTATTCTTTTAAAAAAAATTTCCACAGAGTTAATTTACTGAAGCCTGTATGGGCATGTCTGGAGGACCATCTACTGGACCATAGTTAGCTTCTTAGGGGCTGCATCCCATAAACAAACAAACAAACAAACAAAAACCCTCAAAAACCTCTCTTGGAGTTGGTCAGAGTTGTCCAAGAGATTTTCAAAATAATGTAGGCTGCTGATTGTCTCCTAGAACTTGAAGGACGTACTTCAGACCCAAGTCTTGGAGCAACTGATCTGGAGCTGACCAGGACTTCTCCCAGTTAGAGTAGCTCTTGGAGTATCAGAGGGTGCTGTGCCAGCTGCCAATCAAAGGTCCTCACCAGCTGTAAAACCTATGAACCACAACAATGACTGCCCCAGAAAATTATCTCTATTGGTGCAATAGTGGAACTTTTCCTTTGGAGACAATCAACAACTGTTTATTTGGACTTAATGACCACTCAATAGGAGGGAATCCTTGTATGGCATTGCAAATATAGCAAGAACAGATGGTTGCAGAGGCCATAGACCTTAAAGAAGAACCTACACTGTCACTTTGTTAGACCAACACAATTTCTTACTATATTCTGAACATGTATCCTTATATTTCCAGACAGGTGTAGCTCTCCGTACTCATCACAGAATCTTCTTGCAAAAGATAGACACTATTACAAAGTGTCTACAAATGGTCAAAAGCAGAAAATAATACATGTGCAATACAACCTCTACACCCAAAGTGCAAGGAACATCATGGAAGAGGGGGTAGAAAGATTGTAAGAGTCAGAGGGACAAGACACCTGCTGGTAGTCAATGCATTTTAGATATGATAGGAAAGCCACAGCCATGAAATATCTGCAGTATGTTAGCCTAACAAGATCTACATAATGACTAAACAAATTGGCAGGCTATTTGGATGGGAAAAACTTCATGTACTCTTACCTTAAGATGAAGAGCAACAGGCAATCAGTGGAGGGATAGTCAGTTTTCTGCCAGGGCTAGATCCCTGAGAGGCTATCTAATTGCAAGTAGTCAGCCCTAAATAAACAAGCATCGTAGGTATACATACAGGCATATGCATGTTTGTTTGTATGTATATTTACGTGAAGTATGTATATGTTAAAATAATAATCAATGAAAAGGATAAGAAACTGTGAGGTGGGGGGATCATGGGAAGAGTTTGAGAGTTTGAGGGTGATCAAGAGGGGTGGACTACTCATGTATAAAATTTTCAAAAATTAAAACAAATTTTTAAATAATTTTAAAAGGGTATGAAAAAGATTAAGAAAATGAAATTAGACAATCCTTCTTCAGGTAGTCATCAATTGCCAGTAACTCCTCAGCAAGAGGTCAAACTTTGTGGGATTCTCCCCTATTTGTGGTGAGATTTTGACTGCTCTGTTCTTATGTAGGTCTTGTGAATCCAGTTTCAGTAACTGCGAGTTCATATGTGCAACAATCTTATCATACTTAGCAAATACTTGTTCACTGGAGACACCCACAACTTCTTATTCTTACAAACTTACCACACCATGTTGGGTAAAGATCTTGGAGTCTTGTAGAGTAGGTGTGTAAAATAAATGTCCCATTTAGAGTTGAACACGCTACAGTATCTTATCCTCTGAAGCTTGTCCAATTATAGATATTTGCATTAATCACCATTTAATGTATGAAGAATCTTCCCTGATTAGGGTCAAAAGATGCACTAATCTATCTATAGGTATAAAGTTAAGTATCAGGTGGCAGTTTATGGCTCTGGTCATTTAGCAAAAGACAGGAATTGTGTTCTCCCCTAGTGCCTGTGACCTAACTAACAATGGGTTTAGTCTCAGTTAACTGTACCAGGCATGACTTTCCTCTTGCAGAGCAGGCTTTAAATCTAATCAGGAGCTGTTTATTACTTGAATATTTCTCATACTATTATTGCACAAGTAGCATATATTGCTAGATCAATTATAATTATAGCTCCCTGAATTCACAGGTGGTAGTGACCATAACGTCTTCTAGCATTATGAAAGCTAGTCAGTAGGGATGAGGCTTCCATGTACCAGCATGATTTCTCTGTATCTTATGACACAGTTATGTGATATCTTCAGCAATATGTCCTTGCCATGAAGTTCTGGAGGGTAACCAAGAGCAATGGCAGTAGCCTGTATTGTTTTGGAATGTCCATGGTACCCCACTGACCAAAAAGTCAGAGGCAACACACACCTTACAGTTGTATTTTGATTTGATAGCCTATGACATCTGGGGGAAGCATTTTTCACCTACTGTAGGATAACTGTATTTAAAACACATAGGTAGATTTAGATAGATAGATAGATAGATAGATGATAGATTATTGTTGGTAGATCCATAGATAGGTAGGTAGAAAATGCATACTAGAGAAATACTAGAGACTGATAAATAGAAGCCTACTTGTTCCATTATTTTTCTTTCACATTACCACCTGAAGTCTTCCCCCTATTTCTGAAACTGCCCTATGCCCCTTATTAAATACTTTCATTCGTTGAGAACTATATCTGAAATACACATATCTAATTTTTCAAATCTATCTTCTACATATGAGAAAGAAGAAGGGGTATTTTAATTTCTAGGCCTTACTCATAATGATTATTTCCAATGTCATCCGTTTCCCTGCACATTTCAAAATTTCACTTTTCTTTACAGCTGAATAGGAAGAAGTAAAACTATTCTTATTAGCAGGTGATTTGATTCTATACAAAAAAGACTTTTAAAACTCTACCAGAAAACTGATACACACAATAAACAGTGCCGCAGGATAAAAAAAAATAACACACAACTTTAATCCCAGGCTTATGGAGCGAGAGGCAGATGGATCTCCATGACATGGAGTCCAGCTTGATCTACACAGCCCATCACAGGCCAGCTGGAACTACAGGGAGAGCCTGTCTAAAATAAATTATCTCACAAACAACAAGCATACCAAGAAAGAATTTAGGAACAATTCAATTTACAGTGGACTAAAAAAAATCCTTGAAAGAAATCTAAGCAAGAAAGTGAAAGAATTGTACAATGAAAATATTAAAACAACTAAAAAAGGAATTGAAGAAGATAGCAGAAGATCTGAAGATTTCCTATTTCATGGATTGGTAGGGTTAATATTATCAAACTGGCTATCCTCCTACATAAAATAGAGTATCAGTGCAATCCCAATCCAAATTCCAGTGCGATTTTTCACATATACCAGAAAAAAAAATCTCAAAATTCATATGAAAGGACTAAAGTCAGGATAGCTAAACCAACCCTGAACAACAGAAATTCTTGGGAGGTGTCACAATTACTGATTTCAAATTACTCTATAGAACCATATTAGTAAAAGCAGCATAGCATTGGCATATAAACTAACACACTGATAAATGGAATAGAACTTAAGACAAAGATTATCAGCCCACATGATTTTTGGCAAAGAGTTCCAAAGTACGCATAGGGGAAAATGTAGTACCTTCAAGAAATGGAGCTGGTAAGTAAACTGGATAGCTACATGTAGAAGAATGACACTAGATCTCACTCATTCACCATGCAAAAAAATCAACCCCAAATTGCTCAGGACCTCAACATAAGATACAATATCCTGAATTCGGTACATGAGAAAGCAGCAATACACCAGAACTAATAGGCTCAGGAAAGGACTTTCTGAATAGGACCTGAATAGCACAGGCATTAAGAAAAATATTTTTATTCATGTACTGCTTCGGACTCTTAAAATCTTTCCTCCCTCTCTTCCGCAATGATTGTGGATCCCTGGGAAACAAGAATGTGATATAGGTGTCCCATTTAGAACTGAGAACTCTGTACTCTCCTAGTCTCTGAATGTTGACCAGTTGTGAGTCTCTGTATTTGCAATATCTGATCCAAGAAGCAGCTTCGCCTGTAAGAGTGAGCGTTGCATTAATCTATCAGTCCAGCAACGTCATCAGTAGTAGGTTTTATACTATGTCTATTTAGCAGAACACTAGTAAAAGATTCTTCCCTACATCCTGTTACATGTCTAGCCACAGCTTCTTAGCCCTGATAACAGGTAACCATGTATGGGCTACATTTAATTCAATGTGCCTTAAATCCAATCAGAAAGTGGTTGGATACTACCATGTCATTCATGTCACTATAACATCAATGGACATATTTTGCCAGAATTCTCAGCATTCATACTTGGTAAGGTTCATTATAACTTTTCTAATAACATGTCTAGCACCTTCTAGTAGTATATAAGGAAACAATGTAGTCTGGATACAACAAAGTTGCATGTATGAACCACAGCACTTGTGACAACATGAGCAGGACAATTGCAAGCCCAAGACAGATAGGGTCCCATCATGGATGGGTGACATTGCAGGAGATTCTAGCTATAGCTGAGGATCTATTGGCAATTGATAGTTGCTGGCAGAGGGAAAGTCACTTTTCTTTAAGTTTGTGATGTTAGTATATTGATCAGACTTCAAAGGATGGAACTATACTCAAGAGCATTTGAGAACCACAAATTAGACTCTATAAGCCTTAAAAACATGAAAGTGTTTATAGAGAACATGAAATTGAAATGGTTAGTAGGGTAGAAAAGAAATAGAAGAGGGTGTCTGAATGTGGTCAAATTACATTGTGTAAAATAATCTCAAAGAATCAATAAAATACTTAAAAAAAGAACAAAAACTTGCAAATGGAACCATATGATTTTGTGTGGTAAAGGACATCATCATTTGAGTGAGGGGACAGTCTACAGAATAGGGAAAAACTTTACTTGTTCTTCATTAGATAGAGGGCTAATATCTAGAACATAAAATGAAATCAAAATAGTGAACATTAGGAAATCAAACAGAACAGTTAAAAACTGGGCTCTTCTGTTCTTCAGAAAAGAAGAAACAAAAGTACCTGAGCTTTATTTAGCCCTAAAGGAAATGAAACTTAGAACTACTTCAATATTTCATCTTTGTCCAGTCAGAATTGCTATTATTAAAATAAAATGACAAGGCTAGAGAGATGAACCAGTGGTTAAGGATTCTTGTTCCTCTTCCATAGTACCTCAGGTAAATGCCCAACACCCATTTCAGACAGCAGTTTCAGGGTATTCAATGCTCTCTTCTGGATTCCACAGGCATTGTACAGCATGGATGCATGCATATACACCTGTTGTACACTCACACATAAAATAGAAATGAATAAATCACAAACATTTTTATATAAATGACAAATTTTGATATAGGCTTCGAATGGAGAGTACTTATTCACTGTTGGTGGGAGTGCAAATCTTCCAGCCTCTATGGAAATCAGAATGGAAGTTCCTGGGATAGCTATACATAGTCCTATTATATCATCTGTTTATATCATTCCTTGGCATAGTCCCAAAAGATTGTGTATTTGACTTCAGAATTTTCTTATCCATACTTATTGCTGCCCTATTCACAATAGCAACTAAATGGAAACAAAATAAATGTGTATCAAATGATGAAGAATAATGAAAATATGGTACAGATTTATGGTCTTGATATTGTTTCCAGCATAGCTTGGACTTAGGACATTAACCACTATGCTTGGATGAAATTTAAGTTTGATAGGGATTTATATTAAAAATAATTAGTTTTTTGCTTTGTATTTTAGTAAATTGCACAACTTCTACTGATCATTACATAAATTACACAGAATTTCACCTCAGTCTTAGAACAGAAATTTCACCTCAAATCACTGAACTTCCTTTCTGAATATAACATAGAATGCAGTCTTCTAATCAGAAATAGAATATTAAAATTTATTATGATTCACAGGGGGAAAAGCACATTTTACAAAAATGTGAACGACTTTGTGAATAATCAGTTAACTTCTGCATTTTGAACAGCAAGACTTTCTGAAGAAAAGAAAAATTATTAGCATTCTGTGTTAAGGTACTTGTCTCATCTTGAACCAAAACAACAATGTGCAAAGAAGCTGCTTTATGGAACATTGACTCACACAACTCCTAACATTATCTTTAATTTTGCAATATTCTTTCCAAGTATGTTAGCAGGATATACTAAGTGAAAAGTGTATAAGAATCTCATTCTAAATTTATATAGATTTATAACCTGTCCCTTTTTCTACATCCTTTCACTTACTTTCTAAGTAAGACAGTGTAATATTTTCAAGCACGATTTCAAGCAATATTAGGTCAGCCTCAGGGAAAAAGAAACCCAAACCCTCACAGTTCACCTTACTTTCTCCAACAGTGGATATTGCAGTGGTATCAAATTCTTTGTACAGAAAGTTAGAGTTGTTTTGCTAGATTGCTTTAAGTTACAATTAGATAGAGGTTTTGTTGCTAACAGAAATATTACTTGATTTTTAGAAGTAAAAATTTTTGTTTCAATGTATATTATTTAATATTTTATTATTTTTATTTTATGTGTATGAGTGTATTGTATGTAAGTGCACCCGTGTCATGCAATTCCCCATAGATCAGAAGAGGGCATTGGATCTCCTGGAACTAGAGTTTGGATGGTTGCTAACCACCATGTGGATACTGTGAACTGAACTCTTGTCCTATGCAAGAGCAGTCAGAGCTCTTAACCACGAAGTAATCTCTTCAGGCCCTTGTTTCAATATACTTTTTTATTAAATTTTTTTTGGTAAACTTCATAAAACATCTCAATCCTCTTCATAGCCCCTCCCCCATCCACACTCTTTGTAGCCCCCTACCAGATTTCATACATTTAAGACCTTTTCCAGTTATGTTTATGTACCCAGATGTCCCTCAGTACAAGTTAATCCAGTGGAGTCTAGTCAGCCTATCTAGGGTCTCTCACTTAAAGAAGATCAACTCTCCCTTATCCAGCAGTAATCAGCTGCTAATAGGCGTTTTTTGGCTAAGTTTGAGGATTGCTACCCTTTTCTGGATTTTTGTCTGATTGAATTTGCATGAATCTTAAACATGCTGACATCCCATTGCTGTAAGAGCACATGAGCGAGTTCCCAGAGACCTGGAAACTGTTTCCTTATGATCATACACCTACCCTGGCTCTTCCAATCTTTTTCCCCCCATCTTCTGCAATGGCTCAACTCTCACCAGTGAGGCTTCCTCATGAAACCGATTATGATGCACACAGAAGGCCACTACTGGCCACAGTGTAGAGAATAAGAGACTGCAGAGAGTGTGTTCCTGGAGAAGTAACATTTTAAATTGTCACTGCAAGTAAAGCCTTTGGAAGATGCAAGATGATTTTTTTTTTAATTTTTAAAAATTATTTATTTAATAACAACATACTTAGAAGAAGCATATCATTACAACACAATTGACATATTCAATAACGGTTTCCTGAGGTAGGATGCATCTCTTTCAAAATTGGCTGTAAATTTTTAGGTTTACAGTTGAATTATTACAGTTATACAATATTGTACTCAGTATAAACCCTAAAAGACATAAATTAAATGATGTTTTAACCTTTAAAAAGATCTCCATTTCATTATTAAAATACACAGTTTCATACAGAAAAATTCTTTTTCAATGCAATTGACATTAAGATGTTTGCACATGCATTTCTAGCCTCTATACATCTGATTATTACTAGTCCCAGTCGGTTACTTTCTGAGCTCCTTAGCATTTTAATTTTTAATAACTACATGATTAGAAGAAGCATTTCATTACAGCTTTAACATATTCAGTAACACACTCCAGAGCAACAGTACATCTCTTTCACAAGTGGCTGTAAGTTTAGGTTCACAGTTAAATTAATACAGTTATACAATATTGAACTCAGTTTAACCTTTATAAGACATAAAATTGCATGAGTTTTTATCCTTTAAAGAAGCTCTCCATTTCATTTTAAAATATGCTGTTTCCTACATTTTAATAAAGATCTCCACTTCGTTGTCAAAACACACAGTTTCATACAGAAAAATTCATTCCAAGGCAATTGACATTGAGATGTTTTCATATACATTTTTAATCTTTATATACATGACTATCACTAGTCACAGTCGCCCACCTTCTGAGCTCCTCGGCATCTGAGCATGAATACAAACTCGTCAGATAGACAGCGTTCCTCTCCAACTAGAGGCTCCATACTCTGCCATCCCTGTCACTGTCCACTGTGTTGTCAGCACCCTCATCCATTCCCCCCTGTCTGCCCTTCTGGTAAATCTAGTCAGCCAGAGGTCCCTGTTCCAGGAGGGTCAGCTGTTCCTCATCTACGGCAATCCATTGTCAGTATTCCTTTGGATAGAATTGGGGTCTGCT
>NW_008339516.1:691867-698086 GCF_000622305.1 Nannospalax galili | reverse complement strand
GATGAGGGATGAGGGCGGGGCCAGGACCAGAAATGGTGCTCCTGGAGTCCAGGAAAAGGGCTGAGTTTCTCTGGGTGGGAAGGGTCAGGAAGCAGTATTGGTTCCCCAGGTGTCTGGGGCTCCGAGACGGCGCAGGGGGTTGCAGGACCAGGGAAGTAGAGGGAGATGAGGGCGGGGCCAGGACCAGAAATGGTGCTCCTGGAGTCCAGGAAAAGGGCTGAGTTTCTCTGGGTGGGAAGGGTCAGGAAGCAGTATTGGTTCCCCAGGTGTCTGGGGCCCCGAGACTAGGAATGGCGCAGGGCCCAAACTAGGAGTATAGAACGGCGAGGCGGGGATGGAAGGGTGAATGTCGCTTAGGGAGTCCCTGCGCTGAGAGCTGCGCTATAGACTTACCCCAAGAGGCCTGAGGATAGTAGTCGCAAGATGGTTTTTGAGAGTAGGTTTTCATTCTCACTCAGAACCATGCAGATACGGTAAAATAATTTTTCAGACCTGGTATGTGTGATTGTTTGAACATAAATATGAGATAACAAGTAAAATTCAAGTGTATAATACTTTCTGCTGATGTTTGTGAGAATGATAAGCCTCAGAGACTTGCTTAGTGAAATAAACCATATGGAGAAATACAAATATTTTATGATCTCATTTAAATGTGTATAATGAACTGTCAAACTCATAGAAAGATGGAGAACAATATGATATCTTAAGAGCTATGGATAGAAAGAATTGCAATGATGCTGTTCAAATTGTATAAAGTTCAGTTATAAAGAATAAGTAAGCTCTAGATCTCTAAGATCTGATGTGGGTACTGTGGTCAATATGGAAACTATCACTATGAGGCTTGATGGATAAATAAGTGAGCTTCACTGTAGTACTACTTGCATCATAGACAAGTTCCAGTATTTCTGCTTATACTCCTGAAATATACTTGTCTACAGTATCTGTTAATTTTACTTCAATAAATTTATTACAAAAGTATATATGTCTTGAAAACAAATCTACTATTATTAATTGGAGCACTTAAATTTAGCAGAGTTGACTTGATAAATTAACTAGGCACATGTCAATGTACTTGAAAATGGCAGTGAAAGTTAACACCTGTTATAACTGAGAAAATTAAAATATCAAAAACACAAGAAGACTATGAGATATGTTTAGTGCTCTGGTCAAGACATGCTCACTAATTTTCCAAAATTGTTGCAGAGAAAATAATGTTTTAGCCAAAGTCATATGCAAGGCAGTGGAGAAACATATAATACTTTGTTCTAAATGGCAAATGAGGGGCGGGGGAAGAGTTAGATGAAGACTGATGGATTTATAGCAACAAAGTTCACATTTATTTCAACATAACTCAAATTGAGGAAAAGTATTCTTGTAAGGATGTTCATACAGTTGGAGAAGAATCAGTAACTATTTCTATAAAAACATGTCAATAGTAACAACAACAAAACACCTAGTAATATAATAAAAATATTGAATACTGGATATTGTCAAATCCAAAATGAAGAAGAAGGAAGAAAGGACTCAAGAATGACAAAATAGCCTGAGAATGCAAGGAAGTTAGGGCTGGGGAGATGGTTCAGTGGATAAGAGCACTGGCTGGTCTCCTATAGGACTCGGGTTCGATTCCCAGCACCCACATAGTGGTGAACAACCATCTATAGTTCCAGTTCCAGGGCTCCATCACCCTCTTCCGACCATTGTGGGCATCACAAGGCTGTACTTATATACATGTAGGCAATGCACTCACACATGTAAAATAAAAGTAATAAAATATTTTTAAAAAGAATACAAGGCTCTAATTTAAAAGAATATACTCTTTGTTTAGAGAAAATAAGGAGGGATCAGGAAGAGCAAGGGATATCAAGAAAGAGAATGAACAATGAGACAAAGAAGGCAGACCTGCATTAGTCTTTACAGCAAAGTCTTCAAGGCAGAAGACAAAAAAGAAGTGAAGACCATTTCTATGACTGAATAAAGATGTGCCCCTATTGTCACACCAGCCAGGACACGCTGCCTCTTTATAACCATATGCAGTAAAGACAACCACCTGGAAATGAAACAGAATAAAGTTTGATTTAGATTCATTGAAACATGGTGAGAGAAACTACATACAAAGAATAGGATCAACACAATAAATCACTAAATATGAGCTCCATGCCCTTCGAATAAGCAGCCTCCTACTAGGTTATTGTGTGCGTCCTATAATTCCATGTAAGTTCTCTGTTCTGTCCCAAGTATTGTCATGATTATTTGGAAAGGGCCACGATTAGGGAAAGCAGTTTTCTTCCTCTACTCTCTGTGTTTTGATAGCTACTATGGTTGTCCCTCCACTGTTCTTATCCCTATTGGACATTGTGCATTAATGGAGAAAGCAGAAAAATGTCTATGGATCACGTACAGAACACAGAATACATGACTTGTATGTAGTGTGTGTGTGTGTGTGTGTGTGTGTGTGTGTGTTGTGCACTAATGTGGTGGTGAGGACAATTTGTAGAAATCAGTTCTCTCCTAAAGTCATGTGTGCTCTGGGAAGTGAACTCAGGTCTTTAGGCTTGGTGGCAAGTGTATTTACCCTCTAAGCCTTTCCCTGTCCCACAAGTGAATGACTTCTTGTATGGACTAAACGGTTCTTTCAAAAATAACACCATGTCAGAGGATACTGATCAGTAACAGTAGAATCATCCTAGTTGCCACAAAATAATTTGTGCATTTCCTATCTCTACAGTTGTCTATGAGTTACTATGCTTCAAAATAATGTTTCACAACAATGTTAATTAAAAAAAAAACCCTGCATTTTCTAAAGTCTTTTGAAGACCTCAGAAATTCACTTGTTCTGGATTTTGTCATCATCTTCTTTCTAGAAGACCATTTCACTGGGGCCTATGCAGCAAGCATCTTGAATAGAACCAGGATCTTATGATTATGCAGTCTGGGACAGTCACTTAAAATTGAAATGGGAAGGTGGAGAATAATTTGCTTTTCTTTCAAAAGCTTTTAGACTTTATACTCTCCAAATGTCATTTAGGGAATATATGGAAGGAAGAAGTTCTTTACTATGTAGAAAACTTTTCCTTGCTCTTGGGATGACTCTTGCTGCCTTTAAGATCTTGGTTTTTCCCAACTCTCATGTGTTAATCTTGGTTTTCAGTCATTTTGTTGGAAAACAAGAAAGTGATTATTTCTACCTTCCCCCTTTCCTCTGATGACCAATGAATTTGTTTCCACAAGAAAACACTTCCAGTGAAGGGTTTTCAGAGAGAGTGGTACCTGGGAACTCATATTTACACTATAAGATAAAGGGCTAATTTAACTCCTTGGGACATATACCACTGCTTCTCAAAGGGTCTGCTCTCTCTTTCGATGCTGTTCTCTCTTGTCATTGGAAGAGCAGTGAGTCTGTGCTTTGCTCTGGTCGATATATCACTATTGCAGAAGACTAATAATCTAGCTGATGCTTTGTCATGCCTCTTTACTTTCTGCCAAACCACTGACAGTGCTGTACACAAGGTATTCCCTTAGGCTGAGAAACATGGCATGTTCTAATTGATTTCTCTGAGAAGAAAGGGACAACAAAAGAAATAAACATTCAGGTTGTTGCAAATGAATTGAGACTCAAAAATCACAAGTTCCATTAGGTTGGACAACTTTTATTTTATTATTTTGACACACTTAACTTCATTACAAATCTTAAAAATCTAGTGGATGAACATGAACTGAGGGTCTTTTGGGTACAAAATCTTGAGACATAGTCCTTAATATATATGACAGAGTGCGTGAAATCCTTTGGAGCTGTAGAAAGGGTGAAGATGAGGAGGGGATCTAAATATGATTAAAATGTATTGTATAAAATGCACAGAAACACATAAAATATTCATTAAAATAAACCCGTGACATAAATGTAGGCTTCCTTGGGTACCATTAAGATTTAACTGGACTACTTAATTTCTACTTGCATTGTAAACTTCGCAAAGATTATGCAAATCTCAATTTTTGTTGGTCTTGATATTTCATTTTAGCAATAGTTGTGCCTACGGATTCTTAATGGTAAAATCACAATTTGTATATCTAATATATGTATTAATATCCAAAACACTCTCTGACAATTATTTTTTTAGAAAAGTGTCATCCAAGCCAAGTATGGTGGTGCAACTTTTAAATCTAGCCCTTGGGAGGCAAAGGCAGGCAAATCTCTGTGAGATCAAGACCAGCCTCATCTTCATAGTGAATTCCAAGCCTGCTAGGGTTACAGGGGGATTCAGTTTCCAAAGGAAAATGCAAAGTATTATTCATTGTGATTTTCTCATACATTATATTTTTGAGGCTTAATATAGAAGCCCTATCCAATCACCCACCTATGGTTCAGGCACCACTGTGGAAGAAGAGGTAGAATGATTGCAAGAACCAGGGTTGGCACATGAACATAAGTTAACACAAGTTTTCAGGCCTCTGGGAACTTGCTCAAATGAACTCGCAACAAGGGTGACAGCATGCACAAGACCCATGCTAACTCGATCAGACAAAACAACAAAAACGAGTAACAGCATAGAACTAGGAAAATGGACAACATGACCCCAAACTTACTTGAGGAACTATTGACAACTGATTACTGCAGGGTGAGGCAGAGTTGATCTTCCATAAAGGACTGACTCTAGATAGGCTGACTAGTCTCCAGTGGATGAACTTTCACCAAGCGACATCTAAGTACAAATACTTAAATGAATAGGCGCTAACATATATGACAGAATGCATGAAACTTGTTGGGGGTGGCTATGGAAAGTGAAGATGGAAGAGAGGGTCTAAATTTGATTAAGTACTGTTATGTGAAATGCAAAAGAATTCAATAAAGATACACATTTAAAAAAGCAAAATTCACATTACCAAATATATTCATATTCACAAATATATTTCAATGGAAACAGAAGCTAAATGAATATGTTGAAAATTAACACAGAGCTAGGAAGAATAGTAAATTAACAGATGCTAGAAATTTCTAATGAATAATACAAAAATATTATAGAAGATAAAAGATTTAAAGCCACATTTTAAGAAAAGAGTGACAGGGCTGGAGAGATGGCTCAGTGGTTAAGAGCACTGACTGCTCTTGCAGAGTACCCAGATTGGTTTCTCAACATCCATATGGCAGCAAACAACTATCCATAAGTCCAGACCCAGGGAATGTGATGCCTTCTTCTGACCTCTGTGGGCAGTGCATGACACAGATGCACTTACATGCATGCAAGCAATACACTCATACACATAAAAAGAAGAAAAAATAATGAGTACAATATTTTTAAAAATAGAACACTGACAAATGAGATAAGATGAAATTAATAGTTCCTTTGGAAAAACCTATTCTATGCTATTTTCCATATTTAAACTCTTACATTAAGAATGTAAATGGATTTGTTGAGTTTTTTTTCATGATAGGAAATGTATCTTATAAAATATTTATAATAAAAATAAAGACAATAGGATATCATCCACTCCTTAAATGTTGTTGTGAACAATGGCACAATACTCATATTCTAAACCCAAAGTCAGCTCTGTTCAACAGTGAAGACTGTTTTGAGTTAATCAGTACTAGGCAAGTCCTCTAGTTTGTTCATTCTATTGCTCTTCTCCACTTCTTAGTAATACCAATGCTATATATTTATTTACAGTTCATATTTCTCTCTTGATAGATTTGGTGCGTCCTCTCAAAACAATTGCTCAAAACATTTGCTGTTTTATAAACTTGATTTTTAAAATAACAAAAGAAAATTAGTATGAGATCAGTGCTTTGAAGATCTGAAATCTATTCTGTTGATTTTGTAAGAAAGTAAGAACAGAAGTGCAGTAACATTTTAAAAATTATTGCTGATAATATTTTCTGGGTTGCAGTCTATAAAAGTGCCAAAAGTGACCTTTCTTGTTTCCTCTTTAAAATAGTCACGTATTTCATATACTTGATACCTAAGATGACACTTATGAATGATTACATAATACATTTATATTATTCTGATCTGCAAAGCAAATTCACATGATATATATGTGTTTTTTTGGTGAATTTTTATTTTAACATTTTAAAACTAGAATATTATTACAAAAGCACAAAAAGCATATAGACTTCTCAGTTTTTCTGAGTATCAAATTATTTTGAATTTTGACAAACTACATTAAGTATCATCATAACATTTATATATATATCTATATCTTTTAAATATAAGCATATAATAC
>NW_008339516.1:673170-691848 GCF_000622305.1 Nannospalax galili | reverse complement strand
TTTTTTAAATATTTTGATTTAGCTTTTGTACACATCATACACAGTTCTTCATCAAATTTACACCCCCTCCCTCATCCATGTACCCACCATACCCCATGTATTCTGACATACATGTCAAGTTCCATACAGTTGGAACTTGAGTATTTACCCAGATGGCCTCATGCAAGTCCAACCACTGGAGTCTATTCACCCCACCTAGTGATCTTAATGAAGGTCTACTCTCCCTCACCCAGGAGCAATTGGTCTCCAACAGTTCCCAGGGTCAAGGCCCCCATTTCCCTCACTCCACTCTAGGCCCTTGTCTGATTGAATTGGCACAGGTCTTTTTCTGGAGGCCACCATTGCCACGAGTTCACATGAGCAAGTTCCAGCGATCTGAAAGCCTCTGCTTCCCTATGTTCATGGACCAACTCTGGTTCTTACAGTCTTTTTGCCCCCTCTTCTGAAATGATCCCTGAGCCATGGGTGGGTGAAGTTCAATAGGAGTTGCATCCAGGGACACACACTCTGCAATCTCTTACCCTCTAAAACTTAGCCGGTTGATCTTCTCTGTGCGTGGCACTCTCCTGCCCTGGTGAGAGCCTAGGGATCTACCAGTATTCTCTCAATTCCTGTTCCACTAGGTCAAGTGAGCTTTGGAAGTAGAGGTTCCACTCTAGATATGTCACTTAGGGGTGGGCATCTCTCAGGCATGTATTCCTTGTTGTGACCAGTTGTGCTATTTATATATCATTTGGTTCATTTAAGACCTACCACACTAATATTTTGCAGAATATTGGACTGATATCTCTATATTAAAATCTTTTATTTATTTCTCTGTCACAGTTCCCACAATGTAGGAAAATGTTCCTTCTGCTAAGAGCTCTCAAATAATAAATGAGCATAATAAGATTAGAAAAAGAAATTAGTCATGTAAAATATTTAATTTAATATAGAAAGCATTGTCAAATATAATGCTATTCACATGTTTAACCTGTTTTGTGAACTTTTTCTCATTTATCAAGCATTTATTTACACTGTACAAATGCTAAATAATACTACAGAATGGAAAATGCAGATTAGACTCTTTGATCATTTGTTGTAACAATTTTAGACCATAAAATTAGACAAAAGACAAATTCAAATTATATTGGGGTAGTTGAAGAAAAGTTAAGAGTTAGCTTATTAGGGCAGTTTGAGTATTTTTATCAATGGTAAACAGTCAAAATCAGTGGATATGAATTCTAATGAAGACAGTAATCTCTTACGGTTTGTGATCATGGCAAGACTTAGATATGCATCAGAGGGGCAGGGGTATATGGCCATGTTTCTACTTTTAACTTGTTAAAGTGTTTATTCAGCTGGGGAGATGGTACAAGGAATAATAGCACTTGTTGAATAGCAGGGGAACCTGTGTTTAAATCCTCCATAAAATCTCAAAATATGGGCATGTCCATATACCTTTAACCCCAGCACTAATAGTGGCATAGAAAAGACAATCCCAGGATCTTACTGCTCAGGAAGCTTAGTTGAAATGGTGAACTTCAGATTCAGTAAGAGATGTTTTCTCTATGGAAGGAGGCACAGAGTGACAGAGGAGGACACCTTGACATTCTGCTCTGGTCTCCACTCACAGGCACATGTTTACATGTGCACTCACATGTGTGCACTTACATGTGCACAGACACATACACCACACACATAACCTGCTCATACAAAACAAAACTACCAAAAATACATTCATATATATGCATATATTTCACATGTGAAAGAGCACATTCATAATACATAAACCTAATTTGAAAAAGAAATGGTCTCACTACACAACCATATTGAGCTTGAACTCATGCTCCTCCTGGCTCAGCCTGCACAGTGCTAGTATTATAGCTATTCATGTCTACTCCAAGCTCTGTTTTCTGTTGTAAGAGACACTGAATTATCAAAATTGTGTCATATAATGAGTTTCAAAATAATATATTTTAAATATTTATTTTTAAAAAATTTATGTATATGAGTGTATTGTCTGCATGTATTTAAGTGCAACCGTGTCATACAATGCCCACGGAGGTCAGAGAGAGCTTTGAATTATCCTAGAACTGGAGTTGTGGACAGTTGTCAGCTGCAATGTGGTGCTGGGAGCCAAACTCATGTCCTCTGCAAGAGCAACCAGTGCTCAGCCTCTGGGCCATGTCTCCAGCCCTTAAACTAATATATTTAATGATTTTTGTTAAGATTTAATGATTCCAGACATTCAAAAGCTAACAAAAATACCTTTATTTTAAGAAATTTTTCCTTTTAACTCACATTTCCTACCTATTATGCTCTGTGCTAATGGAATTAGGAAAACTATTCAATAGATTGCCTACTTTGCTTTATCACTGAAAATATTTTTCATATCAACTTGTAAATTGTACAATTTTTAATGCTCCCCATACTAGGATACTTACAGCAAATATCCTTGTTGAGAAAGTCAGTCCTCTTTATATTTTCCTGCAGATTGAAATACTGTTCTTTCTGGTATCATGTGTTACAGGAAGATTTATTTCAGTGTTCAGATAACTTTGCATGAGTAAACAGTGAAAACTGGGATTACTGTTTTCACTGGGCAAGTAGAGTGATCAAATGAAGAAGGCTGGAACAGAGAGAAGATTTTAATTGATTACAGGAACATAGATTTTCTTGTTTAATGGCATGGCACTAGTGAAGCATGCGGTTATAAATCTGGAACAGACCTTAGTAAAACCTTCCTGTGGAGTGTTGACCATTGGCAAAATACACTGCATCAGGAAATCAGCGAGAAAAATAGTATAGCTGAGCATTAAAATGGACTATATATTTTATGACCATTGTAACATATGTAGTTATGAAAGCTGAAATAATGAATGGTAAAACTGAAAAAAAAAGATAATTAAATATCACACTTCAGTGCATTAATCGTTTATCCGCAGGAAAAATGGAAGGTCTCCTCACTTAAACTGGCTATGCTGAAACTGCTCATGCTTGAGCTGCTCTTCCGTAGTAAGATCTGTATCACTTTGTTAAAACATCGTTTGTGGCATTTTACTAGAATGATTTGGAAACAAATGTCATTGATTCCAGTACTTCATTTAACCAGGAAATTTGTGGCTTGCATTTTATATTTCATATCACAGAGTCTCGAAGTTGGAAAATGGTCTATAGCATCATGTGTAACCTCTGTTCTCTAAGTTTTGCCCCTCTTTCATTATGAAAGATTTGAAAATTCTCCAAATCTGTTTTCTTTTTCTGTATGGAATAAATAATGATAGCTTGGAAATAACTCATCAACAAGCTTAGGAACCTGCCCATTAAGTGTTTGAAATACTAAAAACATCTGGGACTTTGGTTCTCCCTTTTCTTTTCCTCCTCTTCATCAGCTTTCTTATTCTAATTATTCAGTACCCCAATTTCATTTCATATATTGACTTATCCCAACTATTCTTTTCCCTCAAATTATTATAAATTTACTTATATTTACAATAGAATGTACTGTTAACTTCTTTCTGATACTCTTAGCTAAAATGACTATTTTTACAATATTTAATAACACTTCAAAATATATAATATGAAAGAAATCCAAAGTGTGGCATTGAAGGCCTCATGTTTCATCATCAACAGGAAACAAGTGTTCATTTTTATAGAATATTGTGAAAGTAGTCTCCAGAAAATGAAGTTGGTTCAACTACTTGAACTTCTATAAAACTCTACAAATGCTTTATCAGGATCTGAAAACTCAACCACCTCAGTGTTATGTTCAAGTGACAATAGAAAAGCAAAAAAGTTATTTATATATATGATAAATGAATATGGAATAGACTCTATAGGAAAAACTGTCACTATTCTCAAGTCCCGCTAATCAGAGTTCATATTCTTTGTTTAACTGTCCACAGCACTCCAACAACACTTAAGGTAGTAATTTTTATTGAATACTACTTGCATGTTAAAGCATGATATTCTGTGTATTTTACCTAAACTCTTTATCAGAATCGATTAGTGTAATCAGTATAACTGCTTCAAATTGCAGATAAAGAAATAGACAAAATAAATACCAAGTTACTTCATATTAAATCTGACAGATTAGACTTCAAGGTTCTTGCTGTGAGTCTTTGTTCTCTTGCAAACTTACACTGATTTTAGTGAGCATACTGCATCATTAGTCATGCATGAACATAATTACTTGAAGAAATTGCACCTTATTCATCTCAAATGCTCCTTCTTGATACCAAGTCCTCATAGAATGTGATGGAGTTTATTGTGTGCCCCAAGTTAGACAACAAATTATTTAATTCTACTTACATCACATAATCTGAAAAATATAGAATATTAAATATTGTTTAGGAGAATTTAAAAATACCAATATTAAGGAAAACAATGCTCAGAAAATATCAGAAAATGTCTGAGTATGGAAATTTTGAAAACATCCTAATTTTGCTGCATAATGAAATATTGTCACAAAAATCCTATGGATTACAGGAAAGCCCCTTTCTCTGTTGAATTTATATGAAAATTGTAAAAAAACAAAAAAACACTTCTGGCACAGACTGCTCATGGCCTCAACGGAGTTGATTTATATATATATAGTGGGGGGAGGGGTCTTTTTGAGATAGGGTCTCCCTGTATCCCCAGCTAGCCTGGAACTCACTACATAGACTAGGTTCACCTGTATTCACAGAGATCCACCTGCCTCTGCCTCCAGAGTGCTGGGATTAAAAGTGTGTGCCACCACTCCAGCTTTTAACTCTAATATTGTCATTCTCAGATCTAAGACATGAGAAAAGAAATAGAAAAAAAGATAAAAGGAAAGGAATTTGGAAAAGAAATTGCTATAGAGTGATAAGTAATAATGATATATACACTTGAGATTGATTAGGCATTTGACTATTTTTTAACATTTGCATTACAGGTTTTATGAGCGATCTTCAGCCACTATGTCATCAGTTTTGGGAAAGAAAGAATGTAGAAATTCTGTTACATTAACATATGTTATTATAATTATATATTTTCAAACAGGGATCATTAAATATGCTTTAAAATAATTTTAATCTGTTTTTTAAGTTAAACTTATATCAAACCAAAGCATTCTTAGAACAGAATAAAAATATGTTAAAATCAAAATCATCCTAAGTACATGATGCGTGCTGAGAGTTTTACTTTGCACATGCTCTTTTGCAAATGAAACTAGGTAATGTAAGATGATTCTTAGATTCTGTTTTTGTAGACTTGTGATAAATGTATAGCAATATTTCATTTAGATGGAATAAAATCATAGAAATAATGTAGACAGAGAAAACATCTTACAAATAAACTCTATGTAATGTACTGTACTTGATTGCATGCGACTCTATGAACTTAGAGAATCTACAGTGGTTTAAGGCTGTGTGTTGAAGGATAAATTGAAAAATAAAAAGTTTTGAAACAATACATTCTTTGCTACCTATGAACTATAGCAAGCTAGAGAAACTGTCATCAGAAATGGTCTCCAAAGATAACCTTTAATCATTTCTCAAGATCACATGAACTTTGAAAATGTCAAGGAACAAGAACAATAGCCTTTTCAGAATAGAATTTGGGTGTTGTATTCATCCCAGAAAGAGATTTTAAGGAGCCATTGCTGTAGTTTTCAACAAATGCTGTTAGAATATGAAATTGGCTTTTTCTTTTGAACAGCTATACATTTAAAGGCTTACCTAGACAACATATTAAATTGGCTTTCTGTCCTTGGACATTTGAGAAAGTATAATATTGTACATAATAAAACCTGGAATATTAATTACCTTAAGAAATAATGCTATAGTGGAAAGTAATTTTAAAATAACTCCTAGTTACAACTTGGTTGAATCAAAGAACGAAGATATCTCATTTATTTGAACACACCTTTGTATAAAACTATGGCTACTAACATACTACATTCTCATCTATCTCCAAAATTTTTTTTAAAAGAATATACACAAAAGTGTGAAATGAATGTTGATAGTTATATTACTGGATTGACCTTATACTAAAAGAAAACTCTTATTATTATTATTATTATCACTACAAGCTGTCTGAATCTGTCTTAACAGAGTTAATATTCCATGGTAAAGAGATTTACAAAATCATTGTCTCATAGAGTATTTTATGGGGTCACACTACTACAGCAATTATCTAACAGTTTGGATCTACCATACCCCACGTACAAAACAATCATTAAGATTCAATCCAAAATGAAGAAAAAAAAATTCGACCACATCATAATGAGAAACATTTGTTGCAGTAACAATGAGTTTGAACTAATGTGGTTAATCCTCCTCCTCCCCATACCCACATACAAACCTGTATTTTCAGTTAACTGAAATCTCACCTAACAACATGTAATATAAAGACCTCATCAGTGATATCCCTGTTCATCTCAGTGATGGCATGCTTGCTTAGAGGTTGTTGATTCAACAAATATTCACTAATTTTTGTGGAAAATCTCGTGAGTGATTTTGCCTTTTGCCTTCCATACCTATCATGCTGGAATGCATTGCTTCCTGTTTAGAAACTGAAACTTATCATGCTAATAGGGCATCTGGCCTGCTAGATTGTAATAGGATACTAGTCTGCCATCCTAAGGGATCCCATATGCTGTGTTATGATTGAACTATTACCCTTACATAAGCCCGTACTTTCTTGCAATAAAGCAGATCTGTGTCACTGAACCTGGTCTCCTGCATCTGAATGATGCTACGCTGGTGCAGACTCCTCACCAGCCCTGGGGTCCAGACCAGATGACTGATCAGAGGAACTAAGAGAGCATGAGAGCAGCCCTAGCCAGAGGAGAGCAGCCACAGCCAGCAACCACACCTGGCGCCCAAACATGGGGCTGGGTCCCCTCCCCACAGAGCTGTAACACTCTGAGCTGTCACACCTTGGGCTCTGCTTTTTCTTCCAGCTTGTGATCTTTGGTTGGGCGTGCCACTCCTGTCTTTGACAATTGTCTCCTTGAATGGTTCCTGAGTCCCTTTGGGTATGTCTTGCAGGGTGTGTAACCTCCAATATGGGGAATAGTCACCCAGCTGCTGTCAGCCCCTGTGCTACTGCACTGGTTTCTCTCCACAGGAGTAGGCAAATTAGGTAACAGAAAAGGATGTAACTAAGGTTCTAGATAAAGAACTAGCTCTTGCCCCCAGTTTACAGATTCTTGTTGTTGGGATCCCGAACAATGGGCTTACATTTTATTCTTGGCCCAGCATAGAGAAGTGGAGGAGTGACGCCCACAGTCTGGGCTGTTCTTCCCCTGTTGTGACAGTCATTCTAGCCTCCATTCAGGGAGTTCCCCCCAAAGCCTCTGAACAGGATAGTCTTCTAATAAAGGAGATAGATGAGCAAATACAACAACAGGATGCTGGGGACAGCCTATCGCAGGCATTTCCAGTTAAAACAAAACTAATGGATTCTTGTTTGGATGAAACTATGACTGTTAATGATGATATAAAAAACAAGGAATTGGGGTTTGAGAGCTCCCCTGATGAAAAACAGGAAGTCAAGATTGTCTCTGCCCCACCATTACAGGGTGGTGGCTACCCTCCACCATCTTGTATTGGCTTTGATGAAAAACAGGAAGTTAAGGCAGTCTCCAATCTGCCATTACAGGGCGATGGCTATTCTCCACCATCTTGCACTAGTTTTAATGAAGTCCCCCTGCCCCGGTCCATTTACCTTTCCCTTCTCGAGGAGGACTGGAAGCCCCTCATGCCTAGTCCCCTCTTCTATGATACAATGGGAGATTTTCCACAGTTCTTCCCAGTTACATTTAATCAGGGACAACAGAACCCCAATGTCTGGAATCCATATTCTCATGATACCTTAAGGAAGCTGTGTAAGGCAGCAGTTGAGGATGGCATTCATTCCCCCTGGTTTGGTCAGTTATTAGATACAATCAGTCATTCGGTCAGTACCCCATATGATTGGCAGAATATCGCCCATGCATGCTTACAGGGAGGCAATTTCCTTTATGGAAAGCTGTTTACCAAGATGAATGTGAACAACAGGCAGAGTGCAATAGAAATGCCAACATCCAAAACATTGGAATTCATGCTCTAGTAGGACGTGGCAATTTTGAGACCCCCTCCAAGCTCAGGCACAGGGACCTCCCCACTACTTTGAACAAGTGAGCCTTTGCTCTCTTCATGGTTTTTGAAGTATGCCAACTCATGGTGATACCAAATTAACCAAATTGATACAAAAACCAGGCAAGTCTTTCTCTGATTTTGTTAAGAGATGCCAACAAAGTATAAATAGAAAGATCAGTCACCAGGGAGCTGACAATGCCTTGCTCAAGGATCTTGTATATGAAGGCTGCTCTACAGAGTGTCGCTTAGCCATAGGAACCGTTAGACACAAAGATGTCTCTGAATGGATTCTGGCCTGCCGAGATGTGAGGACCGCTCGGGCCCATGCCGCAGCCCTTGCTGAGGCACTGGCTGCTCATCAGCCACAGGCCAAGATGGAAAAGGCAAATGTTGGGCCTACGGGGGATAGGGCCATTGATCACATATCTGTCCTAATAAGATTATGAAAGAGGCCAAAAGGAGCCAGGTTCCCCCTTGAAAATGCCCGAGATGCCACAAAGGCTTCATTGGGCAAGAGAATGCAGGTCTAAGGTGGATGCAGATAGTAAACCCATACAAAAGGTGCCTTTAAATGGGCAACAGGGCACCTCTCAGCCCTGCCCCAAAGAAAGGAAGTAAGGGAATACACCCCCATCTCCAATGGACGATACCTATTGATTTGCATAAGCCTAGGATGCAGCTTCCCCTAGATGGCCATAAGTTTAAAGGCCTAATTGATACAGGGGCTGATATTACTGTAATCAGACAAGAGGAATCATTGTCCCATTGGCATTGCAAACTTGGACCCCCTATACAAAGAGTTGGGGGTTTATAGAACACCCAACAGGTCCAACATCAGGTAATCTGGATTGATCTGAGAGGAAACACAGGAGGTGTTAGAGTGCTCTTAGCTGCGGGGCTTCCCCATAATTTGTGGGGGAGAGATATCCTTCGTGACATGGAAGCTGTTTTAACTACAGATGACAAAGCCTTTTATGATGTCTGCATTGTAGACCAGTGGTTAGGTAATGCCCCCCACCGTTACCCCCAATTTTAATGGCCACTGCTCTGCTGCCCAAGCCGCCCCCCCATCAAACTAATGTGGGACACTAAAGCTCCCATATGGGTGGAACAGCAGCCTCTTTCTTCACATAAATTAGCTCATTTGATCTCCTTGGTCCAGGAACAGTTATCCTTGGGTCATATTGAGCCTTCACTTAGTCCTTATGATTCTCCCATTTTTGTTATACAAAAGAAATTAGGAAAGTGCAGACTTTTACATGATTTAAGGGCTATTAATGAGCATATGAAGACTTTAGGGACTTTTCAACCAGAACTGCCTCACCCTACTGCTATTCCCATAGAATGTGCAATTATTATAATAGATATTAAGGACTGTTTCTTCTCTACTACTCTTCATAATGAGGATAAGCCCCATTTTGCCTTCTCTATACATGCCACTAACCACAACCTTCCAGTTCAATGCTATCAATGGAAGGTTTTGCTTCAGGGCATGAAAAACAGTTCTATTTGCCAATATTATGTGGCCCATGCCTACAGACCTTTCCTGACTGAAGTTTATATTTTTACATTATATGAATGACATTCTTATCATAAGTATCTTAAGATCCTACAAGGAGCTTTTCAAAAACTCAAAACTAACCTCCAGACATTAGGTCTTACTATTGCAGCAGATAAAATGCAGTTACATGCCCCTTATACCTTTTTTGGGCCACTCTATCCAAGATGTTATCCAGCCCATAGGTCCTGTTCTTACCTTACCAGATGAAATTACACTTTCAGAGGTGCAGACCTCTGTGGCAACATCAGTTGGATATGGAGCTTCTTACCCATGTCCACAGAAGAGCTTACACCACTCTTTGACCTCTTGCGGGGTACTGATATGGTCTCCATTCCCTGCAAGTCTCTCAGGAGGCACAACATGTTGTCACAACGATCAATTCTCACCTGTCCTAAGCATTTGTAAATAGGATACAGCCAAAGTTGCCCATCCAAGCACTAGTTATTCCTACTAAAAACACACCCTTGGGAGTGCTCTGGCAGACCCAGGGCCCCCTGATATGGGACCACTCTTCATGGAGTCAAGTTTACAAGGTCGCCCCAGCTATTGAGACATGGGCTATGCTAGCCCTTAAACTTGTCCACACCTCCCACCTTCTTTATGGCTGTGAACCTGAATCATTGTTTTTTCCCCTTCCACTTCACATGCTGCACTCATTGTTCCTTGACAACCCTGGCTTCCAAGCTCTCCTACTAGTCTATCAGGGGAAATATGACAATCATCCTAAACATAAACTCCTTCAAGGAGTAAGACAGCGTCCCCTGTCCCTATTTCCCCAGGCATTCCCAAAGCGTAACCCTCTTCCTAAGTCTCCCTTAATCTTTACTGATTCTAGTAAACTCAAATACGGTTATGTAATTTAGCAGGAAGGACAACCCTCCTCACATAAGGTTTTCCCTTTCCCGGGATCTGTACAGCTTGGAGAGCTTTCAGCCATGTTACAGGTCTTTCAGGATCTCACTACTGTAATCATTTAGTCTGTGCATGCTCCTCTTGTGCCCCTCTTTTACCTCTGGGACCATTACAACCCTCTGGAACTCTCCCTAGAGGCATGGCCCCAACAAGATACGGCAAATGGACATCACTCATTTTTCTCCTTTTGGCAAGCTCAAGTATATCCATCATATTATTGACACTAATTCCAATGTCCATTTTGCACTGGGCTGCTCTGGTGAGATGGCTTCTCATGCCATAAGGATTGAAAAAAAAAACAAACAAACATGGTCCTTATGGGAGTTCCTTGGCAAATAGAAGTAGATAATGGTCCTTGTTATGTTTCTGATATGTTCAGCCATTTTTGCTCTGACTGGAATATTAGGCATATAACTGGTATCCCTTACAATCCTCAGGGTCAAGGGATTGTTGAACGTTCCCACCAAACACTCATTAAACAAATACAGAAAATAGGGGAAGACAATGATAAAGGACCCTGCTATAAGGACACCAATTTTGTTATACAATGAGCTCTAGTTGTATTAAATTTTCTAAAATTTGACTCCAACGGCCTCCCTCCAGCAATAAAGCATTGGGGGGACATTCCCTCAGCCCACTTCTGCCCCCATGGTGAAATGGAAGGACCCTCTCACAAGTGAATGGAAAGGTCCACACCTATTATTAACACAAGGATGAGGCTATGTTTGGGTCTCTCCAGATAATCTTCCAGCCCCCATCTGGATCACAGCCTGGAACATCAGAATTGCCTGCAAAGGAAAACGTCCCTCCACAACCACTGACCCTGGAGATAGTAGCCCTGACCTTGGAGGAAGCAGTTCCCCTCTCAACCATCAAGAGACCAATCTCGCAGACCACAAAAGACAACAACCTGGGGAGACCTCGAACATCTCTCTCCGCAAACAGAGACATTAGCTAAGTTAAGTCCTCAATCCAGAGGAAAACCTTTGCCTGTGTTTCTTATTATGTGTGCCATCATTACTGCTAACTCCTGAATTTTGGACCCTGCATTGTTAAGGGTCTTGATAATTTGGTTAAAACTCGTATTTCTCTGGCTCAGTTAGCTGTTGTCCCACTTTCCAGATCTTGTCAGGCCTGTCTCTGTGAACAAGGACCTGCTGTTCCTTGCCCTTACCAACCTATAATAATAGAGATATGAAAAATAGGCTTGAGCATAGATGTAAAATCTTATGGAACAACCATGCAATGCACCTGAGACAATGGCCTGACTGCTGGAGCCACAGGAAATGCCTTACAATATATACTCCTGTTAGCCTAGAACTTGCCACTCCCTAATCCCCACTGTTACCCCAGATGGGAAGACCCTGCTTCATCGGCTTTTATTGAATTTTTAGTCCCTTAAGAGGCCTTTACACAGGCCAAAGCTTGATACACTGCCTCTCCCTCTGCCAGACCACACCAAGGGACTCACCCTTTGAGGGCTGGTAGTCAATGAAGGGTAAGATCCCAAAAGATGGGACAACCTAAGACAGGCACAGTCCATAATGTTGGGTGACCCTTGAGGTGGGGACAACAATGCCGAGGCAAAGAACCTCGACTCCCACTGCTTGGCATGGAGTTGGCCCAGTCTGCTCTCTAGAGAACTTGCCATCTTGAAGGATGGGGCCCACAATAGGGATCTATCCCTTGCCTATGCCACCACATACAGCCCCTGGACTGATATCAGTATATATTCTGAACTGTGCCTCACTCCTAAAAATGAAAAAATAGGGGGAGATATTGTGGAAAATTTTGTGACTATTTTTGCCTTTTGCCTTACATACCTATCATGCTGGAATGCATTGCTTCCTGCTTAGAAACTGAAACTTATCATGCTAATAGGGCATCTGGCCCACTAGATTGTAACAGAATACTAGTCTGCCATGCTAATAAGGGATCCCATATGCTGTGCTATGATTGGACTATTACCCTTATATAAGCCCATACTTTCTTGCAATAAAGCAGATCTGTGTCACTGAACCTGGTCTCCTGCATCTGAATGAGGCTACGCTGGTGCAGACTCCTCACCAGCCCTACAGTCCGGACCGGACAACTGATCAGAAGAACTAAGAGAGCAGGAGAGCAGCCATAGCCAGAGGAGAGCAGCCACAGCTAGTGACCACAACTAATCATTATTTTTCACAAGTTAAAATAAACAATATCTTTTAAATATATGTAAAACTATAGTGAGGAATAAAGAAGTAGGGTTATAGTGATGATGTCAGTACTAACAGATGTGACAGATAGTTGAGCTGGGAAGTGGTCATGGTGGCCCTAACCAAACTTTCTGGTAAGGATTTGTTAGGTCAGTAAAGTCCAATGACACAACTTTTGAGTGATAACTTTGATTCCAAATTACTTGATGGAGTTACTAAGAGGGACTAGGGAGCCTAGAGGCAGACTGCCAAGTGCTAAGGGACAGCTTGCACTCAAGATCTTTTTCCACTTTGTGAAAGCTACACTGGCTACATTCCCCTCATCAATAACTAAGGGAGATGGAGATGGAAGTTGGCCTGTGTCTAAATAAAAACATTCTATAAGCTATAGCAAGAGTGCCAGTTCAGAAATTTTGCTTGAGGCAAAATGCTTTGGAAAGAAATATCTTTGTGAACAATATTTTCCCAAGTTCTGCTACAAACACAGAAAAAAGATCAGCTACTACAGAAGCATCAGCTGGCAGATAATAGTAAATGGAAGGGTATTTTATTAAATCATTAGATACTAAAAATATATTGATAAAGCCTCATGTAGCCACCTTCCAAATTTAGAGTTCACATATTTTACAGATATTTAAAGTGTTGTAAACCCTTTCCTAGAAAAAATTCACCCGACGGAGTGTAGCCACTACTTCATTCCTTGTTTCCATTATATATTTGTTTACATTTCTCTGCACATAAGTACATCGGTATGTATTTATTTAAAAATATTTTAATTAATATGTCACACATCTTTATATATTTATGATATTATAATTCAAGCTGTATAATATTTTTTCTTCTCTTATGTATAGCTATATATCTTTTGTCTTCTTGTTCTTGTTCATTTTGATGTTAATCTCCTGCTCCCCTTGACTGACATTCTACACCAGAGTCTACGGTGACAAATCCAGTTCCTATCTCTCAATTTCTCACTATTATACATATGATATGCCTCCATGTTACTACAGAATTGTGTAAGTATATAATATGTTATTATATTATTTATTACCACATTTTAGAGCTTACATATCTTTAACTTTACTGGATATTTCAAGCACTTGTACTCGTCAGCACCACAGTGGTTGCTCTGGGGAAAATCCTTAGAGAGGACAGATGTTTAATCTATATTTAGGGCACAGAAGAAGTTTTCATTTTTAGAATAAAATATGTAAATATATAACAGAAATGGCTATAAATAAACTTTCTACAATATTCTTTCACTGCATATTAGTTTTCAAAATATTGCAAAGATCCAGAAAGCATAATCTCTGATTAAAATCAAAGTTATTTATTTCTATTACTAATGTAGTGGGTGATCCAATAATATTGTTAATGCAACAGATTCCAAAATATGCTCATAATGATTGCATTTGCATTTATTAACTTTATTTACTTATTTAAATGTTGTTATCCAAATGTTTAAAATAATCATGTCTAAACAGAAATTTTAAACTTATAAACTGCTGGTAGCTAGGACACATTTTGCAATGAAGATTCTTCCTATTTCCAGTACATTTGAGCTTGCATTTACATTTAAAACTATTTTCTCTTCCTTAATCCCATTAGACATAATTAATTAAATGCAACCAATCTTAGAAGATTACTATGCGTTTTAAAAGGATTGTGATTATGCTCATAGAAATTTAACTTGCAAATATATACTGCTTGAAAAATGATCTTAAAAGTATTTGGAAAATGTAGCACTAAGCACTTTTCTTCTGTGTATGTCACGACAAATATTAGCATTGTGTGCCTTCAGCATAAGTAGAGTTGACAAATTGTCAGAAATTATAAATGCATGTTTCAAGATTCTTGAAATTTAGTATCATTCCTCAATGAAAATGTTTACTTTCCAGACCAGTTGTGGAACTCTGTAATAATCTCTGTTTCAAAAGAAAAACTTCTTTGATGAGTGGTGACTGGGAGAATACTCTGTAAATATGAAGATCCAATTTTTGCACAAAGTAAGAAATTATATTTGTCTAGGGAAGTGGCATCCTTGGGATTTTCTCTAAGATCTAAGCCCTTTCCAGCCATGTGTATATTTGGCTATGTTTACAGTATCACACGAGTTCCCTTCCATTGAGTGGGCTTTTAAGTCCAATTAAGTAGCTGTCAGTTGTCCCCAAGATAAAAGTGTCACTGCTGCACCAATGTTGTTTGATGTGCTTGTCATTGATTTGGATATTGGGCCTTAAAGCTGGGATTGGAGCATCGATTGGTGCTCTCCCATGCTATGAGAGCTAGCCTTCAGGGAGGTGACTTACAGGTCAGTTCCACTTCCATTGTTCCAAATTCTTTGTCTAAGTTTTGTCCTATAGTCAGCAGTAGGGTAACACCTTTAGGCCCTGGGATGCAATCAAGGACTGTGGCAATAGCCTGTGTAATTTGGGGACACTCATGGACTATCCTGACCAACAGTTCAAAGAATGGTTTCTCCTGATTGGCACTGATTTTGTTATATAGCATTTTGTTATATAGCGCCCTCCCATAGCTCAGTTGGTAGAGTGGAGGATTGTAGGTACTACCATAAGTTTATATTAACTCTGTCATTGGTAATGAAAGAAAGCCTCTGCTTGGAAAGCAGCAGGGGCGGGATGGCTGGACATGAGAAGCTGGAGTAAGGTACATGGGGGTAGTGCTGATTCCCAGTACAGTATTGATCAGTAATAAATTCCAGCTTGGCAACACTCCTCCAGCATTATCATGCATGGTTGCTGGAGAATCAAATATATTAACAGTGTAATTTCAAACCTATGAGAAATGTGAATATTTTGCTTATATGATGAAGGGAAATAACTTAAAGTTACAAATGGAATAGAAATCATTAATCAGCTACCTACCATATAATATATTTTAGCCAGGCCCTGATTTCTTCTAGACATTATCCATGCAACTTTTCCACATTTTCTTTAAAATATTTTATTATTTTTATTTTATGTGTATGAATGTATTGCCAGCATGTATATGGGTGCACCCATATCATACGATGCCATAGAGGTCTGAACACGATGCCAGATTCTCCTAGAACTGGAGTTAAGGATGGTTCATAGCTGCCATATGGGTGCTGGGACTTGAACCCAAGTCCTCTGCAAGAGCAGTCATTGTTCTTAACCACTGAGCCTTCTCTCCAGCCCCCCAATATAATTTTTCAAGTGTCCATATGTATCGCTAAAGGCTATCCTGTAAGACATAAAATTGAATGAGGTTTTAACCTTTAAAAAAGATCTTCATTTCATTATCAAAATACACAGTTTCCTACAGAAAAATTCATTTTTAATGCAATTGACATTAAGATGTTTGCACATATGTTTCTAATCTCTATGTATCTGATTATTACTAGTCACAGTCAGTTACTTTCTGAGCTCCTTGGCAATTGAGTGTGGATATAAAGTCATCAGGTTACATGTGTTTCTAATCTCTATATATGTGATTATTACTAGTCACAGTTGGTTATTTCTGAGCTCCTTGGCATGTGAGCATGGATATATAGTCATCAGGTAGATTTCAATGGTAATGTTTTTCACATCTACTAATTATTAGGGAGCAAATTTTTATGCTTTGAAGAATTTTTTTTTCTTTTTTATTTATTTATATACCCACTTCCCAGGTAGCACTCTCCCATAGCCTCCTGCCCTCAGCTAGAGCCCTTATACTCTGATATATCCCTGCTTCTGTCTGCTGTGTTGTCGGCACCCCCAACCACTCTCTACTTGCCTTTCTGGTGAATCTAGTCAGCCTATCTAGAGGTCTTTGTTTTAGGAGGGTCAGCTGTTCTTCATCTAGTGGTAATCAGTTGTCTATATTTCTTTGAATAAGACTGGGGTCTCCGGTTCATTTTCTCAGTTCTATGCTGGGTTACTATCTGGGAATCCCTTTGGCCACCCTGGCCATTAACTCAAAAGAAGGTATTGCTTGTCTGACATTGTTGCTTGTTACGTAGCCTTTAGCTATACATACGGACTCTTACGAAATTATGTTGGCCCAATAATCTTTGGTTATACTTTCCTTTAGGGTGTTTAAGGCCATACAGTTGTTCCAGATAAAACTGATTTATTTTCACTCTTAAGGTAGTTTGAGGATCTGTACCTCAGGGGTCACATGGGCTTGGGAAGAGACCCTGCCTCCTTTCTTTTACCAGTTTCACCTATGTGAAGAATCATGGAGGGAATGATTCCTCTATTTTGATGCTCCTTTTAATAGACTGGACACTGGTTCAAGTACATCTGGTGAGGTCTCCTTGGCCTCCTTAATCAAGAGGACAGGTGACCCACCATCATTATAGGACATTTTTAGAGAACTCATAGTCCACAGGAACTAGTCGACCTAGGAGGGCAAGGAGCAAAAACTGTCCTTTATGTTCCTCTGACCAAATTATTATAGACCTCAAAGTATGCCTGTTAAACACCCAAGAAGGTTAATTCTAACAGTCTGGCATTTTTAATTACTGTATGTCATGTAGATAAATCTTTGGCAAAGATCAGTTATTCTAAGATAAAGCTTACCTGGACATATATTTCTTGATCTGTTATGTATAATTTGTCAGTAGGTTGTAGGAGTAATATGGTTCTCTCTGGTTTTCAAAACTAGCTAGGCATTGTTTATCTCTCGCATTGTCTCACCCCTCCATCATGGTTTTCCCACTTAAGGTGGCCCCATTTCCCCCCTTTCTCCCTTACTAATACCCTTCTCCTATGGTCCTACCTCTCTTGAGCTCCTTCTTTCCCTTTATCCCCTAGGTTCCTTGTATACCCTTCCATCCCCCCTTCCTTAAACTAACCCAATTTTTATTCACATCTCCCTTATTAAGACCTGTTTCCTACTATTCTTTTCTTTCAGGTTATTTCTTTTCCTTTACCTCTCTGTTTCCTTTCCATTATACTGGTTCCTGTAGTTATGTCTGCTGGCATACTTATTTATCAGAGTCTGGTCCTGGGATCCACATATGAGGGAGAACATATGTCGATATTTGTTTTTGAGTCTGTGTTCCATCGATTTACCTGCAAATTTCATGATGTCATCTTTCTTTACTGCTGAGTAAAACTCCATCATATAAATGAATCACATTTTCATTATCCACTCATCAATTGAGGGACACTTACGTTGCTTCCATCTCTCAGCTATTGTTTAAAGAGCAGCAACAAACATGGATGTACATGTGTCTCTGCAATAAGATGAGTTCTTTGTGTATATGCCAAGGAGTGGTATGACTGGGTCAAATGGTAGACTCATTTGTAGTTTTTTAAGAGTTCTCCACACTGCTTTCCATAGGGGTTGAACCAGTTTGCAGCCCCAACAGCAGTGGATGAGTGTTCCCCTTACCTCACATCCTCTCCAACATTTGGTATCATTTGTTTCCTTGATCTTGGCCAGTCTGACTGGGGTAAGTTAAAATCTTAAAGTGGTTTTAATTTGCATTTCCCTAATTATTAGTGATGTTGAATGTCTTTTGAAATGTTTCATAGCCATCTTTACTTCTTCTTCTGAGAATTCTCTGTTCAGCTCCTTAGTCCATCTTTTATTTGGGTTGCTTCTTGTCTTGGTTCTCTGTTTTTTGAGTTCATTATAAATTCTGGTTATTAAACATCTATTGGATATGTCGCTCGTAAAGATTTTCTCCTATTCTGTGGGTTTTCTGTTTGCTTCCTTGGTTTTATCATTTGATGTACAGAAGCTTTTTAGCTTAATGAGGTCCCATTTATTAATTTTTGTCCTTGTTTCCTGAGCAATTGAAGTCCGGTTTTGAAAATACTTTCCTACGCCTATATCTTGTAGGTTTTTTCCAATGTTTTCTTCTAATAGTTTCAGAGTTTCAGGCTTTACATTGAGGTCTTTGATCCATTTGGAACTGACTTTTGTGCAGGGTGAAAGATAGGGG
>NW_008339516.1:672630-673098 GCF_000622305.1 Nannospalax galili | reverse complement strand
GATAGGGGTTTAGTTTCATTTTCTACAAGTGGAGATCCAGTTTTGCCAGCAACATTTGCTAACATGCTGTCTTTCCTCCAGTTAATTTTCTTGGCCCCATTGTCAAATATCAGGTGACTGAAATTGCATTTGCTCATATTTGGGTCTTCAGTTTTGTTCCATTGGTCTATAGGTCTATTTTTGTGCCAGTACTATGTTGTTTTTATGACTGTAGCTCTGTAATAGAGATTGAAATCGGGTATAGTAATCCCCCCAGCATTGCTCCTAGGGCTCAGGATTGTTTTGGCTATCTGAGGTCTTTTGTGCTTCCCTATGAATCTTAGGATAGTTTTTTCCAATTCTGTTAAAAATGTTATGGGGATTTTAATTAGCATTGTTTTGAATCTATATATGACTTTTGGTAGGATGGTCTTTTCACAATATTAATTCTTCCAATCCATGAGCATGGGAGATCCTTCCATCTTCTGA
>NW_008339516.1:672274-672502 GCF_000622305.1 Nannospalax galili | reverse complement strand
CCAAGGCTGATTGCTTGTTGTTGGTATACAGAAAGGCTATAGACTTTTGTAGGTTAATTTTGTAACCTGCCACTTTACTGAACGAGTTAATAATTTCTAGAAGTTTCCAGGTGGAATTTTTGGTGTACCTTAGATATAATTTCATATCATCTGCAAAAAGGGATAATTTCAGCTCTTCTTTTCCAATTATTACTCCTTTAATTTCCTTCTCTTGTCTTATTGCTCTTG
>NW_008339516.1:669815-672157 GCF_000622305.1 Nannospalax galili | reverse complement strand
TTCTTGTCGTTGAGCCCATTTATGTGATTTATGACATTTATTGACTTACGTATATTGAACCATCCCTGCATCTCTGGAATAAAGCCAGCTTAATCATGGTGGATGATCCTTTTGATGTGTGTCTGTATAAGGTTTGCAAGTAATTTGTTAGAATTTTTGCATCTATATTCATTAAGGATATGGGTCTATAGTTTTCTTTTATGGTTGTATCGTTACAGGGCTTTGGTATTGGAGTGATGCTGGCTTCATAGAAGGAATTTGGAAGTTCTCCCTCCATTTCCATATTTTGAATAAATTAAGTAGTACTGGATGTAGATCTTCTTCAAATGTCTGATAGAATTCTGCTGTAAATCCATCTGGTCCTGGGCTTTTTTTAGTCGCTTTTTTCAGTTGGGAGGTTTTGTATTACTGTTTCAATTCCTTTTTGTTATGGGTCTGTTTTAACTGTTAATTTATTCTTGGTTTAATCTTGGTGGTTCCCATGCTTTTGGATATCCATCCATTTCTTTTAGGTTTTCAAATTTAGTACCATATAGGTTTTTAATGTATTCCCTTATAATGTTCTGTCTGGATCTTTCTGGTGTCTGTTGTGATGTTTCCCCCTTCATCTCTGATTTTGTTGATTTGGAGGTGCTCTTTCTTTCTTTTGGTTAACTGGGCTAGCAGTCTGTCAGTCTTCTTTATCTTTTCAAAGAATCAGCTCTTGGAATTGTTGATTCTTTGTATTGTTTTCTTTTTTTCAATTTCATTAATTTCTGCCCTGGTTTTTGTTATTTCTTCTTGTCTGCAGGGTTTGGGTTTCATTTGCCATTGCTTTTCAAGTGTGTTGAGTTGCCATGCTAAGTCACTTATTTGTGTTCTTTCTGATTTTTTGATGATGGCACTTAGAACAATTAACCTCCCTCTTAGAACCGCTTTCAGCATGTCCCAGAGGTTTTGTCATGTTTTATTGTCTTTTTCATTTAATTCCAGCAATATTTTTATTTCTTTTTAAATTCCTCTTTTCACTCCTTCATCATTCAGGAGTGTGTTGTTTAATCTCCATGTGTTCATGTGGTGATTAGGGCTTCTTCCGGTGTTGTTTGTAAGCTTTATTGCATTGTGGTCTGATAGAATACATGGAATTATTTCAATCTTTTTGTATTTGTTGAGGTTTGTTTTGTGCCCCAGTATATGGTCAGTTTTGGAGAAGGTTCCATGGGGTGCTGAGTAGAAAGTATGTCCTTTGGTACTTGGGTGGAATACTCGGTAGATGTCTCTTAAGTCCATTTGATATATGGTATTGTTTAATTCAGATGTCTATCTGTTAACTCTCTGCCCTATTGACTTATCTAATGGAGACAGTGGGGTATTGAAGTCCCCTACTATTAATGAGTTAAGTTTGATCTGCGTCTTTAATTCCTGTAACATTGTTTTTATGAAGTTGGGTGCACCAGAGTTTGATGAATATATGTTCATGATTGTAATATCTTCTTGATTCATTTTTCCTTTGATCAAAATGAAGTGGCCTTCTTTGTCTCTTCTGATTAGTTTTAGTTTAAAGTCTATTTTGTCAGATATTAGAATAGCTATGCCTGCTTTTTTCTTAGTGCCATTTTCTTGGTATATTTTTTTCCATCCTTTCACTTTGAGATAGTGTCTGTCCTAGAAAGTGAGGTGAGTTCCTTGCAAACAACAAGAAAATAGATTTTGTTTCTTAATCCATTTACATAATCTGGGGAGTTCAGTCTGTTTATATTTAAAGTTATTAATGAAAGATGGGTATTGAATTCTGTCATTTTTATTTCTGTTTACATTCTTGATATAGCTGTACCATTCCACAGTTATACCTTCATTGGATTTCTTTCTGCAATCCCTTGGGTATAGTCATTCCTTTCTTCAGCTTTCTGTATTGCTTCCAGAACTCTCTGAAGGGCTGGTTTTGTGGACATGAATTCCTTCAGCCTATCTATGTCATGGAAGACTTTTCTTTCCCCTTCGACTATAATAGACATTTTGGCAGGGTAGAGTAATCTGGGTTGGCATCTGTGGTCATTTAAAACTGGGAATACTTTGGTCCAGGTTCTTCTGGCTTTCATAGTTTGAAATGAAAAGTCAGCTGTAATCCTAATGGGTTTTGCTTTATGTGTGACTTTTTGTTTCTCTTTTGCAGCTTTCAGTATTGTCTCTTTGTTATGTGTGTTTAGTGTTTTTACTATGATGTGCCATGGAGAGTTTCTTTTCTGGTCCTGTCTGTTTGGTGTTCTATATGCTTCTTGTATTTGTATGGGCAAATCTTTCTTTAATTTTGGGAAATTTTCTTCCACGATTCTGTTGAAGATCTGGTCCATGCCATTATCTTG
>NW_008339516.1:666499-669581 GCF_000622305.1 Nannospalax galili | reverse complement strand
GCCTGAGTGTTCTTCAATATTTATAACTTTTCTGAATTCATTCAGAAGTTTATCCCTATCTTCCTTCATTTCTTTGATTTCTTTGTTTGTGTGTTCTTTAAATTCATTGAATTCTTTCATCATGTTTATATTTGTTCTTTTGAGTTCCATGTCCTGCATTATCTCTAGGGGGTTCTGATTGTACTCCTCTTGAGTACTATTGGTATTTGGTGGGGATATATTATTTTGGTTTCTTATGTAATTATTTTTTCTCTGTGATTGTGACATGTGAATTTTTTTTGTAGTTTCTGATTGTTGTGTGAGACTCAGACCTTCAAGTTTAGGTCTTCTTTTTGTGAACTTTATGTGTCTTTGTGGTTTACTTTTTGGGCATGAAAAGCTGGTTTGCCTAAGCTTCTGGTTCTCTCTTTTGATTTTATATTGGAGTGACCAGATCACTTTTGTGATCTGAATTCCCACAGAGGTGAGGCTCAGATGTTTTCAGGCTTTCTCCTAAGGTCTGGATCCCTCCAGGAACGATTTTGGCCTCAGTAATTTGGGGATTGGACTGGCCTGCGGCCCTGGCCCAGGAAAGATGCTGGCCTAGGGCAGCTGGTGGCCATGCCATGGAGAGATGGAAAGGCAGATAGGGCGGGAAGAGGCCCAAGGCCTCCTGGGGACTGCACAGAGTAGCAGGGTTGGTCTGGATACAAAGGATCAGGAAGAGGAAAAGTCAGCCCCAGCATCCCAGAATGAGGCTGGTGGGTGATGCAGGCCTAGGGAAGAAGAGGGGAGTCAAGGCGTGGAGGGCACAATGGACTTACCCCTAAGAGTGGTCTGCAACTAGGAGAGAGGCCTGAGGTGGGTCCTACCCGCCCAGGGAAGCAGAGGGAGGTGAGGGAAGGGCCAGGCTGAGAAGCAGTGCTCCTAGATCCCAGAGAAGGCACTAAGTTGGTCTGGATGAAAAGGATCAGGAAATCATATTGGTTCCCCAGGTGTCTGGGGCCCGAAGACAAGGAATGGGGTAGGGCCCAAACTCAGAGGAATGAACGGTGGTGGAGATGGGAGGGCGAATGAGGCTGGGGGAGTCACAGTGTGGAGGGTGCAATGGAACTACCCCAGAGAGAGGCCTGCAGGTAGGAGAGAGGTGTTGCATTGTTTTTATGGTAATAATCATAACCATATATATGTATGTAAAACAGCTTTTCTGAATCCAATGACTACTTCTAGTAAATTTTTGAGTCACAAGATTGTTTTGATGATGAAGGAAATAACTGTTATAATAACGTTTATTTTCTTTTCCTTGAACAGCAAAATTTATCATGCTCAATAAAAATCCTAGGCCCTGGTTCTAGGATTCTAATGCTAAGTCTAGCCAATTAAACTTAACAGAAAAAATAATAAACCAATGATTTCTCTTTGAAATGTATATCATGTAAAGAGTAGGGACAGCAACACTCACAGCAAAATAGTATCATTAAGAAAATGGGAACAGTAGGGATTATTTCTCCTACAGAACATAAAATTTCATATTGAACTTGCATGTTACTGTTTACTAAATTTTCCCCTTCCTGTCCTCTGGGAGACTTGCTCTCAGTCACTATGTCTCCCGGTTCTAACACAGTTCCATTTGAATTTTGCATAGTTTATATGACATTTCCAACTCGCCCACTGAGTTCCTGCGTTCCCATGGGGCTGCTTCTGCTCCCTGGTCCAGACAGCCTGCAGGCCAAGGCTAATTCTCCACCGATAACTCTCCATCTGCTTACTTTCCATCCCTCTTCCCTGGGTGCTCCTCATCTCCCCACTGGCTGGCTTACTCTCCCTGGGCTCACTCTTTTGGAGGAATGTGTAATTTTCAGGCTACAGTTACTCATGCAAGCATGTCTTCAGCCCTACACAGTTAAGATCAAAGTCTCTTTTGTGTTTGCATACTTAATTTCAATTTATAGTGAAATTTGGAAAAGTAACTTAAAAATGTGATAAATGATGTTCTAGTAAGCTTCAGATGTCACCTTGACACAGCCTAAAAATCTCTAAGAGATTTTCTGTTGAGGTATTTCCCAGGTCTGATTGATAGATCTTTTGAGAGATTATCTTGATTAGTGATTGATGTGGGAGGACCCAGCCCACTGTGAACAACACCTTCCCTAGGCAAGTCAGTCTTGGCTGGATAAGAAAGTTAGGTGAGATCAGGCCTAGTGGTGTAGGTCTTTAATCCAGGCATTTGAAAGGCAGAGGGAGGTGAATTTTCAATAAACCAGGCCAGACTGGAATATTCTATATAGTGAATTACAGGCCACCAGGTGCTACATAGTGATACCATGTGTGAGAAAAAAAAAAAAAGAAAACAAAAAGAAAGATAGCTGAGCATGAAACAGTGAGCAAGATTTTCCTTTATGGTTCCTAATTTAGTTCACATTTCAGCTCCTTATTTTACTCAACAATATATTGTGATCTGGAATTGTAAGGCAAATAAGCCTTTTGTCTCTTAAGATGTCTTTTATTTTCATTATTATTATTATTAATTTTGTTTATTTTGAGACCTGGTCTCCCTGTATCTCCAGCTGGTCAGGAACTTGCTATGTAGACCAGACTAGCCTCCTTTTCACAGAGATCTGCCGGCCAGTGCCTCCTGAATGCTCAGATTAAAGAAAAGTGTCACCATGCCTGTCTGCTCCTAAATTACCTTTAATCATAATGTTTATCACAACAAGAAGAAATCAAACTAGAACAGATGAGATTTAATAAGCATTGATGATCCAGATTTGTTTCAATTGTCATCTAGTTTGTATCTATATAGGGAAAAATATTTTTTTTTAAGATCTGAAGAACTGTTGTTCAGATGTCCTTGCAATTAGCTTTCTGGGCACACTTATGCTTGATCAATCACATCTACTTGCATGAGACAGGAGCAAAACTGGGTAAAGGAATAAAATGCTGGGACATGAACTATATCTGTGTGTTGATATAAATCAGACCAGAGACAATGCACTTATATCACCTTTGCTCTCTGATTACAAATAGATGCATTTTTGTTGCTTGTTTTCTTTAGCAGAACATATAATGGTGGCAGAAATAGTTTTATTTAAGAAGTAAAAAT
>NW_008339516.1:660389-666453 GCF_000622305.1 Nannospalax galili | reverse complement strand
TACAGAAAATCTTCATCACCATTAATTTGTACTGCTTCATGACTTAATTTATAAAAACTTCAAAAAATTAAGCAAAGTTGGGTGTGATGCCACATGCCTTTAATCCCAGCACTTGGGAAGCAGAGATAGGTGAATCTTTGTGAGTTAGAGGCCAGCCTGGTCTACATAGTGAGTTCCAGGTCAACTGGATTAGAGGGAGACACTGACTCAAAAATATAAATAAATAAACTAAAAAGACATCAGTATGTCACAGAAATTCAATTCTAATATTTTTCTTCTTTTTCAGTAGAAACACAACCAAATGCAGTACCAATTTACCTAATGAATTCCCAACTTCCAAAGTGAGTTCAACTTACAAAAAAGCAGAGTTAAAGAATAATGCACAGCTTTGTACCAAAAGGTTCTTTATGTTCAGTTCAACAATGAGGGAAACTCAAGATAAAATGAGATTATTAACTGGAAATAGACAGTTCTCTATAAACACCATAAAACAGCTGCACCAATATAGGAGTCACTTTAATGTAGCCACTTTGAATCTTGTATTTCCTCACCTCAGTCAGAATCTCTCTGGAGCACCAGCACAGATACATAACAGATCCATCCAATTTTCTGTAGCGGACAACAAAGAAACAGTGAGAAACACACACTGAATCACAGGGCAGCAAAACTCCTGTTATCCATTATAACTCCTCTGTGCCTCAGGCACTTGGTAACCTCGAATTCTGAGTGAAGGACAGCAATAAGCCATAATTTTGTTTTAGGTTTTTCAAAGAAGGGATAAATTTATAAAGCGTGTAAGTACAACCAAACCAGTTAAGATTTCCTATCTCTAATCACTTCTATATATGCAAAGTAATTCATATTTCTGTTTTTGTGAGCAGTCAATCAATCTGAACAGTTCTGCATTGAAAAAATATCACATTGTATTAGAGATGCTCTTCAGACACATGCCTTATAGACCCTTGTTAGATTAAAACATGATTTTTAATTAATGCTAAAAAACCGAACATGACTTTTTAGTTTATACTTATTTATGCAGAAGTTAATATTAAAACTATTCAACAAAAATAAATATGAACACTTTAATATTTAATCTTTAATCACTCTATTAGGGAGACACCTATTTGAGAAACAAAGGATGCTTTAATTAGCAATTGATTTAAAGAAAAAAAATCAGAGTAGGAATTGTGTAAATGTAATCAAAGATAGTGACAATAAATATATCTGTAATATTTTAAGTAATTAAAGCAATCTATGTGTTGTTTAATAAATTACATTGAGATCAAATTGTTTAAAAAAGCTACCACTTTAGCTTGTACCTCTAAACATAGGAAACAGAGAACACTACCTCTGTATCATCCCCCGAAGTGTATGGTAAATGAAGCTTTTAAGCCAGTATCAGCTTGATTTATCCTTGTCGGTTCTACAGCTCACATATGTGGTGTCTTCAGCAATATGGTTCTTAATACCAATTTCTTCTTCGTAACCAAGAGAAGGTCAATGGCCAGTATTGTTTGAGGGTCTTATTTGACTTAGGGTCCATTCCTGTTCCATTTTTTTTTAATTTCCTAACTTAATAGAGCAAAAGTATACTAAAAAATAAACATAAATGTGAGTGTATTTGTATAGCTGAGGACTGTATAACAAAAAACAGATTACCAAGCAGGTGAAAACTCCCTTTGAGTTGCTGAAGGCTACATAAACAAGAAACAGTGCCAAACAGAAGAATCCTTCCTTTGAGAAGAAACCATTGAATTGTCGGCCAAGGTATTCCAAGAGACGTATTACACAGTGTATTGCCACAGTCCTTGATTGCTTCCCAGAACTGGAATACCCTATTGCTGAAGACAGGATAGACTTAAGACACCAGACTTGGAGCAATCAAGCTTGAACTGATCTGGAATCTTCCTCCCTGAAAACTAGTTCCATAACATAAAAATATACTATGCAAACTGTCAATGAAAACAAATCAGCGATCCCATCCAGCTCTAAAGCCTATGAACCACAAAAACTAGCCTAGCAAATAATCTGTATTTGTGCATTAGTGGTACTATTATTTTGGAAGTACTCAACAGTTGTCTAATTGGTATGAAGGCCCGCTCAGTTTGAGGGAATTCATTTGTGGTATAATAAACATAGTCAAATATACATGGCTAGAGTGGTATTAGACTTTCAAATGGATAGGACTCATGCAAGCTCAAGACAGACAAAATCCCAGCACAGATTTGTAGAAGTGGTAAGAAGCCCCAATTACAGCTGAGAAAGTAATGGCAACTGATGACTACTGGGAGAGGGAAAGTTGGTTTTCTTTAAATTTTATGCTTTGTAGGTTCATCAGGTTCCAGTGGATTGATGAACACTGAAGAGCACAAACTTGAGTGCATAGGCCTTAATATATATGACCGACAAGAAACATGGCAGAGGGGCTCTAAGAGGGGTACAGGTAAGACAGAAGCTCCAATGTGATCAAAATGTAATTATGAACTTCACAAAAATCCAATTGAAAAGTAAAGAAAAATAATAAATAATGAATAAATAAATAAATAAATAAATAAATAAATAAATAAATAAATAAATAAATAAATAAATAAATAAATAAATAAATAAATAAATAAATAAATAAATAAATAAATAAATAAATAAATAAATAAATAAATAAATAAATAAATAAATAAATAAATAAGTTAATTATTGAGTCCATTATTCAGTCTCAGGCATGAAGTCTGTCTCTTTGTAAATGTTTCTTTATATGAAAGGGTAGAAAACTTTATGAAAAATGTATTGATTCCAAAAACACCGACAGTCCTTTGTTCAGGTTACCACCCAATATTGACTGTGAAATATAAGGTTCTTTTAAAAACTTGTAAATCATGTATTTCCACTGGCTAAATTTAAAGCAGCAATTAAAGATACATTCAAGTTAATCCATCACTGGGAAGAAGGTCTGAATCCAATTCTCACTGAGTTAGCTATGTTCATGCAACCCACTGGGTACATTTCCTTGCCTCTGATTAATATGAGTAGAGTATTTATCAAAACTATAGAACACTTATATCAATTACCTGTATGTAAATGCAATTGTGATAAGAAAGACCAATGAAGAGCCTCTAAAACTAAAATGGCTTGAAACAATAATGAAGAAAAGCCATTACATCCCACTTATTTCACTACTATGTTACTTTGAAAATGACAATGACATAATGGAAATGTATCCAAGTGGTAGTCTCAATCGCACACTTCTGCCTAATGATGGCTCTTTACTACAGAAGTTCAATACTAACTTGCATATGTGATAAGTAGCTATTAATCTTATGCATGTTCTACTTCCATAATTAATAAAACAGCCCCAATTTTAGCCAAATATCTTTTGGCTGTTGATTACTGCTGTGTGAAAAAGAGCTGATCTTCTTAAAAAGAGAGGCTCTAGATAGGCTGACGAGGCCCCAGTGGATGTACTTGCACTGTGGGATGTAAGGGTACACTCACTTGACTTACTAGACCTTAACATAAATGACAGAATGCATGAAATTTGGTGGGGCAGGGGGTGGCCATGGGAGGGTGTGCATGGGGGAGGAGATATAAAGATGATTTAGATGTTTCACAAGAAATACACAAAATTTCAATTTAAAAAGTTACAAAATGACATTTCTATTTGCCTAGGACTATACTTATTATATTTATTCAGTTATTCAATAGGAGTATGTTAATTTTCCTGTTTCTCCCATAATGGGATCCAATAGCTATAGGTACACTGGACATTCTAAACAGATCCTTCAGTATCAATGTCATGATGAGATCCTGCAAGTCATTGTTAATGATCTCCTTGTAGGAAATACTGTGGAATTCGATGCTAGACAAAAATATTTTAGTAAATATGAAATGCATACTATAAAGATTTAGAAAGATGCTCTGAGTCAAATTCAAGGTTTTAGTATGAAAAGTCATTTGAAAGATAGTGATCCTCGTTCCCAGAGTAAAAAGCACAAATATGGTTAGAAATTTTCATGCATGGGAAAACTATATTGCATAATATTTTTCTTGTTACTTTGACAAAATTCCCAAATTACATCAGATACTTTCAGGCTTTCACTGTAGACAATGACTTATCTTGGCAAGATTACAGAGGATCAGTTGATCTGTTTTCCCTTCTATGTCTATAAGATATTGAATAGTATTATTAACCAAATGTTCATAGATTGAGATTGACTGACATATTTCTTATAATAACTTTGAGTGAAAGGGCATAAAAAAGTTTTCGAAATACTTTGTAGTACAAGAAGTCACAACAATCATTAAATGAACAAAACTAAGTACTCAGGAAATTTATTATTTTCACCTCCCCAGATACCAAGATTGAGAGTTTTGTTCTTTAAATACTTCGTTCAAGTAACATTTCTACATGTTGAAAATTACTGAAATGATATCTTCAATATTCAAAAATTGTGATTATGATTCTCATGAGAAACATGGAAATATTTTATAATTTTATGGAATGTCCCTGTTTCACTATTTCCTAATTTAAGATATTAGCATATGTCTGTGGTATGTGCATTTTCTCATAAAAGGAATGGTCTTAACCGAAAATTTTAAAGAGAAAAAAATTTAAATTATTTTACTTTGAAATGATTAAATATTAAAAATTTCTGTTTTGAAATGCTTTCCTAGGACATAATGCATCTTTTTGCATTTATCATCATTGTAGAATTGAAAAACACAGGGATATCAAATTATCACATATGATATAATTATTTATCAGAAAACATGTCTATTTAGCATGTATGAGATCACCCTAAGTTTCATATGATGAATATAAGCTTATTTAGTACACAAGTAATTTTCTAATTCTATCATGCTTGACTTAGAGATGTCTACATTGAAAGCAACAACTTGAATTTTTATGCAACATGTATCATTTTCAAAGCAATATCATTTTTCCATGATGATGTGATAAAAATGTAATTTATTAGTAAGTAGATTATGTATCTCCCAAATATTTCAAAATATCTGATCACTCAAAGGCTCTTCCTTAGAGGATATATTATGACCCTAACAGAAAAAAAAGGAATTATTTTCCAATAATTTTTATGAAGTAATTATCAAGAATATACCTTCTATTCCAAAAGCTAAATACTTTAGTTCATGCTATGCTAAGCAGTTTATATTTTATGTTTCAGTCCTGATGAATTGCCAAAAATTTTTGTAAGACTAATTTTGAGAAGCCATGACATCTATCTGTGATCATTAAGTAGGTTGGGAAAAGTGGAAGCAGATTGTCTGTGAATGCAAATTATGGTTGTGCTAGGAAACACATGTCAATTCAACTTATACACTCTGAAAATATTAATAGTTAACAGACTAAATAAATGTTTCCTAAATGTTAACTTGTCCTTTGTATATTATTTTCCATATTTTTGCATAATGAAACCAGCCAAATAAGACAAAGATATTAAATAATTCATTATTCTTTATATAGTAGCATATCCATTAGTAGTTCTTTAAATCTTCTCTTCTATCAACATTTAATTGATCAGTTCATATGCATGTCTCTATGAATCATCAGTACATGAACTCTGTGGGACAGAGGAAGATGGTAAGGAAAGGAGATGAATTTTTATGATCTTTCTTTTATAAAAATGAAAATACAGGATCTGGGACATCATGATTTTATATTTATACATAAATAATGATAAGTGAGAGTGAGTAGAACATTTCTGTATCAGTTTAATTCAGTTAAATTGCCTATATGTGATTAATCATTAAGGAAAGTACTGATTTGGGGTCTGATCTATATAAAATATTTTTGAAAGCTTCCTAAGATGTACATTAAGTCAACTCCATTAGTGACCTGTCATGAGCTGAACCTCATTAAACCTTTATAAAATATTTCTTATGTTCTTGAATGTAACAAGATCATTATAAGTTAATTTAGTATGCAGTATTTTGCAAACACATACAATTTTTATTATTTTCAGGAATTAAAAATCATTCATAAAAGTGGCTTGCATTAAACAAGTAAAATTAAGTAATTTGTTCATTCCCCTGTAACATTTTTCACATAAAATTG